>NW_016690391.1:572013-588351 GCF_001604755.1 Lepidothrix coronata
GCTGAGCCCCCCCAGCTCCCTCAGCCCCTCCTGCTGCTCCAGCCCCTTCCCCAGCTCCGTTCCCTTCCCTGCACACGCTCCAGCCCCTCCAGGTCTCTCTTCCATGAGGTTCCAGAACTGGACACAGCCCTGGAGGTCCCTCGGCAGTGCCAGCACAGGGGGACAATCCCTGCCCTGGGCTGTGCCCACACTATTCCCGATCCATCACAGGTTCCATGGGGCTTGGTTGCCCCTTTCCAACACCTCTCCCAGCTTTCATCCCAGTTCCTGTGTGAACTGAGATGCCCAGGGAGCAGGAGGCTGGCTGGGTGTCAGTCCTGCAGTCACACACACTTTGCTTCCCTTCCTGGCTCTGAAATCTTTCTGGAATTTTCATTCATCACTCAGGGGTTCCTTCAGCACTGCAGAGGTGCCATTTCAACAGGAGAATATTCAGCCAAAGCAGCTTAAACTCTTAATTTATTGCCTGGTGAAGACATCAGCTCTGCCATCAGGGGCCCTCTGGCTGAGGGAGCACCAGCCAACCCTCACAGAAGGCCAGAGACAGGAGGCAGAAGTGGATAGTGGGAATATGGAAAAGCCTGTGGATCTCATCTGCTGACCATGGAAGTACTGGGTGTAACAGAGCAGAGAGCAACACTGAGGGAATTTCAAATCCTGTTCCTGGTGGAAAGACAGGACTGCTCCCAGCACCCAGGTACCATGGGAAGAATCCCACCTCCAATCCCAGCATCAACTTGCAGCCAGGACAACTTCCAAGAATCCCCCCTGGCGAGGAACAACTATTTTGCCACTGCGTGTGTGCCACTGTTGTCATCCACTGGGCATAATGAAAATATTCCATGGGGATCCCAAAGAATTATTTGGAGACCCGCCCTTAAATGTACAGTGAACATCCCAGTTTTCAACAGCTTTTATCTTTTTGACAGGAAGGAGACAGGGAGAGACGCTGGAAGCAAATAAAGATTTTTGAAGCTCTTCCCTTTTGGATGAAGACCAAAATACACATAAATTTTGCAGGTACAAACCAGGGCTGGCAGAGACTTCTGCTCTGTTTTATGTGGTGGCCAAGGTGGGGAGTTAAGTTCATTTCTAGTGCCCCCTTTTTGGCCACTAAAGAGCAGGAGAAATCTTTCCATGGGTTATATTCAACCATTTGTGCCACGTAAATTCAAAGCAACTCTGCTTCTTGTTGGTTTGGTTTGGCTTTGAGTTTGCTTTTTATCAGTTTGCCCCTTTTTTTTTGGTATTTAAAAATGGAGCTAGTAAGTAGCTTTAGAGTAATATCAGGGAAAAATAACTCCCTGTGTTTTGCTTTTGGCTTTGCTTCATTTGGAAATACAATTGACTCAGGGAAGGGCTATGAGACTTTCTTTAGTTTCACCGTGGAGTTGATTATAAATAGAAATAAACCTGTTAGCTCAGGCTGAAAACTATAAAAATGCAAGCTAAAGGTAAAACTGAAAATTAAATTGCTTCAATGTCCACTTTTGAACTAACAAAAAGACTCTTCCTAGCAAAATACATGGTTTGTATTTCTTATTCCACGAGATGACTTCGCCTTTAATTTCAGGGACTCGTTATTGAAATTAAAAAGAAACAAGAAGGTTTAAGGAGGTGTGTTGCAATGCTCTGCTTTTCATCATAAGTTTTTTAGCTCTCTGGGAAGTTTGTTTTGCAGAGCCCAGACCCTCGTTTGACACTTGAACTGTGGCAAAGGGGTTGAGTTTACGGTGCCCGAGGTTGTTGCTGTCACGGGGTCGTTCGCCCGAGTCAGAAAAAAACCATTCGTGAAACTTCTGCAGATATTTCCCTTCTAATGATCATTTGCAGCTTTATGTTTTTTTTCGAGGCATTCTGTGTCTCTTTTCCTCTCAAAGGAACCTCTGTGTCGTTTTGGGGTCAGCAAATGAACGTGGAACCTTTGCCTCTTCGGGCGTTTGAAAATCCTGCAGGTGAGTGTTTTCCCTGCTCCCGAGATCTCCTAATTCAGACTTTAAACACACACACACAGACATTGATCCTCTCCTTCAATGTCATAAATTTTAATGTAGTTTAACATACTGAGTTGTCACCAGTTTGATTTTCCAGGTCAAAGAGTTCAACCTCCTTTAATCACTGTGTCCAGAGCTCTCCCTTCCCTTCCAAGAGCCACAATCTTTGCCTCGGTGTTGTCTTGGCTGAACCAACAACAAGTTTCTGTTCAAGGCTTTGAGGAGCCAATTTATGACTCCTTAAATAAATTAAACTCCTTAAATAAATTAAACCAACTTACGGTAAATTTGATGCTGTTTTAATAATTGCACTATGAAAGTATTCCTTGCTTTTAATAGGAAAAGGGATGACAGCTTGCAGCCCATGCTGTGAAATAATCTACTGTGTCCACAGTTGTTTGGGGTTTTACTTCTTTTTCTTTCCAGAGATCTCCTTTATTCAGCTCTGTAATTCCAGGTTTTTTTGGCTCCAAGCCTCTGAATGAGCAGAAATTGGCTGAGCCAAGACACTGGGTATGTCCATACTCCAACACTCTGATCCTCCAGGGAATTTGAACTGGAGTAGCTTGGGCACTACAAGAAATCCAGCTGCATTTACAGAACAACAGAATCCCTTGGAAAAAACCTTTTAAGATCATCAAGTCCCACCATCACCAGCATGTTCACCATTAAACCACATCCCTAAGTGCCACATCCATGGATTTTTTGAAGGCTTGCAGGGGTGGTGACTCCACCACTTCCCTGGCCAGCCCCTTCCAAAGCTTTACAACCCTTTCCACGATTTTTTTTCCCCTACTATCCAATCTAAACCTCTCCTGGTACAACCTAAAGCTGTTTCCTCTTATCCTGGGAGAAGGTAACATGTCTCACTGTGGTGTCTGGAACAACTCTGGCCTGGAAATTCAGTCCCTGGGGATTTGCTGAGTGATAAGCTCAGATTTAGGACATTTTTGAGAGAGCAATTTGACTCCCATTCTTTGAAGCTGAAAACCAAGTCATGGAGATCTTTTCTGCACATCACTTATGTGTGCAGATCACCAGGCAGCAATGGTTTATGGTGGAAGGGGTGGTTTAATCTTTTTTTTGTGGTTTTTATAAGAACCAGGACCACTAGAAACCGTCAAATGAGAACTTTTTAAACTTGATTTTGCTCCATGACATCGTTGCAAAGCAGCCTCTGGAGGAGAAGGAAGGGATTAATGCGCATAAGAGCGTGTGTGTCTTTCACAGGAGCCGCTCGACATCACCAATATTTGTAATATTCACTTTAATCTACCTTTTAAAATTGATATCCTCCCATCACAACCCTCAAAACAGAATGCACATGTCAGGAGCATGGATTTAATTGGGAATCCAGGAATAATCCCTGAAAATCTCAGGGTGAAGCCTGTGATGATGCTGAAGAAAACAACCAAACTCCCACGGCGGGTCTGTGCTTCCATCCTCGATGACCAAATGCATGATACAATTTTCCAGCTGCTCAGCCCTGTCATTCTAAAAAATCATGTTTCCCTCATTTTTAACTAGTCTGATCCCCTGGAATTCAGGCTCCAAATAAGATTTCCGTGCTATGGAGTCCGAAGCCCACACGTAACAGCCCCAGTATATCTTCATTAACAAGAAACATTTCTATTGATTTCATTTTGCAATGCTTCAGATTACACATAACAAATATGTATGGTCACCTAAATGAATTATTGCAATTGGATTTGGAATGATTGCAGGGGGTTATTGTATTATCTCTGGGATGCCTCAGTCTCTGGGTGTCAAAACTGTTTTTATTTAATGGAATAACATGGGAAAGTTACTCAGAGTAGGCTGAGCTCCACGGGAGTGGAGGTCACAAACACTCAGACTCAGCTGCAAAAAGGGGGGATTGCAATATTTATTTACTTATTTACATTTTTTTCCTCTTGGAAAAAATATTTGTACAAGGAAATTTGGAATTTCTTAACAGACTCAGCCCTGCTGAAACTCTCATCAGAAGAAAACCTTTTTTATTTTTCTGCAGAAAGATCCTGCAAAGCAATTACCATTAAATGAGGAAAAGTTGCACCACGATCAAATCTCTCCCCAGAAATCTCTTAATTTTGGCATCTCCTTGAGATTCTACATCACTTTTTCAGGAAGTGAAACAATTGGTTTTAGGACACTGCTCACATTATGGAAAGATTTCAACACACAGTGCTGGTCTTTTAAGGGTTTCAGCAATAATTTGCTTTTTCCTCTTTGTGCTGTTGACTTCACCCACCTTTTTTCTCTCATGACAGGCTAATTTTTTGAATTCCTTGAGTCAACCATTGCTCCTTCAGCTCCGAGGTAACGAGCTGAGGGTTTGAGCAGCAAGAGCAGAGCAGGTCTGTGAGGAAACCAACTGTGCACTTGGGAGGCCTGAAAAAATGAATCTGATGTGCAGATCTTTTGGAGGGAGAGTCACTGTGAGCGTCAAATGCTGTCAGGAGACCAAAATATCATCTAAAGAGAGACCCCAGACTGAGGCAGGCGACTGCAAACTGCATGAACTTGAGAAGAGGCCCACGAGAACCTCAGGAAGTTCAACCAGTCCCAGAGCTGGGGCAGCCCCTGGGTCGGGGCAATCCCAGCCCTGAGCACGGACTGGAAGAATTCCCTGAGAGCAGCCCTGGGGAGAAGGATTTGGGGATTCTCGTGGGTGAAAAGGTGGAGATGAGTCAGAAGTGTGTGTTGGCAGCTCTGGCATCCAACAGATCCTGGGCTGCATCCAGAGAGGGGTGGGCAGCAGGTCTGGAGAGGGGACTGTGCCCCTCTGCCCCCTCAGGGGAGACCCCCCGGCAGAGCTGCTCCAGCCCTGGGGAACAGCCCAGCAAGGACATGGAGCTGCTGGAGAGAGTCCAGAGCAGGCCCCAAGAGGATGCCAGGGCTGGAGCAGCTCTGCTGGGAGGAAAGGCTGGGAGAGCTGGGATTGTTCAGCCTGGAGAGGAGAAGCTTTGGGGTGACCTGACTGTGGCCTTTCAGGGCCTGAAGGGGCTCCAGGAAAGATGGAGAGAGACTATTTCCAAGGGATGGAGTGACAGGACAAGGGGGAATGGCTTCTAGCTGACAGAGGGCAGGGTTAGATGAAATATTGGGAAGGAATTCCTGGCTGTGAGGGTGGGGAGGGTTTGTGATAGAATTCCCAGAGAAGCTGTGGCTGCCCCTGGATCCCTGGAAGTGTCCAAGACCAGGTTGGACGGGGCTTGGAGCAACCTGGTCTAGTGGAAGGTGTCCCTGCCCATGACAGGGGGTGGCCACTGGATCATCTTTAAAGTCCCTTCCAACCCAAATCATTCCGTGATTCCATGACACTAGAAAGAATGGACAGACTAGACTGTGCTTCCCTGGCAGATTTGCCCTCCCATCCTCTGGGACCCCCATTCCAGACCCACCAACTGGGGTTCCCTTGCTGAAAAAAAACCCAACAAAGCCCTTCTTGTTCCACCTCAGGCACTGCCAAACCAGCAGCTGTGGTGCAGCCTCCCCTCTCCAAAGCCCTGGAGTTTCGGGTATCCATCAATACCCAGCCCTGAGCTGATGACAATAAATAGACCCAGGATCCCTGAGCTCTCCTGCAAACAGAAAGGAGCTGCCTCATGTCACTGTCAGGCCAGGAATGATTTCCCTTCACCCCCAGGTTTGACTGAATTTCAATCCCAGGCTCCAGGAATCATTCCTGGCTCCCCCAGGGGGACGGGGCCGTTTCCAGTGGTCAGCAAAAGGGAGGCCCAGACTGTTCATTAATATTTTAAAAAACCAAACACCAAAATGACACGGGGAATGATGTATTGTCTCTGCTGCCTCCACACTGAGGCAGAGCAATCGGGAGGTTTGGAGCTGAGGGGCAGCTAAAGGAAAGCTCCCTCAGACCCCACAATGCTTCTGGGATGACATTTCTTTCCCCTAAAATTGGGTCCTCCACTGGCTTTCTTCATTCTGGCTGCCTGGGAGCCAGTGTTCCTCTGTCTGGGCTTCAGAAGGTGTGGATCAGCTCTGCCTCTGGAGAGCAGAAGTCGTGATATTTGGAATATTTGGAATTAGATCCCTCACACAGAAGGGGAAATTCTCATCCAAGTGGTGACAATCCTGGAATTTCAGCCTTTTTTGGGTCCAAACTGGAGCTCCCAACTGCCCTAAGTGGTGTCACCAGTGTGGAGGGTGCAATCCCAGTTTCCCTGCACATGGAGCACTCCCTGTATTCCTCAGCTGCTCTTCACTCTAAAAGTGACACCTATAACCCCATAAATCCGGATTCCTTCACAAATGGGACTCCACATCCTGCTGTGTCCTGAGTTATGGATTCAAGCAGAATCCAACTGGCTCTGTCTGAGGCCATAAATTTAGGCAAGTATTGCCCAATTTCCTTTATTAAGAGCTTTTTTTTTTGTCGTGTTGTCCAGTAAGAAACTCCTTTTTCACAGTAACACAAAGTTTATTTTTTGTAAGTCCAAATTGAATATATCACATTTGCACAGGGTGGAAATGTTGGCTTTGAATTCCTGAAGTGGTGCTGACATTGTCACTGGCAGAGTCAGGAACCTGACACCCCTACATTTACCTGTTTAATGAGATAGAAACGGGCAGGAATTGAGACAAATGTTCCCCAGATTTTGACTGATCTTAATTCAATACCCCAGTCAATGGCTGAAACCCATTTTAAGTGCTTTTTGAGAGCACAGGGAGAGGAATCTTTGCTGTCCTGGTGAAAGAATTCTCTTCTTCCACCTGAGATCTCTTAAAGGGTTAATCTGCGAATCAAAACCTTTCTGATTGTCTGTCTGTGCTAATCAATGGATAAAAAGGGATTTTGGTTTTTTTTGTGTGATGAAATTTATAGTCACGCTCCCAGTTGCTCACTTTTCAGGCAGTTTGTTATGGAAATAATTAGTAGATGCCACTTAAGACTGAAAATGCACGTTTGACACAGAGCAGCTGGATTTTAGGTGCCACTGCTCTGGGAATATCTGAGGTTAGGGAAGAAAATTGGATATAATTGTCACCTTAGTTGTGGAGAGGCAATGAGAACTCCATGGCGTTAAAAGTTGCACCCTGTCGGTAAAACCACAGGGAAAGGTGTAAAACAGAGGAAGAAGGAAAGGAAGTTTCTTTTTTTTTGTGAAAAGTGATAGCAGGATTTTTCTCTGAGGGCAAAATCAAAATGTTGTGAATAGATACAAATGAGCTGAATTCAGGCAGTTGCTTTCCTAGTTAAATGTGGTTGTTTTTTTTTTTAAAGTGGCAGAAATCAGCAAAGAAACAGACATTTGGGTACCAGGTGGAGATTCAACGTGGTGAGGGAATTAAATAGAGGGGTTTGTTCAGCTTTAGGCTCCCCAGAAAATCAAAGTCTACATTTGGAATTAATAGGCTCTTTTATTAATTTAATCTGAATTTAAGAAACTTAAAATTTAGTCCCTCAGTGCCTTTCTTAGCATGAAAACCACGAGCCACACTTCCTTTTTTCCAATGTTCCTGTGGATTTCTGAGTTTCCAAAGGGCATCTCAGTCAGGATTCCCTTCAGTCCCCCCCAACAAGTGTTTTTGTATCACCACGTTCTTTCCCTGGAGCAGTTTTGTGGCAGTTTTCACTCACCAGCTCTAAACATAAATTCTGCCTGAATTAAAAGGTGTTTGCCACAGCTCTGTTTTAAATCCTTGCGGCAATTCCCCTGATTTTTTGGTTTGATGGTGGAAATCTCCATCACTCTCCTCTTACTTCTTCCACGGGTTCAGAAGACAGAACAATGTGAAATTCCAGTGGATGAAAAGATGGATGTCTTTGTCCCAGTGTCTTTCCTTGGAAATTAATGCAAAAAGCTTCCTGGGGAGGATAAATTGCCCAATTAGCAAACATAATGCAGAGAAACACTTTCAAAGATTGCAGATGCCGTGACGGGAACTTCTCCATCTCGAAAGGCAGGGCCATGATGGAGCTCTAATTATTCTGCAATTGGAAGAGCTGATAAATGAAACTGTCCAGCCCCAAAATATGCAGAGCATCTCCTGAATTTCCAATCAATAGGGTTTAATATTTCACTGGCAATCAGACATTTGAAAATCAATGCTGTCGGGGGTGGGCGACGCTCCCCTCCACGGGGCTGAAGGCTCTGGGATGAACTCACGAAAGCTGCTCCGAGAGTCTCCTCTGGTCGTTTAAAGAAGGGAAAAAACTACTTTACAAAGCCACTTTAAAAACCCAGCTCTTCAGTTTTCCAACCTGCAGAGCAAAGAAGAGACATTGCAAAGTCACAAGAAGCACAGAAAAATATTTGAGGAATTTAAACTTCCCTGGGAAGGAGCTGTTCAGCTCCAGAGTGACATTTACTGGGGGGGAAAACTTCTTGCTGTGGATATTCACAACCTGTTGTCCTGATCCCCTGTGAGGGTGGGGAGAGGCTGGGATTGAATTCCCAGAGAAGCTGTGGCTGCCCCTGGATCCCTGGAAGTGTCCTAGGCCAGGTTGGAGCAACCTGGGCTAGTGGAAGGTGTCCCTGCCCATGGTAGGGGGCTGGAAATGAATGATCTTTAAGATCCCTCCCAACTCAAACCATTTTGGGATTCTAAATATCCCAATATGATCTCTCCAAAATTACCCCATTATTTTAATTTTTCAACTAGATCTAATGAGTGAATGACTAAAAAAAGTGAACACAGACCCTCTGCACTGGGTGATCTTTAAGATCCCTTCCAACCCAAACCCTTCCATGATTCTTTGTCCAGCACAACGTCATACAACGTAAAACTTCACCATGACTCATTGCCATGTCTTGGAAAATCCAAGGGTCCCAAATCTGTACCTCTTTCCAGGCATTTTCTTACAGTGTTTGGTCTTTGATGAGATGATCTTCCCTCCAAAAAACCTCCTTCCTCCAACACGTACCCCCCAAAAGATGGGCTTCAACAGCAGTAGGGTTTGAGTTGGTTTGGAAGGAACCATAACAGTATGATGGGCTGATCCCAAACACTGTTCCACCAGCCCAAACCAAATCTTCCTCAATGTTTTCTTGACCTCTGGCAGTTGAAAAGAGAGGACAGGATTTGTTTCCTAGTGCAGATTTTCTCAGAGTTGGAGCGAGCCTGGAATTGAGGGATTTTCTTTTTCCCGTGTTTTGTCTGGAAGAGGAGATCGCTGTCGGGGATGCAGAGCCCAGAAAGCAAAGAACTGTGTAACAGCAGCTGCTCCAGTACCTAAATATACTTTTAAACACCATAATCTGGATCGTTGGAAGTCCTCAGAGAGGTGACAGCTTGCATCTGTGGCAGCCTCGCCTTCAGATCCTGAGCTCTCCGAGTTCTCCCCAGAGAGCAAAGACAAGCTCCAGGATTAATCCACTTCTTTCTTTCAAAGGGAACAAATACCAGCCTCTGATTGTACCCCCAAGATGCAAGAAATTATTGTTTGGTTATGCTTCTTCAATAAGTGTTCTGGTACCACTGCAGTTCCTCGGGTTTGATTTTTTGGTTTTTTTTTCTGGTTTTGATGTTTTAGTTCTCTGTATGTTAAAAAAAAAGAGGCTAAAAAGAAACAGTTTACAGAATATCCACTTTTCTGCTGAACAATAAATAACTGGGCTTCTTTAACCTAAACGGGGAACACAAATAATGCCTTTTTTTTTGAGAGAATGTTGGATATTTATCCTCTGCACTGCAGTAGAATTTAGGTTTTATTAACTGCAAATTATTCCCAGTTTGAGAAATTACATTGCGTGTCTTTCTGGTAATTTTTGTGTTTAGAGTTCACCTAAACTTGACTTTACAACAAGATGTTGCTGCCACTTGCAGCCCATACTTGTGCTGTGATGGCCAGAACGGATGAGTTTGTTGCAGCAATCTCATCATAGGGTTAATATGGACCCACAGCTCAGTCAAAGAGAGAAAAACAGGTAAGGAATTTTGGTTCTTTGTTTCATTTACTGTGTTTCCTTCTCAGTTCAACCTGGAAACTTCGAGGCTCATCTGCAGCCAACTGGCCATGACTGGCCTGTGGAGAACAGAGAACAGGAATAAATTAATTCCCACTGGGAAAAGGCCTTTTTAATGTGGGTGCATTAATAACACGATCTATTGGTATCCCTGTAGAAAACATGGGATGGTCTCGGTGATTTTTGACCTTGTTGCAATTATATTTCTACCTGGAAAATAAAAATAAAATCAGCCTTTTATGTTTAACCTTTAGTCTAAAGATGGAGACTCCAGAGCACAGTTCATGATGTAGAGATGATGGAGTGGTAAAATGAAGTTTTGATGGGTGATTCCTGGCCTCTGGAATACAATTATCCACACCAGCAGGTTTCCTACCTCCTAGGAAAATTGAGGATGTGCCTCTTCTGCACTGGTGTGGTCCCAAACCCACTTCCAACATCCCTTCCCCTCATTATCTCCTCACATCCCTTTCCCCAGTATCCAAAAATATCTCGGTGCCGTGCTATGGAAGGACCTCTCTCACTATTTTTTGGGACTTGGATCAACAGCAACAACACCTAAAAAAGAGCACAAAAATGGTGGTGCCTGGGCCCTGTGGTGGGTCCACCCAGTGCTGGTGGTGGCAACTGCCTGGTGAGGGCCAGGGGAGGGTCACAGGGGCTGAATTCTGCCTGGATTTGCTTTAGTTGGCACAGGAAAGTTGGGTAAGGCAGTGGCTACAAAACCATCCCCTGATGTGGGTGTGCCATGAGGAAAACATCAATGGTCTGTGTGGACAGGGCAGGAGTCCTTCAAACTGACTCCTCTTCCCTTAATCACTTTGGAGCATCCAAAATACTGAAGACAGAGCCAGAACGGGAAAGACTTTGGAAATTATAACTCAGCGGAAGTCCCACATTTTGCCACAAATATTTCAGCTCTTTCCTGGGTGTGTTTCCCCTCACACATCCCTGGATCCCACCTGCCTTTCCAGAGGCACATCCAGCTGGATTTGCAGTTAAATAGCCAAGATATCAAGATCTCTCACCTTGTGCCTTTTCTAATTGATAAGCTGTTAATTCCTTGCAGAATTTCTTGCTGGTTTTCCTTCCCAACTTTCGTTTTTGGTTCCCTAAATTTCAGCTTAACACAGTAACTCCCAATGCCCTCGTTCCAGGCCCGGGAACCTCCCAGCCATCCAAACATTCTTCTTTCATCCAAGTTCATTATCCTCTCTCCTCTCTCTTTAACCACTTTCTTATGTTCCTCTTGCAATCTTTATCTTCTCCTATTACCTAATAACTTCTCCTGCGGCACCAAAGCAAATGTTTCACTGAAACATGAATAGATCCAGCAGACTTAAAACTGAATAAATCACTCATCACATCGTGGGAGAGGTATTAGATCAGTCTGGGATGATTATCTTTGCAAATGCCACGTCCACGTAAGGATTTTTTGCTGTTTTCTTCCGAGATTTTAATTCTTCTTTCCTTCAAAATTTGTCTAAAAGCTCTACACACTAATCAAGTCAGACTAATGAGCTCAGAGTTACCTGAGTTAGAAGGGGAAGAATTCCTTAAGTGAGTTATTTGGGATTCTCTGAAGATTTGCTCCAATCACTGATTTGACAGGTTTATTAAAACCCCTTCCTAACCACGTCCAGCTCTGTGGAATTATTCCCCCCTTTTCCTCTGGAATTCTAGGATGGACATTGCAAAGTCTCCATGGAGGATGTGAAGACCTTTTGGGTCTTGTTTTCACCTCATTCCTTTTCCTGTTCATTCCTTCTCACTATCCTTCCTTTCCCAATTTTCCATATTCAAGGACCCTTAATAATCACAAGGCAAATGATGATTTTAATTTTCTTTTAGTTAATCTTCATTACATTAAACCCTTCATCCATCCTCAACTTTGCTTCTCTTCCCACTGCTCTTCACTCTTCTTTTATTCCTTTCATTAACTGAAGCAGATTTTGTTGTTCTCCTCCCCTTCACAAAATTTAACCAAACTAGGGTTTTTGGCACCTTTCTCTTTGTTTTTCCCTATTTTTTTTTTCCAGGATTGGTAATAATTCTACCATTATTATCCAGGCTAAAATCCAGCAGACTCAGTTTTACTTCCCAGGGCAGATCAAGGACAATTCTCCAGAGGTCAGCAGAGTGGGAGGGACACTGAGGTGTCACCCTCAGAGCAAATCCAAGCAGAGGAGGATGCAACATTTTAAAGGGGCTTCTTTAAAACCTACTTTTTTTCAAAGGATGAAGCATTTTGAAGCAAGTCCAAGCAGACAGAGGCAGGTTTCTTGAGGCTAGGTGTTGACTTCAGAACAATGCCAGTTGTCCTTTTGCTTCCAGGGGCAGGAAGGAGCAATGTCTCTGTTAATTTAATTACTGTGTCTTCTGAGTCGCCTCTCTTTTGGAGCAGGAGCCCCTTTGACAGATTCCAAACCCTACTTTGGAGACATTATTAACAAAGCACCGTCTGGAGTGGGGTTTGTACACTCAGCAGGGGGAGAAAATTCATCTCACCGTGAGTCTTCCTTAATTTAGAGAGACACCCAACAGCACAAGCTCCGGTGGGAATTCTCTCATTGATCCCCGGGTTTCCCTTTCCACAACGGTTCCCATGCACATCCTTTGCTCCTAATCCCATTTGTGGCCGGAAAATGAAGAGCCCCAAGTGTGTTATTGTCAGTCCCAGCCCCTCAGACTGCGACAGGGCAGCCTGGAGGAGCCCAAGGCTCCGAGGCTCCGAGAGCAAGGACGACAGGAGGAATTTCCAGGAGGCAAAAATTAGAGCTGATTGATAGGAAGCCACTAATAAACTGTCACATCTCATGGATGGGGAAGGAGCACAAGCCCCAGTGATAAAGTGGGATTGGTCAGGGCTGACAAACGTGCCTGGGAGCTGCATTATTGACACTGAGGGATGGTATCGATCCAGCTGCCAAGTTTATCATATTACACAATTATGAGATTAGATTTGCATTTTTAATTCTTTTAGAAGGAATTGGCCCCAGGCAATTACAAGAGAGAAAGGCTGGGATGGAGCCTGCTGGTCCAGAATCATAGAATCAGAAGCTTTTAGGGAGAAGCAGCCACTGTCAAAGGGAAGTTTTGCCTGGCAGAGCCGTGACAAGGGAACAATGGAAGCACAAAACCAATAAAGCTTTAAAGGATTTGTTCCCAACAGTTTTGTCTCAAGGGACAATAAGGCAAAAGCAGATTACCATTAAACCTGGGCTAATAAAGATGAGACTTACAGGCTGTTTGCTTTGTAGGGATCACAACTCCCCTGAAGAGTTTGGATCACGGTGTCTTTGTCTTACAGCACAGCGTGCAAAGGACTTCCCAAAATTTTAACCCATCTGTTTGCAGAAATCACCCAAGCTGTGAGTTAGACCTTTGCAAGCCAGTCATTAGTGATCAGGGGAATGGTTTTTCCCGGAATTCTCTCCCCAGAGGGAATGTCTTGGGGAGAATCCATCAGTCCAACCCTCTCTTAGCCTGTTCAGGTCATGCCTGGATATGGAGCACTTGCGGTGGAAAAGACACTGAACGTATTTATTGTTAATTTTCATGACTTTTAAATGGAAGGAATAAGCTTTTTGAAGTGTCTTGGGACCTGTAGATGAAATTTTCTGAGCATGAGGTTTTTGAGTTTATAGTTCCTTTTGGAAACACCTGATTTTTGAGGAAATCTTCTGTGCTGAGGAAGACAAACAGACCCAGCAATGTTGTACTAAATGATCCCTTCCTCTCCCCAATTACAGCTCATCTGCACCCAAATAGCTCTTCCTTGGCTGAATAACAGCCAACCTTCTGCTTTGGAGCTACTGGATGATTTGCACTGAGGGTTCTCAGTGAAATATGAGAACTTCATGACCTTCACAGAATCAGAAAATAACTTGATTAGAGGTTCATAATGGAGAAACAACTCTGATTATACATTATTACAAAATCTGTATCATTCCGTACCATCTCATGGTAAAACACCAGAAGATAAAGGCACAGTCTGTCCAATTTCTTATTTATCTTTTCAGCTATCACAGTATTTTGAGAAAAGCCATAAACCCCTCTCCTAACTCAGACAGTGTTCATGCCACAGGCATCAAAAAATTCATGTGGCCTATTGGGAGACCAAAGAATTAATGATGTGTACAGGAATGGGGAGCAAAAAGGAGGGAGTAGTGGCAGGGAAAAAGCCTTAAATTCCCAGAGAAGCTGTGTCTGCCCCTGGATCCCTGGAAGTGTCCAAGGCCAGGTTGGACAGAGTTTGGAGCGACTTGGGAGAGTGGAAGGTGTCCCTGCCCATGGCAAGGGGTGGCACTGGATGGGCTTTAAGGTCCCTTCCAATGGAAACCATTCTTTGATTCCATGATTCTATGATTCTCTATAAAAAGCTTATTAATACATATAGGGGTAACTCCTTATAAAATGGACATGGAAAAACTGTATCCTAAGAAGGGCAACGGAGCTGGGGAAGGGGCTGGAGAACATGTCCTGTGAGGAGCAGCTGAGGGGGCTGGGGGGGTTTGTCTGGAGAAGAGGGGGCTCAGGGGGGACCTCATTGCTCTCCCCAACTCCCTGACAGGAGGGCGCAGGGAGGGGGGTCGGGCTCTGCTGCCATGTCCAAGGGAAAGGAGGAGAGGAAATGGCCTCAAACTGCACCAGGGGAGGTTCAGATCAGAGATTAGAAACAATTTTTCCCTGCAGGAGTGTTCAGGGCTTGGAATAAGTGTCCCAGGGAGGTGGTGGAGTCCCTGTGCCTGGGAGTGTCCCAGAGGTGTTTGGATGTGTCCCTTGGGGATGTGGATTGGGGGTGACTGGTGGTGCAGGGTGAGGGTGGGACTGGATGATCCTGGAGGTCTCTCCCAGCCTTGCTGATTTTGGGATTCCATGAACATCCCTTTGGCCAGTTCAGGTCACTCATCCCCTCTGTGCTCCCTCCCACTTTTTGTTCCCCTCCTCACTGGCAGAGCAGGAGGCCCTGAAAAGTCCTTGACTTGGGGTAAACTCAGGAAAACCCAAAACCTCTGCGTGTTATCAACAACATCCTCACCCCCAACCAAGCCCACAGCATGGCACCAGCTCCTGAGGAGAAATGGGCCCTATCCCACCAAAACCACTCCTTGGAGGGCCCTTCTGTCCTGTCCTTCACAGCTGATCCACAGCAAGACCACAATAAACACCTACAGAAACCAACTGCCCAGACCCCGACATCATAAGCACTATAAATTGAATTAATGGACACATTCACACAGGCAGAGGAGCATCAACACCATGAAACAAAGACATTTCATTCACAATCAGCTCCCACCAAGAGAATTTTTGCTGGAGCCACTCAGAGAGCAAAAATTCATGAAACTTTTAAGCTTCCAGAAATTATTTCGTTCCGCACTGGAATGAGAACAAAATTTTTAGAGCGTTTTTCTGACTTGGAATTTTATTCAAAAATTCGTTATTTTCAGCTCAAAGAGCTCCAGGTTTTGGTACTAGTCAGGAACCCAGGACTTCAGAAGCCTTTTTTCCAAACCAAACCAATCCATGTCCACAGAATATTCCAGCTTTGATATAAACAACACATATTTCAGCAAAATGACGTTTTACTGAGAATATTCCAGGCAGCTCTAGCTGTGGCCTGGGTGAGATTGGGCAACTGAGAGTTATTAATATTGCTAAATCTTTCTTTTCAAAGGCCACCTTGTCTCTTGATGATCATTGGACATCAGGAATTAATTACTTGGGGCTGGGGGAAGAAGGGGAGTGGGTGTGGGGGGGTTGTAGTGGGGTTTATTAGACCCAGGCAGAGGAGAGTAATAAAGATCCCCACAGTCAGGCCACAAATCATACTTTTTTTTGTTTTGTTTTCAAAGTACTCATTTAAAGAAGAGAAGCCCCCCCAGCTCAGCTGGTTGGGAGTTTTTCAGGACTGGGACAGGCTGAGGTGGTGGAAAACCATGGCTGGGAGATCCCTGCACGTCTCTGGGGGTTTGGGGCTTTGTGGAGCAACTCAGGGTGGGACAGGGTGGTGGGAGAAGGAATCATCTGATCTATGAGTTGATGGATCCTCTTTTCCCTCGAATTGGGAAGGATCCATGTTGGGATGTGGAGTTTAATCCTTCGTGTCCTCCATGGGATGGGGGTTGGACATGGAAATTGTTCCCTGTTCGGAGAATCCCACAATGGTTTGGGTTGGATCATCCAGTTCCAAACCCCTTGCTATGGGCAGGGACACCTTCCACTAGAGCAGGTTCTTCAGGGCTCCATCCAAGCTGGTTTTGAATTCCTCCAGGGGTGGGATGGGACAGCCACAGCTTCTCTGGGCAACCTGGGCCAGGGCCTCCCCCCCCTCACACTCAACAATTCCTTCCCAATATCCAACCTAACCCTGCCCTCTATCAGTTTAAAGCCATTCCCCCTTGTCCTGT
>NW_016690391.1:588789-598809 GCF_001604755.1 Lepidothrix coronata
CAGCCCCTCCATGTCCTTCCTGAGCTGAGGGCCCAGAACTGGACACAGCACTCCAGGGGTGGCCTCACCAGCGCTGAGTCCAGGGGCAGAATCACTTCCCTGGCCCTGTTGGCCACCCTGTTCCTGAGCCAGGCCAGGATCCATTTGCCCTCTTGTCCCCCTGGCCACACTCTGGCTCCTGTTCAGCTCCCTGTCCATCCCCACTCCCAGCTCCCTTCCTGCCTGGCTGCTCTCCAGCCCCTCTGGCCCAGCCTGGAGCTGCCGGGGGTTGTTGTGGCCAAAGGGCAGGACCCAGCCCTTGGCCTGGTTGAACCTCATCCCCTTGGAATCAGCCCAACTCTCCAACCTGTGCAGGTCCCTCTGCAGAGCCCTCCTGCCTTCCAGCACATCAACACTCCCCCCCAGTTTGGTGTCATCTGCAAATGTGCTGATGGTTCACTTGACGCCCTCCTCCAGATCATCAATAAAGACATTAAACAGGACTGGGCCCAGCACTGATCCCTGGGGACACCACTAGTGGCCAGATCCCAACTGGAAGCAGCTCCAGCTCCAGTCCCACCTATCTCTGGGGCCCTCCAGCCAGTTCCTAACCCAGAACTCGGTGTTTATGCCAATGCCACCTTTGATTTTCAAGAGCAGGGCAGATAAGCTGTTGTCAGGCCTCATCTGGCTCCAAATCATGTCCTTGTGGTGCTCCTTTTGTCACATTTATCTCCTGTTGATAGCATGGAGCTGATGGCAGATAATCACACTGACAGATTTAGAGGGACCAGGCAGAGGAAACAAAAAAAAGGTGGCCAAAGGTTGTGCAAAATTCTTCAGTTTCCTCAAATATTTTACAGGGAAATGTAGAAATCGGTTAAAAAAATATATATAAAAAAATAAAAATAACAACCTGGAGGGATTTATCACATTTTAGCAACTGGAATTTTGCTGACACAGGGTGGGAATCTTGGCTCACGTGGGGATCTGGGTGTTGTCATATCCCTTTTTTTCCCCCATCATGAGGTAAAACCACCTGAAAAAAAATACTGAGATCCATTAAAAAAATGAAGCAAACGAAGAATTCATCCTCAAAACAACCCTCCTGGTGGAAGAAAAGCCAGAAGATTTTTCCAAGAGGCTCCTTTAAAACAGAGGGTGTGAGGCTGAAGATGTGACAACTCCCCCAATTTTGGCTTATTTTGGGGGGTTTCAGAGCTGTTTGTGGTGTATTTTTCCATCAGCTCCGAGGGAAAACCCCCTCAAAATATAAAAACAAGGATGATTTGGTCATGATGAGCTTCTCCTGAGGAAGCTGGGGGGTTTTTTTGGCTTACTGGGATTTTGATTTTCAGCTGAAACAGTGCCTGGCTTTGGCCTTGCCAGTTTTGCCTTGGATCCTGTCGGGGATTTGGTGGTGAGAAGATAAAATGAGCTGTTCTTTTATGCCCAACAAGAATTATGGGGCTAAAATCTCAGCCATTTTCAAGACAGAAAACTGAATTTATAAAGAGAAATATTAAACATCTGCTTGTCAGTTATTCCAGTGTTATCCCAGAAGTTTATTTATGTAAGGTTGAATATTTTTGAGGGGGGCTCAAGTTCTTCCCCAAATCTGATTTACCATCACTGAAGAAAACTGGGCTGATGAGATTTTGCCTCGAACACCACGTGGTATTTTTTGGTGGTGCAAACAGAAACCAGACCCAGTTCAATTCCTGTTTCACTGACATTTTTCTCTGCCACATAAAGTGACAAAAAGATGATGAACATAAAGCCTTCAGCCACCCAAGCCCTCCAAGTCCCAGTCAATAAGTTTACAGCCTCTCAGCTCTTCTGCTCTTTAACAGAACTTAAAAGGGTTGCAGTGAAAAAATAGTCTAACAAGTGGTGCTGCTCTAACAAGACTATTAGTTTCATTGATTTCCCAAGGAGGGAAAACCCCCAGCTAAAATTCAAGGAGGAGATTAATACAACTGCCTTTTAATAATATTAACTTTCTCCAAATCAATATTTTTCCTCATTTTACACCGTGCTTTGCTACACAGCAGCAGCTCCACACAAGTGGGGATAATCGATGTATCTGCAAGGACCTTTCCAAAGGCTGCTGGGAGGGACAAGGACCAGTCAAATACTGACCTGGAAAGTCCCAGTGCCAGTTGGAGCTCAAATACCAGCAGATTGTTGCCGGGGATTCCAGATCCAGAGGGGTTTGGGGTGATGATGGTGAGATTTGCCTGGTGATGGGAATGACTCCGTTGTCCAGGGTGGAGTCAGTAGTTTCCATGACAACTCTGTGTTTCCATGACAATCCTCCTGCAGAGGCCAGGCTTTGATCCTTGTTAAAACCCCATCATTGGATTGGTAGAAGGTTTAGGGGGCATTTCCAGCCCTTGAGTGGAGTTCACAGAAATTCCAGGTACGGAATGAAAGGCTGATGTTGTTGGAAGGGACCTCTGGAGGTCACCTGGTCCAACCCCGCTGCTCAAGATTCAGATTCCCAGATGGATTTTGAGCATCCCCAAGGATGGAGTCTCCCCAGCTTCCCTCTGCCTCCTGTGCCAGCCCTCATTCCCCAAAGGAAAACCGTTCCCTGATATTCCCAATCTCCTGTGCCTCACTTTGGCAAGGCCAGGTTTCACACCCTCCTTCTTTACACCTCAATATTTAACTTTCGGGAATGTTTGTGCAGCACAAGGACAATAATTCCCACTATAAGCTGATGGGAAACCCCAAATCCCTTAAATTCCAATATCACCACACTACAGGCATCCCAGGGAATCAGGAGATTTTATGGATCCTGCCAGAAATCATGAAGAAACTCCAAGGCCTGACGTGTTGCTGTCACAGACCTTTTGGCTGTTGCAAAGCCAAGGGGAGTCCCACATTCATATTTTGACCTTTAGGGTGTCTCCCTGCATTAAATTTCTGCCATCAGCACAGGGATTTTAATATTTCTTATCTATTTACAGCATTTAGGATGCACAAGGAGTATGGAGGGTCTGCATTCACTTTTTTTTGGAAGTCGTCCGCTCATTAGCTCCAGTTGAAAAATTAAAATAATGGGGTAATTTTGGAGAGATCATATTGGGATATTTAGAATCCCAGAATGGTTTGGGTTGGGAGGGATCTTAAAGATCCTTCATTTCCAGCCCCCTGCCATGGGCAGGGACACCTTCCACTAGCCCAGGTTGCTCCAAGCCCCGTCCAACCTGGCCTTGGACACTTCCAGGGATGCAGGGGCAGCCACAGCTTCTCTGGGAATTCTATCCCAGTCCCTCCCCACCCTCTCCCAGGGAAGAACAAGGGGATCAGGACAACAAGTTGTGAATATCCATAGCAAGAGGTTTTCCCCCCCCCAGTAAATGTCACTATGGAGCTGAACAGCTCCTTCCCAGGGAAGTTTATATTCCTCAAATATTTAACTGTGCTTCTTGTGACTTCCCTGGTGCTTTGCAACATCTCTCCTTTGCTCTTCAGGTTGGAAAACATTCCAGAACCCAGTTTTTAAAGCTGCTCTGTAAAAGAGTTTTCACCCAAGCCACGGCTCCTCCGGAAAACCCATTCCAGCAAAAAACGGAGATAAGCTGGGGCTGGAGGCTGTTTAGGCACCAAAATGCAGCTGGGAGTGGCAGGTGCCTGTGCCAGGCTGGGTGTGGTGGCACTGCTGCCCGTGGTGCCCCATTCACAGGGAGTGAAGTTCTCCCCGTCCGGCTCCAGAAGCCGCCGCTCCCCGAACGAACGATTAATGCCCGAGAAAAGCCTGAAAAATGGCTTTTCCCTTTGACCTTTCCAAGGTTTGTCATTTGGTTGACATACCCATTACCTCAAAAATCAAATGTGTTTGTCTAAACATTATTCTGATGTTTGCTTTGGGCCCCGAAGGTCAGACAGCTGACCACTAACTCGCTGACAGTGATCAATTCAGTCTGAAATCCTGTCACTTGGCCTGGTTATTCCCCGATCCATCTCTGCTCCGCCGGCCTCCCCCGCCACTTTCTGCTGTTGAGGCGCTTTTAAACCCAACAATAATCCAATTTGGGATTGATCAATGGGAATGTGTGGTCAGCTCAGCCAAATGACAGAGTCTGCACACAACCACTGACCACAAGCGTGGGGGGTGTTTTTGCGTGGGGCTGATTGCAAAACTTAATGGATGGAAACGCTTCCCGACCACAGCCCTCCCAGCCAGCAGGAGACTTGCCTGCTCAGGGCTCACACTTGTCTTCCCTGAGCTTAGTTGGATGCAGGAACAGCGCCCTGGGTTTTGCTGTGCTGCTTTTCCCACCAAAATGTGCCTTGAACTCGGTACGTTGTTGTCGGGAGAAGTTCGTGGCGGTTACCAGGAGTACCCCAGAAGGGGAAAAAAAGGCCCTACAAGGAGCTCTGAGCACAAAGTAACAAGGTGAGAGGAGGAAAGGGTCTAATTCTCAGGGGTTTTATTTAAAGGGAGGGAAGCTGAAGTGTCAGGGGTGTAGGTAAGACAGAGGAATGGCAGGACAAGAAGAAAGGAGAACAGTTTAGAAACTGCTTTCTGGGCTTGCACAGAGAACATTATGCCCAAATAATGCCCAGATGTTTTAGTGCCATTTGGCACTGGCAGGGATTGCCCAGAGAAGTTGTGGCTGCCCCTGGATCCCTGGAAGTGTCCAAGGCCAGGTTGGACGGGGCTTGGAGCAACCTGGGCT
Source organism: Lepidothrix coronata (assembly GCF_001604755.1). NCBI lineage: Eukaryota > Metazoa > Chordata > Aves > Passeriformes > Pipridae > Lepidothrix > Lepidothrix coronata. Next base: position 593,460 of record NW_016690391.1, read on the forward strand.
AGTGGAAGGTGTCCCTGCCCATGGCAGGGGGTTGGAAATGAATGATCTTTAAAATCTCTCCCAACCCAAACCATTCTGGAATTCTGTGACTGATCCACAAAACGTGCCCACAGTGGCTTTCCAAAGTGTGTTCTGAGGTTCTCCTGGGAAGGAGAAAGGGATTCTTCTCCAGGCGTCTGTTTTCAGACCCATTCAAACTGTGAGCACGTCCTGGAGATGAGTTTTGTGTCCTCAAGTGCACAAACGTTATGGAATTGTTTTGCCACAGGACAGTCCGTGCCCCACACACTCATCTCCTCACTGAGATTAACTTTCTTTCACTGCTGAGATTAAACTTCTTCTGCTATGAAATGACATTTTCTGCATCCTAAATGCCTGTTTTCCTATTTCTGCTCTCTCTGCTCCCTGAGCCTGCTCGACAGGGCTCATCTTCCAAGGAATTGTTCGATTCTGTGTCAATCCTTCCACTTGTCTTGAAGGTTTGGAGTGTCACCTTCCTTGGGAGGGCTGTTTTAGGAGGTGCAAGTCCACTGGCTGTGCCACCTGTGTGTGCAAGTCATGGAACCATGGAATGGGTTGGGTTGGGAGGGACCTTAAAGCTCATCCAACTCATCCAGGTCAGGGATAGACACCTTCCACTAGCCCAGGCTGCTCCGAGCCCTGTCCAGCTTGACCTTGAGCACTTCCAGGGATGAGGAATCCACAACCCCTCTGGTGGCTCTCACCACCCTCCAGCATCCCCTGCCCAAGCATGGAATTGCACCTCTCACCCCTCTGCCATTGCCGTGGGCCTGTGACAACCCATCAAGATGAAGAACAGACTTTCCACGGCTTTTTCAACCACCAGCTTTTCCCTTGGATTCCTCATCCATGGAAGTGCTCAAGGTCAAGTTGGACAAGGCTCGGAGCAACCTGGGCTAGTGGAAGGTGTCCCTGACCTCGATGAACTGGATGAGCTTTAAGGTCCCTTCCAACCCAACCCATTCCATGGTTCCATGGCTCCCACACAGGTAGCACAGCCAGTGGACTTGCTTGGAAAACGCTGGTGGAAGTTGCTGGGATGACACCTCTTCCTTGGTCCAGGAGCACGGGAAAGGCAGCACCAGACCAACTGGCCCCTCTTTGCTCTGCTTGGAAGTGGGACAAGCTGGTTGGCAGAGCTTTGGCTGAACTTTCCACCCTCAACCCCCACCCCTCCAGGAGGTCTGAAGTTGGATGCCACGGTGTGTCCCCTCCTTGGAATAAGGAGGGAGAACAAATCCTGATGTAGGAGGGATTCCCCTGGCAGCTCTGCCAGGGCAGTGGGAACACAAACTCTTGGCAGTGCCTAAGAGGACACCTCAGGAGATACCAGGACACCTCAGGAGACCTCAGGACACCTCAGGAGACCTCAGGACACCTCCCTGGGACATGGAGGTCAGGCCCACTTCCAGCAGCCTTGGGACTCGCTGACACCAGTCTTTTGTTGGCAGATTCAGATTTTAGGTGTCTTACACCTGACCGGGGGTGGTTTGGATGGAACATTTTCTGAAGGATGCTGGAAATTCCTCCCGGGAAGGTCACCAAAATTCCCCAGGGTGTTCCAGACCCTTCACTGAATCCTTTCTTCCCGAATTACCCTTTTATTATCTCTCTTTAATCCTGCAGAATTGTCGAGGCAGCCTCGAGTCTCAGAGCTGCAGCCAAGCTGAGGGACAGAGTTTCAAGCCTGGAATTCCTCTTTTCCCGTTGTTTCTCCACCTTCCTTTATCCTGGTGAGGAGCAAAGGGAAAACTGCCCTTTCAACAGGCACCTCAAAGAGACAGGTCCTGGAAATGGAGCTCAAATCTCTTGTATTCTGTTCTTTTTTGCTGAATTCATCTTTCTTCCCTATCCTTGTCCCAGTGGAGAGAACGTTTCCACGTCGTTGTGTTTTGACAGGAGGATGAAGACTTTTACTTTGGATGGGATAAAATAAAATGAATGAAATAAAATAAATAGAACTAAATAAATACAATAAAATAAAATAAAATAAATAAAATAAAGCAAATAAAATAAAGTAAAATAAAATAAAGAAAATGAAATAAAATAAACAAAATAAAGTAAAATAAAATAAAATAAATTTCTTATTTGAGCTTCCTGCTTAGATTTCAGCTGGACACACTTTGATTATTCTGGAAAACAAATCAGCTGGATATCACCTGGCTTGAGTATGGATTCAATATTTAGGGAATTATGTTGCTCAGAGCCCCATCCAACCTGGCCTTGGAGAGGGGCAGCCACAAATTCCTGGGACAACCTCACCACCCTCACAGGGAGGAATTTCTTCCCTATATCCAACCTAAATTTCCCCTATTTCAGCCTGAACCCAAATTTCAGCCCAAAATAACGTTGAGTCTCTCTGTGCAAGATCCATTGTCGGTATAAATTGATGTCTGCCCACAGAACACAGGGATTTGAGGCTGATAAATAACAATTCCTTGGCTCCAAGCCCATGTATTTTATAGGTTCCTCCCCCTGCATCCCTTTTTCTGCCTCCAAAAAAATTATTTTAGCTTTTAAAGTTCATTAATTAGGAAAGAACTCGTGATTAATTGACGGCATTGCTCTGCCTGCACTAACACTGCCAGACATCCAGAGGTGGAATATGTGCAAACAACGGTTTTCCAGGTATGATTCCTTTTGTTCTTCATTTTTTGCTCGGAAAATTGGATAATGCTGCAGTAGAGAAGATTTGGATTCACCTCAGCTGTGCTCAGATCCCATTTTCCTGCATTCCTCCCACTGCCCAGGCATTGGTTTGCTGTTAAAATAATAACCCATCTCAGCAATATAATCTGCCTCTGATGGCTGGTTCAATAGATTTTTAGAAAGTAATTAAAGCATATGACAGCAAATTGACGACCTTTTAATTATTTCAGGAGGGCTGAGTGCACAATCATTTCTCACATACCTGGAGAAAGCTTTGGGAACGAATTAGAAATTTAAATATGGTAAAATCCTTTTTTTTTTTTTACTTTTAAACACGTTTTTCGGCTCTTTCCATGCATCAAGGAGGGGGTGAAGAGATGGAAACTCTGTCCCAATTTTCCTTAGGAAGTTTGTGCAGCTGAATCCTTCAAATCCTGGGAATAGTGGGAGAAATCCTTGTCAGAGGATTGAGATTCCAGATAACAGTGGATGCCAGGAGGATCACTTCAAATAAAGGTCCATTTGGAATTTGTCATCTGTACAGTGAAAAACGAGCAAAAATAAATGGGGTGAATGAAAGGAAAATGGGCAGAATTGGTTAAAAATATATAAAATTATAATATATGTATAAATTATAATATATATAAATTATAAAATAGATATAAATTACATATATATAAATAATAAAATATATAAAATTACAATATATATAATATATAAAAAATTATAAATTTTAGAAATATTAAAAAGGACTAAATAAAACCCCCAAATGAGGGAGAATTGGTAAAATTGTCAGAAAGGATTAAAAAAAAAGGCAAACTAAAATTACAAGAAAATATAAAAAGTAAGACAAAGAAACAAAAAGGCACAAAAGTTACAGGAAATTGATGGAAATTATTAAAAATAGCAAAAAAAAACCCCCACAAGAGATGACATAGTAGAAATAGCCCTAAAATTAAAAAATAATAAATTTTCAATAAAATTTCCATGAAAATAATGAAAAATCGCCAAAAATTCTGAAAAGGGACAAGAAAATGAGTGAAAATTCAAACAAAAAGCCTGAAAATCACCCAAAATTGAGAAGACCCCAAAAAGAATGAAAATTGACCAACAATCCATGAAAAATATTAAAAATTATCCAAAAAAATTCAGAATTTGGCGAAATCCTTGCCTCAAATTACCCCTTAATGAAATTAAAGGCAGCCAGTTAATCTTTAGGGAGGATTTTTGAAGGCATTAATTCCAGGAAAAAAAAAAGCAGGACTGCTTTATAACAAAGCACCTCCAGAGAGTGATCCTGATTTATTGTTGTGCAGGGGGAACTCAGCCCGTGTCTCAAGTGCTGGTTGCACTTTAGGATTGAATTAAATTTATGATTCCCTGTCATATGGGACATTTTGGGCTTGTTCTTGCTGAGTTTTTTCCTTTTTTCCCTGATTTTCTTGGCCATTTCCAGCACTTTGAGTGTTACCACGGCTCTGCTGGTGTCACAGATTTCCATTAAGGACGTGCCTTGATGATGAGGGAGACTTTTAGCTCGTTTTTAAGTGGTGGGAAAAGGGCAGGAAGGTTTCCATGAATGATCCCCACGCACTTTTCCACGTCCAAAAACCAGGAATAGAGCAAATCCAGAGCTGGACAAGGTCAGGGGCTTCCCATAGAACTGCAAAGAGTCAAAGTTGTCCTTCTTACTCTGCTCCTCCTCCTTGAAAAAAACATTAATTAAAATATCTTAGACCTCAAAACCAGACATTTTTAAGAAAAGAAACCCAGTTTGTGCCATTTCAGAGCAGTTATCGAATTCCTGAAGTTCCTGTTGGGAATTAGCCCACGTTTTTATCCTCAGCAAAAACGACCCTACAAGGAACAACATCCTCTCCTGCAAAGAGTCAAAGGTGTCCATCTTGCTCCTCCTCCTCGAAAAAACATTAATTAAAATATCCTAGACCTCAAACCCAACATTTTTAACATGAGCAACCCAGTTTGTGCCATTTCAGAGCAGTTATCAAATTCCCGAAGTTTCTGTTGGGAATTAGTTCACTTTTTTATCCTCAGCAAAAACGGCCCTGCAAGGAAAAACATCCTCTCCTTTGTTCTGGCCACTTGGCATTTATTTCTCCCCCCAAAGGCAGTAAAATGCTGCCCACAGCTCCTCGCCCCAAATCCAAGGATCTCCACTTCAAACATCATCAGCTGTGCCCTCTGGAGCTGCCACAATTCCCACCAGATGGTGGAATGTCCATGCTCTGCATCCTCGGGATTCAACTGCATGTGAGGAGCAGTCCCCTATGGAACCAGCCATCGTGGGAAAACTCGGGGGTAAATTGAAACCCACACCTACATTTGGGTCCACAACATGACACCTTCACCTCGACGTCCCCAACCCCCCAAAAATGACATTTAATCGTCAGAACGTTTTCCCCAAACGTCTGAATTTCCTTGTTTTTACTCTGGCTTCTGGACCTGAGCTCCCGTGGTTTAATCTCCTGGAGGTATCAAGGGACAGTGAATCCAGCAAAGCCCTCAACCCTGGGTCCCTTTTGCATTTAAAGCTGCCTGGCCTTGCCAGGCTTTAAACTGGGGTTAATCCCCCCTCCCTTTTTTTTCTTGTTATTTGGGATTGCAGAATATTAACCTACATCACATTTGTTGACTGATCCCTTCCCTTCCCTTCCCTTCC
>NW_016690391.1:600110-604072 GCF_001604755.1 Lepidothrix coronata
CCCCAGCCTCGTTGCTCTCCTCTGGACCTGCTCCAGCCCCTCCAGGTCCTTCCTGAGCTGAGGGCCCAGAACTGGACACAGCACTCCAGGGGTGGCCTCACCAGCGCTGAGTCCAGGGGCAGAATCACTTCCCTGCTCCTGCTGCCACACCGTTCCTGAACCAGGCCAGGATCCATTGGCCTTCTTGTCCCCCTGGGCACACTCTGGCTCCTGTTCAGCTCCCTGTCCATCCCCACTCCCAGCTCCCTTCCTGCCTGGCTGCTCTCCAGCCCCTCTGTCCCAGCCTGGAGCTGCCGGGGGTTGTTGTGGCCAAAGGTCAGGACCCGGCCCTTGGCCTGCTTGAACCTCATCCCCTTGGAATCAGCCCAACTCTCCAACCTGTGCAGGTCCCTCTGCAGAGCCCTCCTGCCTTCCTGCCTGGCCCTGCCTTGGCTCTCTCTGTCTCCTGGAGAGGGTCTGGAGGGGCCATGTGAGGAGAGGCTGAGGTTTCTTGGCTGGTGCAGCTGGAGCAGAGGACACTGAGGGGAGATTCACTGGGGGCTGCAGCTCCTCCCAAGGGGCAGCTCCGACCTCTGCTCGCTGGGAGCAGGGACAGGACCCAGGGAAGGGCTGGAGCTGGGACAGGGAAGGCTCAGGGTGGATGTCAGGACAAGGTTCTTCCCCCACAGGGTGTTGGGCACTGACCAGGCTCCCCAGGGCAGTGGGCACGGCCCCAATGCTGCCAGAGCTCCAGGAGGGTTTGGACAATGCTCTGAGGGACAGGGGGGAGTGTTGGGGTGTCCTGGGCAGGGCCAGGGCTTGGACTGGATGATCCTTGGGGGTCCCTCCTAACTCAGGACATTCAGTCCTGCCAAGGTCAAGCCCCAACAAACTGAAAGTTTAAGCCTTGTTCACATCCAAGATGTGCCTAATTTGGGACAAATCCATCTCTTTGTGTTTCTTCTTCTTTTTTTTTTCCTTTCAATTTTTTTCACTTTCCATTCAGCTCCAAGGCAGAGCTTGGAAGGAGGAGATGGGCCTGTCTGTGGACAAGCTTGAGATGTTTCACACCAGCATCTGTTCCTTCCCCCCCAAAAAAAACATGAATTCCAGGAAAGAAGATGAGTGTTGTCACTGAAATAAATGTGCCACCCTACCTTGTGTTTAAAATTACAAGCAGAAAAACATCATTTTTTGCATTTCCAAGGCCCTGGAAAGCTGAGCTCTGGTGCCCACTCCTGCATCCCCTGGAGAGAAGATTCCCAGGATAAAGCTCAGGGCACGGGGAAACAAAAAATGTGGTGGGGCTGTACCAACCATAGATTATTTTTTTTAGTTTGTTGATTGGTCTGGGAGGGAAAAATGGCTTGATGGGAAGTTTTGGTAGCAATTAAAAAAAAGGCAAATTGAGCGTTTCCTCTTTTCCAAGAGAAAATATTCCAGCACGGGGGGTAGTGAGGATTTTTTCAGGATTTACTTCCTGGATTGAAGGGTTATTTTAGATTCTTTGAAGTGGTGTAAATGAATAAAATCCACCTAGTGAGCATGCTGAAGGAGCTGTGCCGTGGTTACAGGGACAGACCCAACCAGGCTCTTCAAACTGGGATTGAAATCCAAATTTTCCTGCGGAGAAATCGCCCCACTCTTGGAATCTGTTGGGCTGAAACATCCGGTGGCTGTTCCAGGATCAACAAAGCTGGGAGACACTCGAGAAGTGACAATGCAACCCTGCCAGTTTGAAAGGAAGGATTTCTTTCTCATGGAAATATCCTGCAGAAGACAATTTAGTTTTTGACCCTCTTCCTGAAACCTGCCCTGCCAGCTCAGGGCGTGGAGCAAAGTGTTGCATTTGTGGTAGAGCATAAAAAGGAGGTTTTTTTTTTTCCCTTTAATGAGCTTTTTAAAAACATAATTTTGCTTCCTCTGAGTACAAACAGTTATTTATGACCATTGGCAAAGGATCTGCTCGAATGCATTTATGAAGTAACACCAGGAAGAGCTTCGTTGTCCTTCAGACTTTCATTAAACGTTTCTAGAAAATTCAGAAATGGGATAAAAATCATTTCTTTCTTCCTTCTTTTCTCCCTCCTCCCTTTGGGAATAAGTCTGTCTCTAGGAACAGGGAGTCAACTGATACAGTTGGATACCAGACACCACATTCTATCAGAGTAAGATTACTAAAAAAATGAAAATAAAATGGGAAAAAAACATTAAAGGAATTTGGAGAAATGTGTGTTTTTACTGCCTTTATTTCACAACCCTGTTGGATTATATTCTCCTTTTCTTGAAAGTGAACATGGTGGGAAGGATTTACTTGTGAGAATCTTTTTTAGAAAAAAAAAAGGATTTAGCCTTCATTGGATCATCCAGGGAGAATTTTCCAGTGCCCTGGGAAGGTTTGGGATTGGCAGTTCCTCTGCAATAACCAAGATTCTGAAGAACAGGAGTGTTGGTTGTGATGGCAAAGCATCTCTTGACCCAAATCTGCTCCAGAATAAGGAAATATAGAATCATGGAAGGGTTTGGGTTGGGAGGGATTTTAAAGATCATTCATTTCCAACCCCCTGCCATGGGCAGGGACACCTTCCACTAGCCCAGGTTGCTCCAACCTGGTCTTGGACACTTCCAGGGATCCGGAGGCAGCCACGGCTTCTCTGGGCAACACACTTGAAGCTATTATGGGATTCATCCACTTTTCCTTGTCTCAGAAGAACAGGGATGAGGTTTGAAAGCCCCCGGATTCAGCACATCCCTGATGTCCCCAGCCCATTTAGGGCCATGCCAAGGCTCTCCTTCACTTCCAGAAGCTTTGAATGAGCTTCAACCCTCTTGGCTGGTCTCTTCCCCTGCCCCAGGTCCATCTCCATCCTGCAGAGATTTCTTGCCTTTGCTGGGAAATTTCTTCATGGAAAGGGTTGCTAAACACTGGAAGGGGCTGCCCAGGGAGGGGGGGGAGTCCCCACCCCTGGAAGTGTTCAGGGAACCACTGGAGGTGGCACTCAGTGGTCTGGGCTGGGGGACAAGGTGGGCATCAGGCACAGTAGGAATTGATGACCTTTGGAGCTCTTTTCCAACCTTAATGATTCTGGGATTCTCTAAAAATTTTTGGAGGCATTTCTCTCTTAATTTTGAGGTCTTTCCTCCAGCCCTTCAGATCCCCCGATGCCCGAAACGTGTCTTGTGGCAGAGTGTTATTTTTGTTTCTTTTCCAGGCCCATTTTGAGGGATGTTCTGTGAGACTGCAGGAAGGATAAAACGTGGGGGATTTTTTTAATCCTCTCCCAAGGTGTTGGCCTCCTTCCACCAACCCTATTCTCCACAGAGACACGAGACAGAAACCTTTCTCTGAACCAATTCTGCAAGTCTAGAGTTTGGTTTGAGGTTTCGTGCTGAGGTTTGGAGTGACTCACATTTTGCAAACAGGTCTCCTCGGTCTCTGAAGAGTTCCACCACCTATTTAAGGTAGAAATATGCAGCCTGGTACATAATGCACACACTGCCTGCAGGCTCCAAACCACAAGTGGCTCCGAAAAGCCAGAGCGGTGAATCCAGCTGGGAAAGTTCAAAATAATGAAAGAACAGCCACTTCTTGCTCTATTGCTGCCCGTGACAGCTCTATTTGTGATGCCAAGTCCCGTGGGGAATATAAAACCAAAATATAGTTAATAAGGGCTTTCAATCAGTGCTGGTTACTCAGATGTTCTGTCAGTACCTTCGGCTGTGATCTCAGGGCTGTTGAGCTGCAGGAAATGTGGTGCCTGTTTAGAACGAGAGAAGATGTTTTGTGCTCGGGGTGCTGTTCTGTGTCTTGTAGCTCAGGAGGTTTTTGTTCTGCCACAAAGTCTCTTTTGCAGAATTCCAGAATCCCAGAGGTTGGAAAAGAGTTCCAAGGTCATCCAGCCCATTCTGTGGCCGATGCCAACCTCGTCCCCCAGCCCAGAGCACTGAGTGCCACGGCCAGGCCTTCCTGGGACACCTCCAGG
>NW_016690391.1:604702-617075 GCF_001604755.1 Lepidothrix coronata
TCACATCCAGAATCTTTCCAACATGAACAAATCCATTACTATCTTTCAGAACAGGTAACCTGGAAAAAACTGTTTTGCCTTTAAAAAGACATTTTCTGCCAACCTCTGGACTTTGCAGGATGACAAAACCCAAGCAGCAGAGAAGCCAAGGAGGGAAGGGTGGTGCTAATGGAAGTGGGTTTATCTTTCCCCACTCCTTAAGAAAAACAAAAAGCAGCTGCAACTCTTTTGTGGAATGGTGGCTCTGATTGGGCTGAGCCTGCTCTGTGCTCTTCTTTGGCTCTAATGGGGGCAAATAAAATATTCCCCCGGCTAACCCAGGGGAGCAGTTACCCAGCCCCTCTTAATTTGAGTGATCCTTAGATTTCTTCTCCGAGCTCCTGAAGCAGACAAAGTGCTCGCAGTCAAGCTCTTATCTCTCCCCAGTAAATAAGGCTGAAATTTAAAAAAGGCCATTAGCAATCAATACAGCTGGGAGATTTAATTTCCAGCACATGCTTGTTTTGTTTTATTGTTACGTATCCCGACGAGTTCCAAGGGATTATTCCCTTATTATTACACTGGCAACATTTTTGTGTGGAACCTGCCCTTCCCTGCTCAAGGTTTGCTCTGCTCTGGGGGTTGAAGGGCTGAAGGACACTGGTCTTACTGGAGTGAGAGAAGGTGTTGTCTTGTGGCTACAGCACTGAGGGAATCATAAAAAAAGAGGAATGGCCAGAGCCTTCCCTTGAGATAGGAAATATTCCTCCTCTGCCAGCTTGGGAGTCAGAGCCAATTCACTGCCCTGAGGAGAAAAAGTGTCCCAAAGCTCCCTCAAAGCTGCTCTCTGGGATAAAACACAGCTTTTAATGGAGTGGTTGAATAATATTCTGCATTTTCTGTGGCTTAAGAGGCCAAACATGGTTGGGGATGGGTATTGGAACCGTTGGGATGAGTGTTGGAATCACTGGGATGGGTGTTGGAACCGTTGGAATGAGTGTTGGAATCACTGGGATGGGCGTTGGAATCACTGGGATGGGTGTTGGAATCACTGGGATGGGTGTTGGAACTGTTGGGATGGGTGTTGGAATCACTGGGATGCGTGTTGGAACTGTTGGGATGGGTGTTGGAATCACTGGGATGGGTGTTGGAACCATTGGGATGGGTGCTGGAATCATTGGGATGGGTGCTGGAATCACTGGGATGGGTGTTGGAACTGTTGGGATGGGCGTTGGAATCACTGGGATGGGTGTTGGAATCACTGGGATGGGTGTTGGAATCACTGGGATGAGTGTTGGAACTGTTTGGATGGGTGTTAGAATCACTGGGATGGGCGTTGGAATCACTGGGATGGGTGTTGGAATCACTGGGATGGGTGTTGGAATCACTGGGATGGGTGTTGGAACTGTTGGGATGGGTGTTGGAATCACTGGGATGGGTGTTGGAACTGTTGGGATGGGTGTTGGAATCACTGGGATGGATGTTGGAATCACTGGGATGGGTGTTGGAATCACTGGGATGGGTGCTGGAACTGTTGTGATGGGTGTTGGAATCACCAGGATGGGTGTTGGAATTGCTCCTCTCCTCTTCAGGGTAAGATCATCTTGGCTCCAAACAAACCAAGTCAGAATTAAAACCAAACGAACAAAACGAAGGATTTTTAGGATGCAACAGAAAACATTTAGGTCTGGAAATTCAGAGGAAAGCTGTGGAGAGTCTGGACCTGTTTCCATGAGAATTTGGGTTTGCCATGAAGAGACTAAAAGGTACAAATAATTAAATAAACCAAGTGAAAGCTGATTATTTTTTCCCCCTCAAAAATACTCAAAATTGCTTGTTTTGTGTCTTGTAGGGTGCCCTGTTAAGCGAGACACCTGTTTCACCCCAAAAACATCTGGAAGTTGTCCCCTGTGCAGCCATTTAGAGTTTATAGTGGTGGTCTCGGGGAGATTCTTAAACAAGGCTTGGCTTTAAAGTCAATCAAAGTGAAAACATTGATTTGAGGTTTAAATATCAAAGCCCTTAAAAATGTAGGGCTTTAATTGTGGCATTTTCTGCCAGGGAATGTCGGGAAGGCCAAGCAAAATCACCCAGATTGTGTGAAGTCTGTAAATAAAAGATAGAATTGGGTGTTCCCAGACTCAAAAATAAACTTTATTGCTGTGCTTTGTACAGGTAAGACTTTGATTTAATAAGTGAAACACTTCTGGGAGTGGCTTTCTTTTAATCAACCCGATTTTTAAAAGCAAATCATGTCACATAGGCCACAGAAAGTTTAAAAAGCCAGGTGAGATTGGGGTTGTGCTCTGGTGGAAACTGGATTTAGGTATTTGTTGTCAATTATTAATTAAGAATTAATTATTGTATTATATTTTATATATTTTTTATAATTGTGCAAAATATGAATAGACAACAATATTATATTATTATAGCAGATAATATAGATTATTATATTATACATTATCATCATCATCATAGCATACAATATAGATTATTATATTATACATTATCATCATCATCATAACATACAATATAGATTATTATATTATACATTATATTATAGAATTAATATCAATTAGGCATTATTACACATCCTGCCAGATATATTTGGCTGATGTTCCCCTCAGGAATGATCCTCAAATACAAAAATTCATGTGTAAAACACCTGTACTATTTAAAAATCACTTTTTTTTAAATCGATGTCACCCATTCCGACCCCTAAAACACATTTATTTTGTACTTTTAAACAGCACAAACTACTTGGAATGAAGGTGAGAACGGATGGAAAGGGCAGATTTTCGGGATGTGCTTCCTGGAGGGAAAATATCAAACCTTTAAAGGGCAATGAATGTTTTAGTTGTGGCTTCAAATGATTATTAAGAGCTTATCAATATGGTCAGGACTTTTCCCTAAAAGCCTCCTCAGTCTGGAACATCCTGGATTGCTCTGGTTCACTGGGAAGGAGAATTTCTATTTCAGCTTTCCCCCTGCTTTTTGTGCTTAAATTAAATGATTAAACTAACTAATTGAACTAAATAACGAAATTAAATCATGGAATTGAATAATTAAATCGAAACATTAGATAAAAAGATTAAATCAAAACATGAAATCAAAACATTAAATTAAATATTTTATGTTATTTAGGCACGTATTATTATATATAATTATATTCTCTATGTATTTATGTACTTACACATTTTATATTATTACTTAAATATTATTATTATTTATATAATTATATTAATTATTTCATATTATATATTATTATAAAAGTGTTTGAAAATCCATCTTAAAAAAACCTGTGAATAATAAAAGCTCCCAGTTTTATCTGTTTTCAGTCCTTAAATCTGAGCCAGGTAAGTGGGAAAAAAACCCTCATAAAACAACAACCAAACTCTGAATTAAAGGGTTCTTAACCTAATTAAAGCTCCCTAAATAGGACCCTAATAATGAGCATGGAAAAATCCCTACCAGGGATTAAATTTGATAAACTGGGAGAAGCTTCAGGCACAGTCAGAAGTCAGGATTAAAACTGAACATAAATAAAGAAGATATATAATAATCTCTCAAGAAATAATAGATATAATCTGAAGAAAAAAAATAGGATTTTTTTTTTTATTTGCTAAGGATAAAATTCCTGGGTTAAAACACTTGTTTATATTCTCAGTCTCAGCTTCTTCCATGATAAATTGAATTTTGCTTGTATCAAAATGAGGAAAATGAGGACACGAGGAAAGACAATTTGCAGCAACACCTTGGTTATGGACCCTCCTGTTGGGCAGTTTGATGTCTCAAACAGGCAAAGCAAATGGATCTCCCAGTGGAATTAAATTTAAATAAAATTAAATGCAATGTTACAATGCAGAATCGTCCGTACTCCGGATATTTTGCCGTAATTTTTTGCAAAACCGGGTGTTATCTCTCAAAATGTTTGTCCTGAAAGTTTGACAGGCATCAAGGATTTTGTTTGATATTTTGAATCGAGATTTTGGGGGTTTTATTCCTTAATACTCTGAATTAAGAATTCAAATTCCCTTTATTATTGAGGTCCATTTAGCACAGACGTTGGTGCTCAGACCTGACTGGTTTTGAAAGAAATAAAATGATAATATTCAGGCAACGGGATAAATTCATATTTTAATCCGAAACAGCTTTTTAGGCAGAGTTCTCACTGATGAAAGAACCTGCAGGGTGGGATTCCACTGCAAAATAAATGCTAAAATCACAAAAAAAAGAGGTTTTAACAATCACATTAATCAGTTTAATGCTATTTTTTGGCGTTTTGGAGGGTGTTGAAAGACTTGCTGAACTTTATAGAAGGACAAAGACGCGGCTTCATCCTGGAAACTTCGAAATATTTCCCCCAAAGCCTTTGTTTGCCCTGATATTCCATAACGTGAGGCTTTTAGAGTCAATAACCCATTAGTAATCAAGAGCTGTATCATTCATTAATTATGCCCCGTATTAATATTTAATCTTTTGGGTTGCCGAGCGTATTTCTAAAGCTACTTTTTAATTACATTTGAAAAAAAAAAAAAAAAAAGATAAATCTTCGAGGCGACCATTAGAAAAGTCATTTTTTTTTTAATTTCTTTTTTTTTTTCCACTGTGCATTATGACTTCAATTGCTCTGGACCAGCTGTCTGGGAGCAGCACTTGGTAAAAGGGCCATCTCGGCTCAGCCAAGATCCTCTGAAAGCTTTAATTGGATATTGGAGAGAAGGGAACGTCGCGAAGAATCTCCTCGGAGCGCCGAAGGACTCGGGAATTAGGCCTGGGAATGCGGGGCCGGGAGGGATCCGGCCTCGGGATAAACAGGCCTCGGCCTCCAAGCCAGGCCTGGGCTCTGCCAAAGAGTCTTTTCGTGCCTGGAGTCGGGAATTGTGTTGTCCAGAGTGGGATTCCTTGGCTTGGAGGAGCCCAGGGATGGGTGGGGCCATTGGAGGGGCCCGGATGGCAGAAGGGTTTGGGTGGGAAGGGACCTTAAGGATCATCTCATTCCAATCCCCTTCCCTGGGCAGGGACACCTTCCGCTTGCCCAGGTTGCTCCAAACCTGGCCTTGGACACTTCCAGGGATCCAGGGGCAGCCACAGCTTCTCTGGGAAACCTGTGCCAGGGTCTCCCCACCTCCACAGGGAAGAATTCCTTCCCAATATCCCACCTAAACCCACTGTCAGTGTGAAGCCATTCCCCCTTGTCCTGTCACTCTCTTCCCATATAAAAAGTCCTCCCTCCTTTTTTAAGCCCCTTCAGGCCCTGCAAGGCCACAATCAGGTCACCCCAAAGCTTCTCTTCTCCAGGCTGAACATTCCCAGCTCTCCCAGCCTGGAGAGATGTTCCAGACCTCATCTCGAAATCCTTCTTGCAGAAGGTACAAAACAAGACCCCGAGGGTGTGAGATCCTGCAACCAGAGCCCTCCCAACCCAGGCAAAGAGCTGTCAGTCACCCTCCTGATTTCATTAAAGCAGGGCTAATAAACTTAATATTCCCTCCTCAGATTCCTTGCCTGGAATTCACGGGGCACGTTGTATTTACAGCAGATCACACTAAAAAAAAAAAAGACACAAACAAGGAAGTAAACGGGATATCAAACAGGAGGTCTCGAATTCCTCCAGGGATCCAGGGGCAGCCTCAGCTTCTCCAGGCAACCTCACCCTCACGGGGAAGGATTTCTTCCCAATATCCCACCTAACCTTGTGCTGGCAGTTTAAACCCGTTCCCCCTCGTCCTGTCGCTCTCTGCCCATATAAAAAGTCCCTCTGAATTAAAGGGTTCTTAACCTAATGAAAGCTCCCTCAATAGGACCCTAATAATGAGCATGGAAAAATTCCCCACCAGGGATTTTTTCTTTGGGCACTGGAAGAGGCTCCAAGGTCTCCCCAGAGCCTTCTCTTCCCAACTCAGGCAGGTGGGATGGCTTGGTGTGGAGCCTCCTCAGTGGGGTTCTTTTTGGATTTTCCTGGTGGAAGCACAGACCAGGATAAAATCCAGGATTCCGAGCCCTGTGCGAGCTGCCTGGGAAGGCAAAGCTTAATGTTTTATTAATTTTTTATTAATAACGAGGAGCCAAGAATGTGCGGAGACAAAACATCAAGTGTTTTGTTTCCCAAAAGCTGGGATCTGATGGAGCTGCTCCATGGAAGGGCCGTTTTCCCTCGGTGCTCCTCGGACCTGTCGGGGGAAGTGTCGCTCCCCAGAAGGTCTTTTCTGGATTTTATTGCCTAAAATCTGAGTTTTAAAATGTAACAGAGGGAAATATTCCCTGCCTGGAGAAGAAGCTGTGGCTTCCTCATCCTTGGAAGTGTCCAAGGCCAGGTTGGAGCAACCTGGGCCAGTGGAAGGTGTCCCTGCCCATGGCAGGGGGTTGGAAAGATGATTTTTAAGGTCCCTTCCAACCCAAACCGTTCTGAGATTCCATAATTTCTCCTCACCTCCTTCAGCTGCAACCATGTGCCTGTATTTGACAACCAGACTTTGATTATTTGGGTCTCAATAAAAGCAGAGTTTGTTTGAAAGTCGTGGATTTTGGAAGGAGATTTTGTGGGGGTTTTTTTGTGGCAATAATTTCAGAAACAGCCTCTAGAAATAAATCCCTTCAGGCACAGAAGTTGTCTATGAAGAAAAGAGTGCAATTATTCTGAACATTGTGTTTTTTGGAGTATCCCTGAATAAGGAAGGACAAGCAGGGAATTTAAGATGAGTTGCCTGCAGGGTTGAAGCCCATTTAAATGTTATTTTATATAATATACATTAAATCCCAAAGGGAATATTCTTACATGGAGCATTATGGCCTTAATTCAGTGATACTTTTTTTGCTTTATAGCCCAAGAAATTTAAGTTCTGAATGTGTTTAAGTTAGACAAACACACTCCTGGAATAAAAAGGTGTCTGGAGTGTGACTCTGGCCGAAGTCTTGGATATTGCTTGTGACCCAGGGAGCATTTAATAATGAACTTAAAAACCAAACAGGAGCTCCAATGAAGGAGTCTGGCACCTAAACCTCTGAAAATGTTTGCATTCCACTCCAAAGTTTATAATGATTTTCTTTACTTTAAGCCTAAATTCTCTCTTTTCTCCAAATAAGGCGTTATCAGTCAATAAAAGGAGAAGTATTTATAAAGATATTTGGATTTGATGTCATCTGTGTCACAAAAGGAAAATATTTTCCTCTCATAGACATATTTTTGTGTCAACCTGCATTTAAAAAAAATCAGAAAGGAGGAGGAACTTTATTCCTTTAGTTGTTGTATTCCTTTAGTTTGCACATTATTAAAACCATATGAAATCTGAAATATTAGGAGGAGATGGAAACTCTTGGAAGGTGCAACTTGTCCAAGCTGGATCCTGCTGGAAAGGGGCAACACTTGTGGACTCGAGGCCTCCTGGGATCGATTCCCTCCTCCCAACCACTGACACTCTTTATTGCCCTCAACAATTCCCCTTTCCCTCCTCGTTCCCACGGGAGCCCTATTAATTTATGGAGTCGTTTAATGGTGCTGATGATGGGAAGAGCACTATGGAAGCAGCCAGGCAGGAATTCCTTGGAGGCAGGTGGGGATGGGGCACAGGGGATGCTCCTGCCTGCGGGCTGGGGGAATGTTATCCCAAGGAATGATCCCGGCCAGGTGAAGAGACATTCCCAGAGCCCACGGGAAAAGCGGTGCCTTAGGATTGTTAACTCATCTCCTGCCTGGGCCTTTGGTGTCTCCATGTTAATGCTGCACATACCTGGGAGAGGAAAAAAAAGGCCAACTATTTCTCTTCCCTCACGCTCCTGATTAAAATAAAATCAGATTTTTTTTTTCCCATTAAGCGACAGCTGGTTCCTGGAGTTTGCACGAGGCATTAAAGGAACGAAGCATTATCCCAAAGACATTCTGGTACAAAGGAACAACACTAATCAATGCTGAGAACATTGGGTATAAATTATTCAGTTAGAATATTCAACTATTTGGTTAGAAACTACTCAGGGCTTCAAAAGACCCAAGTCCTCCTGGAGTTCAGCTGGATACGACCGTGGATCTGCCTCACCTGGGAAGCTCCAGCAGGACAAGCTGCCTCTTCCAGCATCCTGGAAATGCCTGTTTCAGTGGATTATTACGAGGAATAAATGGTGGAGTGGCCTCTCCCCCCTGCTAGAACCTGATGGCTGGAACTTGTGCCTCCTTCCTTCGCCACAACGTTAATTTTTAATGCGACCATTTTCAAAATAAAGTCATAAATGCGCCTCATAAATCACCAATAAACCACTTTGGTCTCTCTCAGCCCCGGGCAGGGGATACTAAAACATTCCTACCATTAGCAGGGAATGTGGGAGCGTTCTCCACACAACATTTCCTATGTTGCTTCCATCTGAAATCGTGGAAATGTGGGAAGCAAAAGGCGGTTCCGATCAACCCCTGGGTCAATATTTATTGTCTTAATTGAATGATCATGTGAGGATTTTTAGCACTTTTCTGACAGCTGCAGGGCACTTTGGTGTGACTTAGAGTTAGAAAAGCAGAGCTGGAGGTACAGGTGAGATGGAAAATGGAAAGAGGAGGGAGTGGGAGGGGAGGGAAATGTTTTATTTTCATAGAATCAGAAATAGAATTTTCCAACCTCATTTAGGTTGGAAAAGACCTCCAAGATCCTTGAGTCCAACTTGTGGACTCTGATTCCCACCCAGAGCAGAGCACTGAGTGCCACATCCATTATTATTATTATTATTATTATTATTATTATTATTATTAAATACCAAGAGTTGGACTCGAAGATCCTGGTGGGTCCCTTCCAACTCAGCACATTCCATAAGTCTACAATCCAGTCATTCCTTGAACACCTCCAGGGGATGGGGCTTCCACCACCTCCCTGAGCAGCCCCTTCCAACGCTTTGCAACCTTTTCCATGAAGAAATTCCTCCTGATTTCCCACCTGAACCATCCCAGCTCACGGACAATGAACTGCCTCTCAACTTCTCGTTATAAAAAGAAGCCACTTTGTAGCTCTGTATTGCACAGTATGAATTTAATATTTTTAATGGATATTTTAAATGACTAACAAAGACTATTTTTGCTCATTGAAACCTTCTTTCTCTTCAACTTTGATAAGGTACCAAAGCTAAGATCATATATTTTTGTCCAGTAGAAATGAAGGGTCAGCACTGGAATAATAAGACAACGTCAGCATTCCCCAGGTTCCAAGAATTTCCATAATAATTGCCTTGAGCACCTTCCCAAGTGTTTTTGTCTCTACTTCCAATCCCACACAAATCCTGGGGCCCACAACCCGTGATTGTCTCTTAATTGGGCAAAATGTGATTTCTAATTAATTGTGCTCCACGACCTTAAGAGGCACGAAGTTTGTATTCACACCTGCATTCCCAAGCTCCCGAGGGACTTTGGGAATGCTGGGGTAGAAATCAGCATTAGCAACAGGCAAATATGTGACTTCTGGGATTGGAAAGGGAATCATAACATCGATATCTAGAGGAATGAAATACAGTTATGTTTGAATACAGACAATATTCCCTGGTACAGAGGCACTATGAAAATATTCCATAGACATTTGGGTTACACACATTTTTTAGGAAAATTCCTATATCTTGATATTTGGATGCCTTAAGGGTGGTTGAACACGAGTCAGATCCAGGAAACAGCTTCCAGGTTGGGTTAAATGGAGCAACAGCAGAGGAGTCAAAGGGGTTTAAGGCATTTAAAGAGCCACAAAGCCATTTGATACAGAACCATCTCAACCTGACAAGTTTTCCAGCTTCTCCTGGCAGCCACATTTCCTGCTTTTATCAGAAAGTGTCTAAACAGGCATATTTCCATCTTATTTCTCTGTGTGCTGTGGCAGAAAGCAGAAGAGTATTGGACACAAAGACAATTATTGTGTCTTCAACTGTTCTCTCCACTGGAGCAAAGAGCTCCTTCTGTGATTATTTTCTGCCTGATTTTGAGATGATAATTCTCCAAATGAGAGCTCTTCTCAGTGCTGCTCTTCTCTGAGCTCTGTTCTGGATCTTTCCGTGCCCCCTGGCCCAGCCTGACCAAAAAATGTTGGGGGTTTTCATGGTGGGACATTTGGGAGCTGAGCTTCTGTCACTCACAACTTGAAAGGAGGAAAGGCTGAGAGAGCTGAGATTGTTCAGTCTGCAGAAAAGAAGCTTTGGGAAGACTTTGGCCTTGCAGGGCCTGAAGGAGCTCCAGGAAAGATGAAGAGAGACTATTTCCAAGGGCTGGAATGACAGGACGAGGGGGAATGGCTTCAAACTGACAGAGTTAGATGGGATATTGGGAAGGAATTGTTGGCTATGAGGGTGGGGAGGGGCTGGGATAGAATTCCCAGAAAACCTGTGGCTGCACCTGGATCCCTGGAAGTGTCCAAGGCCAAGTGGGACAGGGCTTGGAGCAACCTGGGCTGGTGGAAGTTGTCCCTGTAGAGGGCAAGGGATGGGACTGGATGATTTTTAGGGTCCCTTCTGACCCAAACCATTCCACGATTCCCACTCTGGTGGCACAAAGGGATTTCAGTGGAAACCAATGATCTGTCCAATCACAGCAACGTTTAGAAAATTTTCAGGTTTCCCAATAAATGCAGCCAAACCCAGGCTGTGGGAACAGTCACAATTTCTTTCCCATCGTCTTTCAATGTGCTGGGAATGAGCAGCCAGGAATCACAGACTCATGGGCTTGGAGCAACCTGGACTAGTGGAAGGTGTCCCTGCCCATGACAGGGATGGCACTGGATGATCTTTAAGGTCCATTCCAACCCAAACCAGTCTGGAATTCTATAAAAATGAAGTTTCAAGAGTCTCAGGTGCTTGGGCTCAAATCTTGGGTCCTTGTGCTGCCTGGTGTCCTCTCCCCTCCTCGTGTCGAGGCTCAGGGATTGAAGGAATGACTTTCCAAAGCACCCTGAGTGGGTCTGTCTGCAATTCCAAGAGCCCTCTTTGGCCCTGCTGGGTCTTTTCTCCACGGCAGGGGCAGCTCCAGCTCCAGGCTGAGCCCATGGAGCAGCTCTTCCTGCCAGGAACAGCCCCAGGGCCGTGGGTTTTCTCAACATTGTCCTGCAGGGATAAATCCCACTTAGAGAGTTCCCCTGGGAATAAACAGGAATGGAACAACAGCGAAGAGAAAGAGGCAGAAGAAGCTGAAAGGATGTTATTTTACCTTCAAAGAATGAGATTGTTGAGACTCTTGATTAAAATTAGAGAACTCGGTGCTTCCCCCCAGCAAGGAAAAGCAAAAGCCACGCTGGAATCCATCCTGGAATTTGCTGTTTTTCCTCATTCACCCTCCTGGAGAAGAAAGGCCGATGACAAATCCACAGTGGTCACAGGCAGGAACCAAATGTTAGAATTTCTCTTTGCCCTCTTGGCTTGGATTTCTTGCTCCAGGAAAAACTTAAGTCCAAAGACTAAGTGAAGTGAACTGGTAAAGTCTGGCTTCAGACCGGGCACAAATAGTGGTGTTTTAAGTGTGTGTTATAAAGTCATCAAACAAATAAAAAAATAAAAATCAATTATTTTTTAGAAGCTAATCTGGAGCCATTAACAAAGGTGTCATTTTCTTCAATGTAAAATTGAGTTACTGATTGAAATGCTAAAGAGGATGATACACTTTCCAAAACTTTACAAAGCTTTGTAGAATCTACGTGAAAACAGTCAGATCTCTTTCATATATGTTCTACCTGTGAAAAAGATGTTAAAAAAGATGTTTTAAGCAATTCCTAATATGCAGAAGAAGACAACCCCAGTGAAAATGAAAATTCAGGGAAAATGGAAATTCAATGAAAATGGAAATTCAATGAAAATGAACAACTATTTCAGGGAATATGTCCCAGCACTGCCACAATTTTGAGGGAGGTTCTTGAAAAATGTATATATTTTCTCTAGATAACTATTTTGAAAATGACTGCAGGAAGGCAATGTATTAGCAATTAAATTAGTGTGTTTTAGCACAACAAGCAATAAACTGCTTAACACTGAGCTCCTGTGAATTAAAAGCCCGAACAGCATTGGACAAAAGTCAAGGTTATGCTGACACATTTATTTCTCAGCAAATGAAGACTGTTTAGTTTTAATGCATTTGTGGTTAGCGATAGTTTCGAAAGATCAATGTAAATTCATTTTGAACTAGTAAATAATGCCTTAATGAGACTTCTGACAGCGTGCTTTCACACCTTCTGGCTCCTTACCTTTAAAAATGCCCAAAGGTGAGCCCATTTTTCCTGGCATTTCACAATAAACAAATAACACGAGGCCGTATTTTATGACTTGTGTGCTGCAGTTTGGTTTTTAACAACCACACGACTGCCATGGCTCAGCCCACAGTGTGTTATTGTTCTCCTCCTGGCAAGGCTTATAACTCCTCTTTGGGGTAAAAGAGAAGTTCAGTGATCCTTTTTTC
>NW_016690391.1:618009-621400 GCF_001604755.1 Lepidothrix coronata
TGACAGCCCAGCACCCTCCCAGTGGCACCAGCGACTTCTGAGGGGACAAAAATCATCTGCTTTCTGACTCAGGGCCCTGCTTTGAGCCAACTCCACAGGTCTGAAGGCAAAACAGGAAACATAAATCTTTCATAAATCCTAAGAAAGTTCTAAAAATAACTCACGAGCTCTCTCAGAGCAGGTTTTTAAAGCCTGACACCTTGCAACTTGCCAGATCTCTAAGGGAGTATTCTGGCAGGCAAATATATAGAAATATTCCCCTTCCTAATGACATCCAGCTCCCTTATTCTGCCTCTAATAAAGTGGCAAGAATAATAAACTGGATCTTAAACCTGTCATGTCCTTGTGACTGCCATCCATCCCTGACCTTGAAGCAACATAATTCATAGGAAGGGGGGTTGCTAAATCTTGGCAGGAAATGAGTATTCCTTTGGCTCTCGTCTTCTGGTGAAGCAAGTTGCTGTTTCAGGAACCATTCCTGAGGAAAAACACACGTCTTCAAACCTCCTCCAGGGCTGGTTCCAACTCCTGGGGGGAAATTGGGCCCTTCCCAAGGCACCTGCCCTGGCTGGGATAGGGATGTGCTCCGAGGGCTTCAGGACAAGGCTGTGCTTTCCTGAGCAAGGCTGGCAGGGTGTTATCACGGAGATTTTGATAAGAATCTTCATTATTTTTAACAGATTTGGGGTTTGGCCCTCAATTCTTCGGGCAATCCATCTCTGGAAAGCTGATGTTTACAGGCAGTGACACGGAGGGAAAGCAGGGAAGGACCCAGACTCTGAGCCTTAAACTGAAAACCTCCTGTCTGATATTTCATTTACTTCCTTGTTTTCTTTTTTTTTCTACTGTTTTCCCATCCCTGGAAGGGCTCCAGGCCAGGTTGGATGGAGCTCTGAGCAACCTGGTCTGGTGGAAGTTGTCTCTTCCCATGGCAGGGGGTTGGAATGAGATGATCCTTAAGGTCCCTTCTATCCCAAACCATTTTATGATTCTAAACGCTGTCAAGTAGAATGACTTCTAACGTAATAAATGGAATCAGCTGTATTTTAAGGGCATCTTCAACAACTTTGGTAAATCATCTGAAGGTTTTTAGTGTTAAACAGGTGGGTCTCAGTGGAGCTCACTTGACTTCCCAGGTCTTGCTGTGCTCATTTTTGGGACTACAGCTCGAGACATGACCCACCCCTTGGAGAAAAGAATGGACTGGGACCAAATTAATGATGAATATGGAGTTTTAGTCAAGTGGAAAAGCAAGTAGAAAGATTGCAGAGGTGCAACTGTGTGAAATACACAGTTCTGAGAATCAGACTCTGAGAACAATCCATAAAAAAAAAAGAAAAAGAAAACCAAAGGAAAACCAACTTTCCAAACCTGGAAAGAAATGAATCGACCCAATCAACCTAAAACAGAGTCCATAAAACCTTACAAGGAACTTCTCCAAAAGTGTGAAGGGAAGAAAAGTCTTGCAAAGTGATCAAACAGGACCCGTGCCAGTGATTAGACTGAAAGGAAACAATTGTCCCTCTCCGAGGGAAGAAGTCAAACTGCCACCAGGGTGTTACAATAATAAGAATGCACAGCAGTTCCAGCAGGAGATGAAAAGCTGAACAGGGGAAGTGAGGTGGAAATGCTGGGTTATTTACCCAGATTCATTTTGGCTGAGTGGATTTTCTCCCTTTGACCCGTAGCAACCTTTGCGTGGAGAGAGGGATTAAGCTGTGTTTAAATTCCTTTTAACAAATCCTTTTTATTATTATTATTATTATTATTATTTTTATTATTATTATTATTGTTATTATTGAAAAATTCACCACTTCAGAAAACCACTTTTGAGAAAGCACAGAAATACTCCTGCTGTGCCCTCAGCAAGTTTTTTTTGTACATTAACCCCATTTTGCATCTTAGATGAGATTCCAAATGTGTAACCAAAACTACACAGTCACATAAGTGTCCTACAAAAAGAATAAAACCCTAAAAGAGGGTTTTTTTTTGTTCATTAACCCCATTTTGCATCTTAGATGAGATTTCCAAATGTGTAACCAAAACTACACAGTCACATAAGTGTCCTACAAAAAGAATAAAACCCTAAAAGAGGTATTAGGCTTTCAACTGGTTTAAATAAGCACATAAAGGTTGGACTCCATGATCTCCAGCCTAATTGATTTTTTGATTCTGAGATAAAGCAGCCCAAGTAAGAGAGAGACACTGAGAAAAATCTGAGACAAATCCTACTTTTCCTGGTCTTCAGAGAGGGTTTGCAGCAGGGTTTTTGTCCCTCTTAGTCCTCCAGATCAGCTCTTGATTTGAGTTAATTCCGTAGGTTTTACCTGAATCTCTGGAGTCGTGGCCTCCATCCAAGAGTTCCCGTGTTTTTAACAGCTCCAGCTCCACCTCTAACCTCGACTTTCAGGGATGCAGGACTGGGAATGTGCCCCTGAGTGTGAAACTGGAGCGTGGAGTTAACAAGACACCAGCGAATTCCCTAAATGAACTCGGCCCAGAAGGTACAGGAAAGGGTCAGTTCTGCGCTTTTTTCCCCGAGACAAATTGAACCATAAATTTTACAAGTGTTTGGTGACATTAATTGGGTTACACTTGTGCAAGAAATTCTCCTTTCTTGCTCATTTGTTCGCGGTGCCAAATATTCCTGCCGTGCCACTCGCTCAGCCATGTGATTTCCAGGCTTAACAATTCCTCTGAGACACCAGAGACTCAAACCTCACCGTAGTTTATTGCTCAATAAAACCCCCCCAAAAACTTCAGATATTTCAGAGAGGGTCAAAGGAAAACTCCCATTTAAAGAAAATGTTCTCCTGGCCTCCTCCTTTTTTTTGGGTTGGTTTTTTTTTTTTTTTGTTAGTCCTTTATTCACCTCTCCAAAGCACTGGGCCTTGAACAAAAGGCTCTTTTCAGAACAGTCACTTCTGTTCAAGATTAAGTGGAGTGATTTATAACATTTATGTAGTGTTAGGCAGTGATCATTCAGATGTTAAATTAATGGACATTTCCTCAGCAGCTCCTTGCCAGTTCCTGTGGTACTGTTAATGTACCATTTGATCCAGAATACAGGGAATAATCCCCTCCTGGCTCTGGAGAAATCGTTCTCCTTTGTCACTGCTGTCAATGCCCAGGAGGGTGAGTTGCCCTGTCCAGACATGGAGACCTGAGGGAGTTTTGCATTCCAAGCCTGTCCAAGGTTGTGGTGCTTGTGCTGTGCTGAGCTCTGGGGAAATTATGACATTCAGAATTCCAGAATCCCACAATCCCTGAGGTTGGAAAAGCCCTCCCAGCCCATGGATCCCCCCTGTGCCCCATCCCCACCTTGTCCCCCAGCCCAGAGCACTGAGTGCCACGGCCAGGCCTTCCTGGGACACCTCCAGGGCTGGGCACT
>NW_016690391.1:621919-628219 GCF_001604755.1 Lepidothrix coronata
CCAGCCCCTCCATGTCTCTCTTCCATGAGGTTCCAGAACTGGACACAGCCCTGGAGGTTCCCCAGCAGTGCCAGCACAGGGGAACAATCCCTGCCCTGGGCTGTGC
This sequence comes from Lepidothrix coronata, assembly GCF_001604755.1. Taxonomy (NCBI): domain Eukaryota; kingdom Metazoa; phylum Chordata; class Aves; order Passeriformes; family Pipridae; genus Lepidothrix; species Lepidothrix coronata. The sequence goes on from NW_016690391.1 coordinate 622,026, forward strand.
CCACACTATCCCTGATCCAAACCAGGTTCCATTGGCCTCTTTCCCCCCTGGGCACATCCAGGCTCATGTTCAGCTGGCTGTTGACCAAAAAGGAGGCACTAGGAGACAGAGATACAAATATATATGGAAAACCCTTGGAAAATGGGCATGGAAAGGCTGAAGGTACAGACTTTGGGGCTGAGTATCCCATTGCTGCACATTGGCACGTTACTGTTCCAGCTCATGCCCCTTGGGATCTATGAGCTTGTTCTCCAAGTGGTTGGAAAGATGTTTGCTGCAGGAAAGGAGGTGCTGGAGGACAGGATGGCTCCCTCACTCACTGGAGAGGCTGAGACATTTTTCAGGAATGGATGTCTGCTGGGAAGCACACGGTAAAAAAGACCAGGAAATGTAATTTTAGCTGCAGCTCTTGTGAGATCCTTCATTGTGGAGAACCACAAAGGGGAGGTTTCCTCAGCTCTCCTCAGCACGACTTCTCCTGTGCTCCAAAACATGGGAACTCTTAAAGGGGTTTAATGGGAGTAACCTATAGGAGAAAAGCAGCCAAAAAAAAGCTCACTTTTTGGGTTGTTGTTTTATTTACCTTGGTAGAAGCTCCTCTGTTAAAGCCACATTCTCCAGACCAATGTGCCAGACCCCTAAATGTGCTTGTTCTTAACTGGAAAAGCGTTGGTATTCTGCCATCCTTCCAAAAAGGAGGGTTTCCAAAGCTCTGTGATCCCTGTGCTGGTCAGGGCAGGGATCCAGGCACAGTGGTTTGGTGTGAGAAGAGATGACTGAGCGGTTTCCCCGCCCTTTACCGTCATGTAGGACCTCTCTGTGCAAGGTTTCAGCTCCAAAGGGTGTGTTTGACAGCAAGTTAAACGTCCAGGATAGTCCTAAACCACCCAGCTGTGACCCTGGGGGGCTATATTTGGGCTGATGCAGTTTCTGGTGGTGCTGATGTAGCTTTGGGGAGGCTCCAAACCTGTTAGGGTGCATCACTGATGTGTCTTCTGCCACCCAAGCTGGGACCACATCTGTGGCACCTCTCTGTGGCATCAGGCTGGGTGATCAGAGCTTTAATTCTGCTCACCAGCTCGTGGCCTTGCAGGTTTTAGGACCCTCTCATGCCTGAGTGATCAGGGCTGACCCTGCTGACTTGCAGCTTTTTTGACCCTTCGGCTCCTCAAAGCCTTCAAACTGCCTTGCAGGCATTCCCTCAGTTCTTATGGAGCAAATTCCCCTCTGTCCAGTGGGATGTGTGTGTTTGTGAGGCAGCTGAAGCTCAGGAGTTGTGACTTATCCAGTGACAGTCACTTGGACAGAAACAAATCCTAAATACTCTGATAAAGAATCACAGAATGCTTTGGGTTGGAAGGGACCTCAAAGTAACCTTGTTCCAACCTCCTGCCATGGGCAGGGACACCTTCCATGGTGTCCAACCTAGCCCAGGTTGCTCCAAGTTTATCCAACCTGGCCTTGGACACTTCCAGGGATCCAGGGGCAGCCACAGCTTCTCTGGGAAACCTGGGCCAGGGCCTCCCCACCTCCACAGGGAACAATTTATTCCCAGTCTCCCATCTAACCCTGCCCTCTGGCAGTTTGAAGCCATTCCTCCTTGTCCTGTCACTCCATACTCCTGTAAATGGTCTCTCTCCATATTTTCTTTAGGCTCCCTTCAGGCCCTGCAAGGCCACAATCAGGTCACCCCAAAGCTTCTCCTCTCCAGGCTGAACAATCCCAGCTCTCCCAGCCTTTCCTCCCAGCAGAGCTGCTCCAGCCCTGGGATCCTCTTGGGGCCTGCTCTGGACTCTCTCCAGCAGCTCCGTGTCCTTGCTGGGCTGTTCCCCAGGGCTGGAGCAGCTCTGCAGGGGGGTCTCCCCTGAGGGGCAGAGGGGCACAATCCCCCCCTGCCCTGCTGCCCACGCTGGGGGATCAGCCCAGGGCACGGGGGGGTCTGGGCTGGGCCATGTCCAGCCTCTCCCCCAGCAGCACCCCCAGGACCTTCTCCCAGGGCTGCTCCATCTGCTCATCCCCAGCCTGGATTGGGAACAGGAGGAATTCCTGCTTTCCTGCCCAGCAGGTTGGGCCTGTGCTCAAATTTAAATATGTGGGTAATTCCCATTCATGCCAATGAACTCTAAACACGTGCTTAAAGCTGAGCAGTTCATTGAATTGTGGCAACACTGAGTGGCTTTTGTAGAATTAATTCACATATCTGAGCTGCTTTTTATGTCTGTGACCCAAGGAGAACTGAACAGCTTCTGTGTGGGTTTTAAACCCGTCCTTCAGTTAAATCAAGGATGCAGACACAAATGGTAGCACACATTATATGGATTTATGACATTCCCTGGAGGATTCTGGGTCAATAAAGCAGTGAATGGATTACAAAGAGGCCTCTAAAGTGTTTGCTGGAATTTTGCAAGGAATGAATGAATTACTGTTTGTGTTGTGGCTGGAAAACATCTTTCCATGGATGCTGCAGCACGACGTGCTCTCGCTGTTTTGAACAACTGCATTTATTCTTTTCAAGCCAGGAGCCAAAAACTAAAAGGGAAGCAGAATGTTGCAGCAGTACACAGTTAAAATAGACTGGGAAATAATATAAGTTCAATGCAAATGATTAATTGTTATTCAACAGGGTTGTTTTCCCGCAGTAAATCGCAGTTTTCCACCAGGATCAGTGCTCTGGATTTATGCAGACATGTTGTACAGTATACAAGAAGCTTGTAGCTTAAGTAAAACTTATCTAAAAGCCTGGTTTTATACAGATTTAATTCCAAAGTGAGCCTGAGTTTCCTAAACAACCAGAAGAGCTCTTGCTGAGCCCTGTGCACATTCCCTGTTTCATTCCCAGCTGGCGTGTAGGTACAACCCAAAGCAAGACACAACAAGCAAAAGCTAAAAATGTGAAAAATGAAGCTTTTGGGAGGGATGAGAAAGCACAGGAAGAACCCTCAGGTCTGTCCAACACTTCCCACACGGGTGAAGGTCACGTGTGAGCTCCAGAACATCTGGAAGAGCCGCCCTCCCTGCCCTCGCTGGGCTGAGCAGTTGGGCAGAAGACACATTTGAGTGGGTTGCCAATAAGTTTTTTGAGCTGTTTTGGTTTCAGGATGAAGGATTTCAAGTGGCAGGAGGGTTAAAGTGCCCCCTCTCTCCTCACCAGGATGGTGGTGAGGAATCTGTTGTCACCTCCATGTCCCCTCTCTGCCAGGAACGACGGGGATGCTCTTTGCTGCTCCTTAGAGGGTGGTCAATGAAGGAGAGAGGTCCATCCTTAGAGAGTGGTCAATGAAGGACAGGTCCATCCTCTGGGGAGATTTTTACTTTTCTTGTCTCTGGCTCACCCCACCAACAAATTAAAAACATCTAAACCTTGATTCTGCCTCGGATTCAAGGATATATTTTGCTTGTTCCTGGTCCCAGCAGCGGCAATTCTTCGCCGTGACTCCACTTTCAGTCCTTATTTCCTTCCCAAATTTGTGCAGGAGGGGTTTCAGGAGTGCCTTTTAAACACAGACGCAGCTTCAGTCACCTCCCAGCTGTGAGAAAGCAGCGATTTGCTGAGCCCTGATCACTCTCAGCAACCATGAGACGCGTTGAGGGAATTGGTGCTGTCGGAGTTTGAGACCAGCGCTCGATGGCAGAGCTGTAATAATTAATATGCAATGATAAGGCCAGGGCTAATGAAATTAGCAATGCAATTGCTATTAATATTTTGCAATCCTCCCTAATCCCTCGCCCAGTGTCGTTTTTGGGGGGTTTGAAGCATGGGCCTCCCTGTAGAACGAAGATTTTTGGTGACTTTGAGGGATTAAGGAGGGAGGAAAAAAGGTAGCTGAGAAAACAACAACAATGACAAATACAAGGAAAGAGCTAAAGGATCCGTGTTTCTGGTTTTATCCACTTGTTATTACCAGCAAATCCAGGTTCTAGGTCACTTAACTGAATGGAAAGCATCCAACAAGACAGCCAAATTAAGAGAAAATAGAGCCTCTCTACCTTGAGCTCCAGTAAGGCACAGATAGTGGGCAGTGGAGAGTCCATTAAATTTTAATTTGCTGGTCATTAAAGCGTGCCATTCATTTGTAAAATTGCATGGCAAGGAAGCCCAAGTACAGGAGGGTCTGGCTCACTCTTCTTAATGGTCTTCTTTATAAATTCCTCCCTGTGATTATGATCAGCTCCTTCTGATCGGCCATAAAATTTATGGGCCAATTTATTACATCAGCCGAGTGGAAAGATCAGATAATGCGATGCCATAAAAAAAAAAAAAAGTGGATCCTGATTTTAAGAAATCAGGGAGAAGAGCGAGAGGAGAGCACCTAATTACTTCAGCAACATTAAAAACAACCGCCCCATAATGGGGTAGGGAACCATTTAATCAAAATGGGCACACAACACTCTCGTAATTATATGAAAAGGTCATGGAAATCATCAATTTAGCCCTGATAGGATGTGAAGAATAGGACTGAAAACTTCCAGGAAAAGCTATCTCCTAGAGGTTGTTTGAACCACAAGAAAGAGGGGGTTGTATTTCCAGTTTAATAGCTGAGGGCACAAAAGCCACACTGTGTGTTTTTTTTTTGGCTTGGGAGATCTCAAAGCAGAAATCCCTTAATTGGAACTGCTTCCATCCCCAGCGTGGAGGTTTCATTTCAAGGCACATACCTGCTGCTGGAAAATAGAGCTGCCTCCAATTTAATTATGTGGCAGCCCCACTCTGGGCTCTTTGATTGGTGCTGTGAATTCCTCCACAGAGCTCAGACACCAATTCATCTGTTTTTTAGCAGAGGGAAAGGGGAACTGCTTCCAATTTCCTTTTTTTTTTTTTTTTTTTTGCTGAGCAGTAATGGATAATTTCCAACCCTGGAAAAAAAATAAAACAAAACAACCCCAAAACCATCCCCAGTCTGTACCTGGGGTAACCCAGTTCCACCAGGTAACAGAGCCTGTTTTCCTGCTGCTGTTGATCAAAGATTGACCTTGAGGGCTTGATTTTGGGCAGGACAACGGAGCAGGAAGAAAATCAGCTCCAGGAAAAGCAGGGGGGGAGGCTTTGAAGTGAAAGGGAAATCCACATTTCTGGGACTCTCAGGATAGGGCCAGTTAAAGCCTGGACACGAGGGATATTTTGGCATGGCTGTGTTGGTACCAAACTGGCACTGCCTGGGCACTGGAGGAGGAGAATCTCAGGATTATGATTCCTGTGCTATTCCTGCACTGCTGAGCAGAGGATTCCATGAGGATCAAGCAGCTGTTGTGCCTCTGGAAAATGTTTGGAACCGCCCCAGGCTTTTCTCCTGCTCCACTTGGGCACAACTGACCTTTATAGACACGTCCCTAAGAGCTGAGAAAGGTGTGGTTCCTTTAGAACCAGAATTTTCCCGGGGAAATCGTGGATATTCCATCCCAGGAAGTCTGCAAGGCCAGCTTTGGATGGAGCTCTGAGCAACCTGGTCTAGTGGAAGGTTCCCTGCCAGTGGCAGGGGCTTGGAACTAAATTATCTTTGAGCTAAAAAGATGCATTTTCACTTTATACATTATTAAAATCAATATTTTCCCCTTTATTTTATTGGCTCGAGCTTGTTATATGGGATATAAAGTCGAATCTGCCTCTGCTAATTTTGAGAAGTGTGAGAGCTCTGAGTCAGTTAAACCTTCTGAAAGGACAATTTAAAAAAAAAAACCAACAAATAGTAAGAGAAAATATTTGCCATTAGAGCAGATTTCAGTTATTTTTTTACTAACCATCTGTTTGTTCAAAGGGTAGGGTGTAAACAAGTGACCCTATTTGTCCAGGGATGCAAGAGATAAGAGAACCAAGCTTATATTTCTCATTTTAAAGAGGCAATTGTCACTGGATTTATGAAAACTCTGAATTAGATAAAGCAAATTCACAGCAGGACAAAGAAAACTTGACCAGGTCATGTAAAACAACAACCTGAAGTGACAATTTGTTACAGAGCAGGTGATTAGGTCAGCTCAGAAAACGAGAAAACATAATAAATGTCCAGCTGTCAAATGGCTGAACCCAACATGAAACAACATTTCCCCCTCGTCCTTCCCGAGACACCAAAACTCAGAGCTCCCAAATCCATCACCAGGCAACGAAATGAACTGCCCTGCTCACCCAGCAGCTCCTCCCAGAGGATATTTTACAGGAGAAATCATTCTGGAAGGCTCTTTGGGGTGCCTGGGAAGGGCTC
>NW_016690391.1:629080-640006 GCF_001604755.1 Lepidothrix coronata
CTCTCTCCATCCCTTTGGATCTCTCTGCATCCCTCTGGATCTCTCTGCATCCCTCTGGATCTCTCAGCATTCCCTGGGATCTCTCTGCATGCCCTTTAGATCTCTCTCCATCCCTTTGGATCTCTCTGCATCCCTCTGGATCTCTCTACATCCCTCTGGATCTCTCTGCATCCCCTTTGGATCTCTCTGCATCCCTCTGGATCTCTCTACATCCCTCTGGATCTCTCTGCATCCCCTTTGGATCTCTCTGCATCCCTCTGGATCTCTCTGCATCCCCTTTGGATTTTTCTGCATCCCTCTGGATCTCTCTACATCCATTTGGATCTCTCTGCATCCCTTTGGATCTCTCTGCATCCTCTGGGATCTCTCTACAGCCCCTTTAGATCTCTCTGCATCCCTTTGGATGTCTCTGCATCCCCTGGGATCTCTCTGCATCCCTCTGGATCCCTCTGCATCTCTTGGGATCTCTGCATCCCTCTGGATCTCTCTACATCCATTTGGATCTCTCTGCATCCCTTTGGATGTCTCTGCATCCCCTGGGATCTCTCTGCATCCCTCTGGATCTCTCTGCATCTCTTGGGATCTCTGCATCTCTGTGGATCTCTTTGCATCCTCTGGATCTCTCTGTATCCCCTGGGATCTCTCTGCATCCCCTGGCATCTCTCTGCATCCCTTTCAATCTCTCTGCATCCCTTTGGATCTCTCTGTATCCCTCTGGATCTCTCTGCATCCCTCTGGATCTCTCTACATCCATTTGGATCTCTCTGCATCCCTTTGGATCTTTCTGCATCCCTCTGGATCTCTCTGCATCTCTTTGGATCTCTATACATCCCTCTGGATCTCTCTGCATCCCTTTGGATCTCTCTGTATCCCTCTGGATCTCTCTGTATCTCTTTGGGTCTCTCTGCATCCCTTTGGATCTCATTGTTTCCCCTGGGATCTCTGCATCCCTTTGGATTTTTCTGCATCCCTCTGGATCTCTCTGCATTCCCTCTGGATCTCTCTGCATCCCTTTGGATCTCTCTGGGGTGCTTCAGCCACCTTCAGTCAGGCATTTTTGTCTTCTGCTGCTGGAAGGAGGAATTTGGCCCACACAGGTCAAAAAGGGCTCTTTGCAGCCCCTCTGAGGAGGGTTTAGGTAACAGGACTGTGAGAGTAGGTGCTGATTCCTGGTGTGTGGGGTCAGGATGGGGGGTGCAGGGAATTCAGAACCTCCTGGGATGGTGCCAGAGCCGTGCACGGGACAGAGCAAGTCGGTCCTGCCCATCCAGTCCCTTCCACCTCCACAAAATAACTTCTGGAATCAGCTGTGTCCATGCTCAGGGGTTATTTCTGGGACCTGGTGGGGTGTTCCCAGCTCAGAGCCCAGGAGAACAGCAATCCCTGATAACCAGAAGGCCACTGGTGTGGCTGGGGATGTGCCCCTGACCTTCCTGAGCAGCAGGAACAGATATTCCAGCTGTTTATATCCCAGAAAACAAGCCAGTCCTGGGGCACAGGTTCAAGTGTGAGCCTGGGATTTACTCCTATTAATTTACCACCGTCAAACCCCCTGGTCAGATCTGAGCCTGTGCCAGCTGGGACTTTGCCAGGGCAAAGTTTGGAGGTGGCACAAGCTGGAATCTCTTCCCAAAAGAGGTTTAACCCTATGGATGCAGCCTAGAGCTCCACCTACCCTCCGGGTCAGGTCTTAAGTGTGATCCCAGCCTAACCAGACAGGATCAGCCCCTTCTTTTGGACCAGCTCAGGAAAGAATTAGCTGCTAATCTGTTTGCATGACTGAAAGCAATTACCCTCCTCAAACAAACAAACAAACCAACCAACCCCTCTTTAGTCCAAAGCACTTTATTAAGGTTGCAAAGTCAAGCCCTCAGAAATCGGGCTGCTCCTGCAACCTTTATTTGCAGCCTTTTTGTGCTGCCTCCTGACAGGCACGGCCCGAAAGCTATTTTTTTTCCTCCCCCCCCAAATAATGGCAAGTTTAGTTCTGCCTCTGCCTCCCGGGTGATGCCAGGCTTTCCTTGGTGCCCAGCCTGCTCTGAAGGTACCACTCTCATCTTCCTCGATTCTTTTCCTGTGGTCGACACTGGTGGCTCCACCAACAAGAGGGATTTTTAACTCCTTGCGCCCTGTTGAAAGCAGAGGGTAAAATACCCTTTTTTTACATAATCATTTAGGTCGGGAAAAAACCCTCTGAGATCATCCAGTTCAACCTTTGGTTGATCTCCTCTGCTGGTTTGAATCTTCCATTTCTAAAAGCCTGAGAGTTTTATTTTTTCAGCCTCCTTAATATACTAACATCAACACCCCAGAGCAGATGCCACTTGCTTGATTGTTTGATTGAAGCCGAGTTTCAACATTCTGGCAGGTTTGGAATGCAGCAAACGAGGAATGCATGACTTGTTGGGATAAATCCTCAGCCCTGACATCAGACCTTTCTGTCCCTCTTCTCCCCTGACTCGTTGGCTTCATATTTCCCAACCTCTGCAGCAAACAAAACAGATGTTTCAGATTTTGTACCACCTCACCACCACCCTGTCCTGCTTCGTGCCCAGAGCTGGCCTCCTCCATTTATTCAGTTTTTATGAAAAAGAGTCCAGAATTAACTTGCCAAAGCTCGACCTAAACTCAAACCTAGACCTGTAGATAAGGACATGGGGAGGCCTCAACCTCCCCAACCTCCCAGGTATTGAGCAACCTGGACTTCTAATCCAATTTTAAGCCCAGACACTCTTGTCCAGCCCCAGACATCTCTTACATCACCAGAGATGAATAGTCTTAATTACAGCAGCCCCCCTGATTTCTGAGTGTTTCAGTTTGAAATATTGTTTATTCCTGGCAGGGGAGAGAATAAAAATGGGGAATTCCTGGTGTTTGGGGGCAGAGAGGGGGAGAAAGGAGATGTTTGTGGGCTGGGACATCACCGTGGTTTGAGTGAAGAACAAAATGCTGGGAGCTGATGGAGAGAGTTCCTCCCCTGGGGTCAATGGGGTTCCTGACACTGGGGCTGGCAGGAACACCAGGTGACAACACCTGGAAGGACCAGCACCTGGGAATGACTTGGAAAACTCTTCCCTGAGGCACTCATGGGTGTTTATGAGGAGCAGGAACTTCAGCTAAGGCTCTTTGAGGATTTTCAAGGGAGTGGGGTCTAGTGAGCCCTGAACACGCTGCCCCAAACCTTGTCCCCTCCACCCCGGGGTTTTCAAATCCATCCCAGATAATCACAGAATGTTTTAGGATCGTCCAGTCCCAATCCCTGCCATAAAACAGCTGCTCATGGGAACACAACTGGGCAAAGCTGAGGCCTTTTGAAAGGTTTGAACACAAAGAACAAGCACAGGGAGGTCCAGGGAGTCACTTTTGCCTCCAGTCCCCGGTAAACATTTTCCCTTAGTTCTAAAAATAAAACTGCTTCAGCCAGCTACCTAAGCAACCCAGACTCAACAAATCTCTTCATTAGAGGAAAATAAAGAAAATATCCTGCATGTGGTTTGCTCTCAGCCACCGTTATCTGTTTCGTAGACACTGAGCTAAGCAAGAAAATCATCATAAAAAAACCCCAAAAACCCAAACCAGATTTATGTTGGGCTTCTTGCATAACACAGGGCAGGAGTTTTCTGTTCTCCAATGACCCTGTGCTCTAGTAACTGCTAGTTTGCTGTAGGGATTCTCTGAGGAGGAAAATAAGTTTTCTGTGTTGTTTTATATTCCTGTGTTATGCATTTGCCACGTAAGAAGGGAAAATATCAAGATTTAAACCATATATTTAGCACAGACTGCCCAGATCAGCTCTCCCACAATTAGGTCTTAGTAGATGGACCTGATATCTCATTTTGGGATCAAACCAGGCTCTGGCCACTGGGTTTCATAGAATCATAGAATCACAGAATCAGCTGGGTTGGAAGGAACCTCTCAGATCATCAAGTCCAACCCTTGATCCAACCCCACTGTGGTTCCCAGCCCATGGCACTGATGCCACATCCAGTCTGTCCTTAAACACCTCCAGGGATGGAGAATCCACCCCCTCCCTGGGCAGCCCATTCCAATGGCTGAGCACCCTCTCTGCAAAGAAATTCTTTCTAATCTCCAACCTAAACCTCCCCTGGCACAGCTGAAGACCCAGCCCTTGTCTTGCTGATGGTTCCTGGGAAAAGAGACCAACCCCCCCTGGCTCCCCCCTCCTGTCAGGGAGTTGCAGAGAGTGAGGAGGTCTCCCCTGAGCCTCCTCTTCTCCAGGCTGAGCCCCCCCAGCTCCCTCAGCCTCTCCTCACAGCACTTGTGCTCCAGTCCCTTCCCCAGCCTCGTTGCTCTCCTCTGGACCTGCTCCAGGACCTCCATGTCCTTCCTGAGCTGAGGGCCCAGAACTGGACACAGCACTCCAGGGGTGGCCTCACCAGCGCTGAGTCCAGGGCAAGAATCACTTCCCTGGCCCTGTTGGCCACACTGTTCCTGAGCCAGGCCAGGATCCATTGGCCTTCTTGGCCACCTGGGCACACTCTGGCTCCTGTTCAGCTCCCTGTCCATCCCCACTCCCAGCTCCCTTCCTGCCTGGCTGCTCTCCAGCCCCTCTGGCCCAGCCTGGAGCTGCCGGGGGTTGTTGTGGCCAAAGGGCAGGACCCGGCCCTTGGCCTTGTTGAACCTCATCCCGTTGGAATCAGCCCAACCCTCCAACCTGTGCAGGTCCCTCTGCAGAGCCCTCCTGCCTTCCAGCAGATCAACACTCCCCCCCAGCTTGGTGTCATCTGCGAATTTGCTGATGATGGACTCAATCCCCTCATCTAAATCATCAGTAAAGATATTAAACGGAACTGGGCCCAACACTGATCCCTGGGGGACACCACTGGTGACCAGCCAACAACTCGATGCAGCTCCGTTCACCACCACTCTCTGAACTCATGGCCCTCAAGCAACTGTGGCCCAGACAAAGACAAATCTCCTCTCACAAGGAGCAGAATCCCGAGGCCTGTGAACTCGGCTCCCCGTGTCTGGCGTTCCCGCTCCGTCGGTCTAAATACGGCACACACGGCACTTGGATGGAAATCATTTCCAGTAAAGGGAGGATGTTTCCTCAGCAGTTTTTTCGAGCTGGCTCTGACTCAGGCATCCTCCTGGGAGCCCATTTAACCGGTCATTAGGGAGCCAGCAAAAAAAGCCATGGAGGAATTTCGTAACAAAAAAAGATGTGCCTCCTGGATGAAAAGAGCTCCTGAGAATCCCTCCTGGCCCCGTTGGCTGCCGGGCACGCTTGAGGGGATTTTATTAACGCTGCTGAAAAAAAAACCAAACCAAACCTACTGCTGAAACTAATCTATTATTTGTGCATCGTTTTTAGAGATGTTGGACCGTGCTGGTTCCAGCACTGTGATGAACCGCTGTGCTTGTAAAACACTGCACTCAAACAGCCCATAATTAAGTGTTTAAAGTCGATTAACACCCTGTATTGCAACACGGGGCCGATAGATGGTGGAAGGGTTGCCCCTTGCTAAATGACTAACACCCAGAATTTGCAAAGCAAGGTCTTCTCCCAGGCTGGGACCAGAGGGAAAGTGTCAAGCAAAGAGTTTCTAGAAGAAAGAAAAGGTTGTCCCTATCCCTTGAAAGCCATGGGAGACAAAAGAAGAATTTCTTCGGGATATACGGTCTGATTGACACCTTTTAGTGCTTCAAGGGAAATGTTTTCTGGATCAGGAGTGATGGGAAGTTAATCAGGATTTAATCACGTCTCTGGATGCACAGATTCCTTGAGGGTTGTGGCTGGACACACTGATTTTACTGGGATTATTAACACAGTTAAACCTGAGTCACGTTTTAAAGGGTTTCACTGGACTGAATCTGGAACTGGCAGCAGGATGAGGGTCACAGGAGGATGGAATTCGAATTTCTATTTCTAATTATCCAGATTATGGCTTCTTCTGACTCCAAAACGTCGCAGTGTGAAGGTGACAGGCCAAGTGACAGATCTTTCCTGGGGTGACCCAAAGCCAGTTGTCTACAAGCCTCAGGTGATCCAGGGAGACAAAGGCCTGTTGGATGAGCAAAGGGACACACAGAGAAAATGTCAAATATATTTATATGGGGAAGAAATCCTTCCCTGTGAGGATGAGGAGGGGCTGGGATAGAATTCCCAGAGAAGCCGTGGCTGCCCCTGGATCCCTGGAAGTGTCCAAGGCCAGGTTGGATAGACTTGGAGCAACCTGGGCTAGAGGGAGGTGTCCCTGCCCATGGCAGAGGGTTGGAACTACATGGTCTTTAAAGCCCTTTCCAACTCAAACCATTCTGTGATTCTTTATCAGAGTCTAAAATCCTCCCTAAGGCTCAGGCTTTAGGCAGGGAATCATCTTCTTTTGGAGACACACTGATCCTTATCATCCATGGCAAGACTGTTTGTTGAGTGTTTACTGCCAAGCCCGACTGAATCACAACCATTTTCTTCCTGCCTGAATAAACAAGAGCTTTCGGGGCTGAAATCATGTCGCTTAAGTGCTGGATCAAATACCTGTGGGATTGCAAATTCGTTTGGCCTGGTGCTCCAGGAGGGGAAAAAGGCCTGGAAAAGTAGCAGAAAGGCACAGGGGGGAAAAAAAAAACCCTCACAGGACAGAGGTGTGAGAAAAACTTCTCTCTTGAATTTAGAAGGGTGGCAAAAACTCACGGAACAAAAGAAAGAATTTTACTCAGCGCGCCAGGTCCGGTCTCACACCGAGTTCTTTGGGGACAAAAGACCCCTTGGGTTTGAATTTCATGCATTTTATAGTTTTACAAAACCTCCACCTTTTTCAGATAAGCTTAATATATTCACTTTTTCCTAAAAAGTTTTCTTTTCTCTGAAAAAGGGGTTTATCCTTCTTTTTAATTGGCCATTCCCTGCCAAAAGTGATGGATCTTCCTTCGTTCTTAGCCCAAAGAGAGAAAAGAAACCCCTGGGTACCAAACCCTCACGTGGCCCCAAAAGATTTTTAAGTTTTAGGAATTTTTATATTTCCCTTAACCTGCTGAAAAAGACCCCGACACCCAAATCCACTCTGAGACTTGGATATCTTACAACTTGGTGATACAACCCCTTTAAACTCATATTTTTATTTCTCACAGAGGCAGAGAGAAGGTTGGGTAGATTTTCAACAGGTTTTGTTGTCAAAGTTGTAGCTGAAAAATGAGGAAACCAGCTCCTTGGGTTTGCTCGCCCAGGGCCTTGGGGAAAGGCAGGTGAAATTCCAGAGAACTTTGCACCAGGAAAATGCAACGGGGTTTTTTCTGCCCTCAAAATTTGCTTTCCTGGGCCGACTGGAGGTTCCCTACAGGTCTCTACTCCACCACCTCACCTCTGCTGATGTTCTCTGTAGTTATTTTTACTGTAACTCCTCGTGCTCTTGTTCCTCTGAACCTGCCTGATGTCCTCCTCCTCAACAACATCTCATGGCCAGGACACCCCGACTTGAAAATGCACTAAAAAAAGGTCTTTTTAAGCTGATCTAACTGGCTAAACCTCTATTTTAAATTATTAACCCTAGTCCAGCTTTCCTAATGAGCAGCTTTTTAGGCAAACTTACCCAGGGATGCTTCAGTATCCCCGAAGCTGAATTGAATATATAAAGATTTAGCAAAACCAACTTGCTGGTTCTTGTTTTGGAAAAAAAACCAAAACAAATAAAAAATTCTTGCAATGAGTTACACAGAATTATTGACCCTGCAGTATAAATCCTGAAGATGGAAAGCTTTTAAAATGTACATTATTAAACCAGTAGAGTGTTTATAGCCATAGAGACATCGGTGGTTTAGCAATTAAATGAATATTTATATACTTTTCTTAATAGATATTATTAATCCAAAAATTTCAGGTTTAAGATGACCTAAAAAAAACCTCCCACTTTTCAGATCCAGAACACCAAATTGTCTCTGAGCTGTTTTAATCTTCAATTTAATACATCCCACACATAACAGCTTCTTTGAGGGCCTGTTCCAAGGATCTCAAGTGGATGGAAAGTCTTTCCAGCGACTTCCATCAGCTCTGAAAAGACACTTAATCTCCTGCCGGCGTTTTCAGCCAGGTAAATTCAGCTTAAAATGGGAAAAGGAGAGAGATATAAATCCCTTTAGGCTTTCATGGGACTTGTTGGACTTCTTGGACCACCTGCTCTTCTGATAAGACACAAGAAGGACAACAATTCCAGCTGTTATGGATGGTGGGACCTGACCCCTGATGAGCTTGTGTCTCCTCTGGTAGGGACTGAGGGGCTCTTTGAGCCTCAGCTCAGCTGTCCCTGGTGCTGGAAGAGGATGTTCCGTGTCCTAAAGGAAGGAAGGAGGAGAGAAAAGCCTGGGAATGGTGGTGACCTCGGGCTCCAAACTGAGGAATTTTGAATATCTCTGGCAAAGCAGAAGTTTGGATGAATTTTCCAAGTTGTTGTAGGGATTGTGGCTCCCTCTGGGTCTTCACTGGGGGAAGGGGATGGTGGGAGAGCAGGGGAGAAGGAGCTGCTCAGGTCTGACAGAGCAGAGGGTTGTTCCCGACGTTGGGACAACCTGCAAAACCATCCTGGGAGAAATGCAGACAGTGCAGGCACCCAGTGGGTTCTGGTTTGGTGTCCTCCACGTCTGTGGTCCTCAAATAAGGCAGGAGATGCTTCCAGGGGTCACAAAAAGGGAGCAGAAGGTTTCTGGAGCTTCCTGCCAGGTTTTCACCCCATTGCCATCGAGGGATTTTCTGGTGACAGGGTCAGAGTGGCTTTGGAGTGACAGTGAGAGATCAAGGTCTGGCTCTGATGCCCCAAAAGTTGGTATTAACCATGTTGGACTGGAAAAGCTCTGCATCTTTATGTATTGTTGTGCAAAAGTTCTGCACAGAACCTGGAAAACCAGCCCCCTGACCCCCGGGATCATTTCACTGAGGATCAAATGTAGGCATGAAAATCATTATAAAATCATGGAATGCTTTGGGTTGGAAGGGACCTTAAAGATCATCTAATTACAACCCTCCTACCAACCTAATTCACTAGATTAGGTCGCTCTGGGCCACATCCAACCTGGCCTTGGACATTTCCAGGGATACAGGGACAGCCACAGCTTCTCTGGGAATTCTATCCCAGCCCCTCCCCACCCTCCCAGGGAACAATTCCTTCCCAATATCCCATCTAACCCTGTTCTCTTTCAGTTTAAAGCCATTCCCACTTGTTCTGTCACTCTCTGTCTGTATAAAAATTCCCTCACCCTCCTTTTTTTTTTTAATTCCATTCAGTGCAGCTGATATTTTAAACACCCCAAACGCCGACGTCGTTTCTGTTGCTTAAGGGGGGAAAACGAGCCCAGTGGCTGCTCAGCGGTGCCTCTGAATTTCCCCTCAGTTCCAGGAGAGGGAGGCATGTGAGAGGGGATGTCCCCCATCCCTCGGGAAAGCTGTGGGGCTGGAGAACAGGCTGCTGGAATTGTGCGGGGAGCTCCGGGAACAGCTCCCTGGCAGGGCTGGGTGTCCGGGCGTCGCTTCAGCTCGTTGCTCCATCCCTGGGTGGTTCCGCCCGCAGAGCCCAGCCAGAGGAATTCCTCCTCTTCACACAGCGGGGGTTAATCAGCATTTTGGGAAATGCAATCACAGGTTCACAGGCTGTGGAAACCTCAGGCTTTCCCACTCTTGGTCAGGGTGTTCATCATCCTTCTTCAGCTGCCAGGGACGCTTCTCCTCTCTCCCAGTGCCTGCATGAGACAGGGAATGTTTTCTGGAGACACACATGTCCATTTTGCAGCAGCCAGCACACCAGGATTTTCCTGAGAGAATTAAGAAGGCGGTTTTTCTGGGAGCCGAACTCTATTAGTTGTTATTTTTTGTAAATCCCTGCCTTTCCCTCACCAACTTTCCAGCTGAGCGTGTTCCACTCCTGGCACTGCTGTTGTGCTCATTACTCAGCTTTTGTGCTGCCAGACTGAAATGTCAATGCAAGTATCCATCAACCTCCCAGGAGGTGAAATCCAGACCCCATTCCCTGCTCCTTAGGTAAGAGATTTCAGGATCCAGCTCGGGCAGTTACGAGAAAGGTTATAGGATCTGTTCCTGAGGTAGCCAGGGGCTGGTCCTGCCAACACACAGCGTCCTTCCCAGCCCTGACTTCCCAAGAACACCCTGAACGAGGTGGAAAAATCAGGTTTTCCCATTATGTGCCCTTTCCCAAGTCTTTCTGCTAAATTAAATTCCCCTTTGCCTTTTCTCTGTGTTCACAGAGTCGCAGAATATTCCCACACTGTGCTCTGGCTGCTCTGCCCAGTGGAAAGCTTTGTTGGCAGGAGCCATAATTCACCTCCCACCTCTCAGAGGTCACATATGGGACATTTCTGTCCTGACTTTAGGGTCTTTCTGTGCTTCTCCAGTTGGTATAATCAGAGTGAACCAGCCCTGCTTTCCCCACAGCTGTGGGTGCAATCACACAGTGATAGAGATGTTCATACAATAACAGGTTATTCTTGCAGAGAAAGCAGAGTGGGTTTTACCACAACAAGCATTTTAATTTCAGTATCACTGCATCCCCAGCAGGCCTTACACTGGTTTAATTAGGGCTAATTTTGTCCAGGAATAGAGTCCAGAAGGAGAACACTGAAATATGTGAGGGAAGGTGCATAAAGAGAGGGACTGTCCATGTCTTAGACACCTTCTGATGTGGCACCTCCACCTGTGGGGTCACACTGGCAACAGAGAGATTTGTGTGAACACCAAAACTGTGTTTAGACAAAGCTGACAGAGAAATACAACTTGTTTTCTGTCATTCCTGGGCTGATCCCCAGCAGGGCAGGGGGGGATTGTGCCCTTCTGCTCCCTCGGGTGAGACCCCCCTGCAGAGCTGCTCCAGCCCTGGGGAACAGCCCAGCAAGGACATGGAGCTGCTGGAGAGAGGCCAGAGCAGGCCCCAAGAGGATCCCAGGGCTGGAGCAGCTCTGCAGGGG
>NW_016690391.1:640781-643943 GCF_001604755.1 Lepidothrix coronata
CTGGGCCCTCAGTTCCTCATTCTCTGCAGTGAAGTTGGTCAACATTTAGACAACAAATGGAATCACCATCCATTTTCCTTCTACAATCTGCAGTCAGGGATAAGAATTTGCTTTCTCTTCCCACTTCCCTTCCCATCCTCTGGGGAACACCCCACTGCCAGCACAGTCCATAGAATTCTCCTCTTGCTTTCCATGGGACCCAGATTTCACCAGCAGGTTTGGAAATTCTCCTATTTTCCAGTGTCAGCTGTAATAAATAAATCAATAACTCCACTGTGAATACACACACGCTCATCTGCGTAATCTCCACACAACCTGCTCTGTTTCCCCCTTGCAGGATTTTCCCTTTCCCAGCTAAATTTCTGGGTTATCTAAATGATTTCTTACATGGTGCACTGAGATCATTTTCCCTCACACAGGGAATTAATGAGCATCTGATTTTGCAGCTGAAAGTGAAAATTCGTTAGTTCACATCCAACATTTCCTCAGGGATGAAGGAGGAAGGGAAATATCTTTGGGCATCTGATAAAGAGAAGTCCCTTGGCCTCCTCCCTATGGAGAAGGACTTTGGAATTTCTGGTTTCTGAGCCAAAAAACCACCCAGAGCAGCAACTCAGTCTTTTCTGGGTGACAAAAAAGGGCAAAGCTCTACTTTGACAGGAGAAAAAAGGGGGAGAAACTAATGCTGAAGCAGGTGGTGGCCCTGTAGTTTTCCATATCCACCTCCTCAGCCTGGAGATGCTGGAGGTGCTTGGTCCTCCCTGGGGATCCCTCTTATCCCAAAATAAACTGAAGTCACCTGAAATCATGAAGTCAACTGAAATAACGGACCTGATTTAGGGCACTTGTTATAACATATTATTATATAATGTATTATTATATATTATTATAGATTTTATTATTATTACTATTATTATTTATTATTACTATTACTATCACTATTATTATTGTTTCTGTTATTATTATTATTATTATTATAATCATCTACTCTGTTATTTCAACTGCAATTTGGGCAGTTCTCTTTTGCTGTTATTTGGTTTTCACCCTAAGTGAAACCACAACTGATTTCTGAGGAACCAGAAGGTCTAAGGTACCTGAAATCTCAGGGAAAATCTGAGGGGTAAAAAAAAAAACAAACCTCTTAATCAAGCTTCTGTTTCCTTTTTGGGGATTTTTTCCTGAAGGTTGGATGTATCCTGGCATTCCAGCTGGAGTTGATTCCAGCCAGGGGCAGCTCTGGGCCCAGGCAAGGTAAGGATTTCTTTGGGATACTTTGATTTTCCTGCAAGCAAATCCATTAGTCCAACACTGTGGCTTCGGTGGGGTTTGTTATTCCCATTTGGAAATCTCCCATTGGGTTTCAAAGGTAACAATAAAGCAGAAAAAAAGCTTTTAATGATCAGTCTCTGAGGGAGGGGAAAATGGGAGATCAGAGTCTCCATTATCCAGTACAAATACAAATGTTCTCAGTGCCTGGGGATGGAGAGAAATTAGGGAGAGGCCAGAGGAGAGAGAGAGAAAATCAGCAAGAAATTTAAAACCCAGGGTCTGTCAGGAAAGATAAAAGGAAGGAGGGCCCTCAGTCAAGGGCAAAGTTTGTGGAAGGATTTATAAAGTCTTTGAATATTCAAAGGCTGTTACAAGATGGCAAATAATTTTCCTCAAGTGGAAGTACAAAAAGAAATCTCCTCCAACTGTGGCGAATTTAATGGACCTTGATTAATAATAAAAGGTCTTTTTAAAAAAAAACCCCGTCAGTGAAATGGCAGAGCAGGTTCTGCGGGAAAATTGTGGAATTCCTTCCCGAAATGTTGTCAAAACTTAGCTGGACAACCTTATGGGAGAGATTCCTGGTGAAAAAGGAAGACAAGACAAAGCCAACCACGGAGGTCACGGCTGGGGGCACGTGGGAAACCCAAAAATTAAGGTAAATATCTGGTGTTGGTAAACACTTGGTGCCACTCAAGGCCACCCCCGTTCCTCGGGTGCCCTTTGTCGGTGTAAATGAGCTTCATCTTGGTTTGTGGCAAACCTCAAATATTTGATTTCAGTGTCAGCCCAGCGGAGCAGGCAGAGCACAGGGCTGTGATTAATCTGTCCCTCTGCGCGGGTTTTTAATGCTGCAACCGGTCACATGAAGTCGTTCCTGACAATGAAACCCCAAGTCTTTCCCAAGGAAAATGATCACTGAGGGTTAGAGGATCCTCAGTGGCGGTCTGAAAAATAAAAGCTAGACACGATCCCAGTATGGGGAAACTGGAATAGTTTATTGAACATGAGAACACTGTTTTAAAGGCATCTGGGGCTGTATGTTAATGAAGGGGACAACCTATGTTAATTAGGGAATTACACAAGTTTTTACTGCAGTTTCCAAATAGTTAATTTTTCTTCTAGTAGGATTACATGGGGGATAGAGGGATTACAGGGGTTTAGACATAGTTTTACCAATCATCCCAAAAAGTCCTTTCTTATTTCTTCTTGGAGCCAGGTTTATATCTCCGGTTTGCACATCAACAGGTCTCTGGACAAGGGTCCAAACTTCTTGAATCACAAGATGTTTGTCAGCCCTGTTTTCCTTTGCTGAAAGCTGGGTTTGGGCTCCCACAATCCTCCTCTCATCATCATCATCATCATCATCATCATCATCATCATCATCATCATCATCATCATCATCATCATCACCATGGCCGGGCTTCGGGAACGAAGATTTGGGAAAGGCTCTACCCACATTTGTTACAAGTGTGTTGGTGGCTAAAAAGGCCAATATGAGATAGACATGTGCAGTTGCAAAAGGCACAGCAGAAAGACTCCTTAGGTGGTAAATTCTGCAAAACATGATTCTTTCTGTGTTGTCTTTTCTCCTCCAGAGTGATCCTGCTGCGTTCTCAAAGGCATCAGCAGCGTTATAGATGGTGTGTCTCCAGACCTCCCAATTGGAGGCCAGAGAAGACCAATTATGTTGATCAATATGGCCAAGGCTGAGATGTTGTTTCAGGGAGTCCTTGTAACTCCTCTTTGGGGCTCCTCTCTTGCAGCAGCCGGTGGCAAGTTCACCATAGAGCACAACGGTGGGGGCTGTTCCTGTCAGCTCTTGGCTGGGGTGGGTTTTTTTTTCCGAGCTCCGGTTTCTTCCCACCCACACTGACAGGACAGGTTGGAATT
>NW_016690391.1:643953-647750 GCF_001604755.1 Lepidothrix coronata
ATCCCAAAAAGTTCTTTCTTATTTCTTCTTGGAGCCAGGTTTGTATCTCCGGTTTGCGCATCAACAGGTCTCTGGACAAGGGTCCAAACTTCTTGAATCACGAGATGTTTGTCAGCCCTGTTTTCCTTTGCTGAAAGCTGGGTTTGGGCTCCCACAATCCTCCTATCATCATCATCATCAGCATGGCTGGGCTTTGCGAACGAAGATTTGGGAAAGGCTCTACCCACATTTGTTACAAGAGTGTTGATGGCTAAAAAGGCCAATATGAGATAGACGTGTGCAGTTGCAAAAGGCACAGCAGAAAGACTCCTTAGGTGGTAAATGCTGCAAAACACGATTCTTTCTGTGTTGTCTTTTCTCCTCCAGGGTGATCCTGCTGCGTTCTCAAAGGCATCAGCAGCGTTATAGATGGTGTGTCTCCAGGCCTCCCGATTTGAGGCCAGAGTAGACCAGTTATGGTGATCAATATGGCCAAGGCTGAGATGTTGTTTCAGGGAGTCCTTGTATCTCCTCTTTGGGGCTCCTCTCTTGCGGCAGCCGGTGGCAAGTTCACCATAGAGCAGGATCTTAGGGAGGGGGTGGTTGGTCCTTCACCCTGGAGATGTGCCCTGCCCAGCACAGCTGTGTTCTCAGCAACATGGCTTCAATACTTGTGACTGTTGCTTGTTCTAGAACAGATGTGTTGGTCACATCATCTGACCAGTGGATGTTTAAGATTGTACGGAGGCAGCGCTGATGGAAGCGTTCTGGGAGTCGCAGGTGGTGGCGGTAGATGACCCATGATTCAGGTGTGAAAGCTCTGGAAGCTTTTCCATTTGGCACAAAACACTTAGTAAAACGTGTCCTTTGTGTCAGAAAAAGCAGAAGGGACCTTCTACCCTGGTGGATGAGGATTTCCAGCAGAATCCCTCAAATCCAACGTTCCCTCCACGGAGGTGGTGACTCAGAGGACGCTGTTTTCAAAGGGGGGACAAGTTGTCTGAGCAACACAACCCCAAACCCTTCGGCTCCACGAGGAGTTCCCAGTTTTGCTAATGCCCCATCCTGTATCTCAGATGATATTTTTGGCAATGGGACCACGATGGAGCCAAATTCTCCTTCTCTGCTCCTTCAAAGCCACGTCCACGCACCTTCCCACCAGCCCAGGCTCCACTCTTCCTTTTTAATTCCCACTTTTTCTCTTCCCTGGCCACATTTTCGTCTCTCTCCCCACCAGCAGTGACCCAGGTGGGAGCTGCAAACCCCCGAGGCTGTGGGGTGGTGGGGGCTGTTCCTGTCAGCTCTTGGCCGGGGTGGGTTTTTTTTCCGAGCTCCGGTTTCTTCCCACCCACACTGACAGGACAGGCTGGAATTCCCAGAACGAGCCTGGCCAGGAAAATGCAGAAGCCTTGGCTCCAGCTGTGGGTTTTAGCAAAGCTGTCTCCCAGGAATGGCAGAGAAGGCTGGATGCAAATCCGAGCTGGTACCAGGAAAGCTTTTTTTTTTAAATAAATGAGAGAAAAAGACAAACAAGCTCCTCTTTCAGCTGGCCAAGCTTAAAATGCCTGGCTCCTTCTCCAGCTCTTTATTGGGAATTATGTCCTCAGCCATGGCCTGGACACCTCCAGCTCCTTGTTTCTCCATGGGAGGGAAGAACAGCTGCAGCTTGTTGGGAAATGTTCTCCTCCCTTCCTTCCTGGCAGGTAGGTGCAGTTCTTGAGCTTTCTGAGCAATGAGTTGCTCCAACAAGAGCCAAAACGTTACTGAGGGTGACAAATTTTGGCCCTCTTGACTGGTTTGGTGAGGAAACTGCTCCCTAAATGACTCCCTCATGAGGGTGACCCCAAGCTTTGCCTTGGCCAAGGGAGAAGATGAGCCTTGTCTTGGTGTCACCGTGAGACTTGGTGGGACTGTGGCTGAGCCAGAGCACAAAGCAGCCCTTAATTTGGGGGAAAAAATAAAGTTTAGAGCACTGCAGGAGGCACAGAAATTCCTGGATGTGATGTAACTCTGCTGGCCCAGCCCATCCCGAGGGCTGAATCCTCTGGGATCTGCTGAACGACCCGAATCGACTGAGTAACAACACAAATCCTCAGAAAAGGCATAAATTCACAAGGAATTCAAAATCCTAAAGCTGGCAAAGCAGAAAGAAACCTCCAGGTGGCCCTGGAATAGGTGTTTTTCCAGGCTGGTGTTATCCATGGAGTTTTGGGCACACCCACATCAACACCCTCTGTGTGGAGGTCACAAACAAGACTTGTAGATAAAAAAAACACGATTAAAAAAGCAGGGGAATGCAACCAAAGTGTTGATGAATTCCAGAAAATTGCAGTTAATATGAAGGAAATGTGAAAACACTGCTCTTTAAATCTGACCAAAAGCTGGAATTGCCTGGCCCTGGGCTGGGATTAACAGTGAACTCCAAGGAAAACAAGCATCCAGTGCCAGTCACTGTCACCAGCTTCCAGCAATGGGTGACTCCTCGAATTTTTGGGAAGTTGTATCTGCATCTGGGTGTGAAATAATATTTAATGGAGTTTTCCTCCTCCCGATTTTTCCACTTCACATTTTCTGTTTTCCACGTTCTCCACCTGAGGAGGGGGGAAAAGGTGAGGTTGTCTTCCTTTTTAAATGAAATTTAAATTAAATTTGGTGCCACCCAGAGGTGAACACGACCAGAAATCACAAAGATCCCGAGCGAGTCATTCCAATTTGTAATCCATTCCCAAAAAAGTGCCATTCAGCTTCTCCTGCCTCCTTTGAGACCTGGGATTAGCACGTGGAGAACTGGAAGAGATTTAATGAACCAGCCCGGTATTCTTTCTTAATTTTTATTTTTTTATTTTCCAGAAAGAACCGTTGATTTGGTCAACATTAATTTTGGGACTTTAAAGAGAAATTGCTTTGAAATTCAGTCTAAAGAGAGATATTAAAGATGGAATTTTGTTTGAAGTGCAGCAAAAGGCAAGTTTTGACAATATTTTAGCTTAGGAAAACCTGACACAGTGAAGATATTCTCCTTAAAAAATCTTCCTGTGTCTTGCCTACAATAATAGGATAAATATTTTCTCTGATTGTCTCACCCTATACCAAGGCAATATAACATTGATTATATTATAGATAATTCTGTTGGATACAATAAATATAAATTATAATTCACTTTAACGATAAATTAAATTTTATTTGTGTCTTATTGTTGAAATTTAATTATTAATTAATTAATTTGATATAAATTATAATTATATTATATCAAAAAAGAGTGTTATCTTGTTAATTAGCTGGGTAGACATATATCATGTATTATCCTGTTTTACACAGGGAATGGAGAAAATCAGATCTTTTTTTATGTGTGGAAACCTCAGAGCACTTTCCAGTGTCTGAAGGGGCTACAGGCAAGCCAAAGAGGGATTGTCCACCAGGAATTGTAGCCACAGGAAAAGAGGGAATGGGTTTAAACTGAAAGAATGGAAAATTAGGTTGGATGTGTGGAAGAAATCCTTTCCTGTGAGGGTGGGGATGGCCTGGAACTGGTTGCCCAGACAGGTTGTGTTCAAGGGATGTCCAAGGCCAGGTTGGACTGGACTTGGAGCAACCTGGGCTGGTGGAAGGTGTCCCTGCCCAGGGCAGGGGATTGGAACTGGATCATCTTTAAGGTCTTTTCCAACCCAAACCAGTCTGGGATTCTGGGATGCACTGAGACAGGAGAGGTTGACCATCACTGTTGGATTGGGAGTTGCACATTTTAGGAGGGAAGTTTTCCCTTTCTCATTTAAGAGAAAACTGCAGACATGGGCAAGGATGTAATGAGATGCCTGGGT
>NW_016690391.1:648585-655133 GCF_001604755.1 Lepidothrix coronata
CCCAGGGCAGGGGATTGGAACTGGATCATCTTTAAGGTCCTTTCCAACCCAAACCAGTCTGGGATTCTGGGATCCACTGAGACAGAAAGAGTTGACCATCACTGTTGGATTGGGAGTTGCACATTTTAGGAGGGAAGTTTCCCACCAGATCCAATGGGAGCATTTAAAAGGATGGGAAAAAAAAGAAAAACCCAGATCCAGTGCAAAGATGCAACTTTGGCAATATTTTGTGTCTGATTAATTTAGAGCATTTTGATGCAGTAAACTCCTCCTTGGGCTTTTCATTGTTTCACGGGATGAAAGTTCATTTCCTTCTCTGCACCCACCACTAGAACAGCTGGAATTTTGCACCTCGAGGCACTCAAAGAGGAGGAAATTTCTGCCAGATTTGGAAAAATCAGTTGTCTGAGTGCGTTGGCCAAACAAAACCAGTAAGGACTGGGATTCACACCCTGAGATTTCCTCTCTATGTTGATGACTCATATTCCTGCCCTGGGCTGTCTGGGAGACTGGGAAGGTGCTGGTGGGGTTGGTTGTGACTCGTGGCAGACGAGGCAGAGCCAGGTTGGCAGGAGAGCTTTGGGAGGAGGGATGGAGTCGGTGCCACCATAACCCAGTCAGAGCAGTTCCCTGGATCCCTGGAAGTGTCCAAGGCCAGGCTGGATAAACTTGGAGCAACCTGGGCAAGTGGAAGGTGTCCCTGTCCATGGCAGGGGGTGGCACTGGATGAGCTTCAAGGTCTTTCCTACCCAAACCATCCTGGTATTTTCTTCCACCACTGATGTGTTTAGATGTTATTTCCCATTAAACTCGTATTTCAAGTGTGGAGAGCAACATATTTCCCTTGCTCTGAGGACACACCTGCACTCCCTCTTGCCCACAGGGCCTCTCTGGGTCACCTCTGCTCTTTGCCCAGGAGCTGCTGTGGGTCCTGAGGTGCCCTCCAGGTGTGTGCCCCTCACACCCCAGGGATATTTTGGGGGGCTGGAGCCTCCAGAGCGTCCGTTCCCCGTGTGGTGGCAGCGACGGGAGCGGCACATGGAGCTCTCCCAGAGGAACCAGGCAAAGAGAGGCTGAGAACATGTCCTGGTTAGAACAGCTGGGACCAGTTCATCACTGTGTGGGTGTAACCCAAAACTGGGTATTCTACAGCCTTCCATGCCATTGCCCAGAGACTGTTAATCAATAGACCATTTGCACCCTCTGCCCAGAGCACCCCTGACCCCTCAGGCTGTAAACTGGGTGTTCAGAGGCCTGTGAGATAGGAGGGTGCTCCTGTCCTCACACCCTTTGTGGAACTCCCTGCCCTGAGGGAGGCACTGGGCATTCCTGCCTGAACTGGAGGAGACTGCAACCACCACTCTTGCCCAGACTGCACCAGCACTCTCACCAACAGGTTTTCCCCTCTCCTTTTCCTTTGGACTCAGGGGGCCCAAGGAACACCACTCTGTTCATGCCCCAGGGTGCTGGGTTATACATTTGGGTTTTGTGGGTTAAAACCAACTGTTTGTCTGTATAATTGTATTTAGTGTATTATTTTATTAAGTTGTTATTCTGACTTATAATCTCTCCTTTGAGTTGAGTTCATTTCCCCTGCTGGTTTACCAGCACAGAACACGAGCCCTGAGACGTTGTCAAAGGTCTGTGGTTGCACTTTGGGGACCCTCCTCTTCACTCAGCCCAGGAGGCACCTCAGTGCTCTCCTGCTGCCCAGGGAACCACTTCACAGGGACAGGGAAACCACAGCCTGGCTGAGGACAAACTGTCAGCTCAGGATTCACACGGGAATGGAGCTGCTCCTGCAGGTTCTGCAGTAATTGTGGCTGTCAGAGGGCTAAGATTTTCCCCAGGTGATGTGCACACCAACTCCAGTAGGACTGATCTTCCACTAGCCAAGCTTCTTCCTTGGACACTTCCAGGGATGCAGGGGCAGCCACAGCTTCTCTGGGAATTCTATCCCAGCCCCTCCCCACCCTCACAGGGAAGAATTTCTCCCTAATATCCCATCTAACCCTGCCTTCCTTTGGTTTAAAACCATTGCCCCCTGTCTGCCAGTAGAAAAATACCCTCTCTCTCCTTTTTACAACCCCCTTTAGGCACAGAAAGGGGGTCTCCAGAGCCTTCTCTCCTCCAGGCTGAGCACCCTCATCTCTCCCAGCCTGGCTCCACAGGACAGGAGCTCTCCAGAGGCATTTTGTCCCGAGGTACTCCCAAAAAATCCCACCTTAGCCAAACTCTGCCTGTAAATCTCCGGGACGTGGATCCTCCAGCCCTAAACCTGAGTGTGAGCACAGCTGGCTGAGAGACAGAAAACATCCTGAGCCCTTCCCAGGCACCCCAAAGAGCCTTCCAGAATGATTTCTCCTGTAAAATATCCTCTGGGAGGAGCTGCTGGGTGAGCAGGGCAGTTCATTTCGTTGCCTGGTGATGGATTTAGGAGCTCTGAGTTTTGGTGTCTCGGGAAATGTTGTTTCATGTTGGGTTCAGCCATTTGACAGCTGGACAATTCCTTCCCAATATCCCATCTAACCCTGCCCTCCTTCAACATGAAATACCTTTATAAACTAAGATTTCTCCAAAGTTTGAATAAATCCAGGGGGGGAGAAAAACAACCAGGATGTTTTCCTGAGAAAGATTCCCGTATTTAGGGGACCTGTGGAGATTTAAATCCTCCTGTGGCAGCCCCAGGGGTGGCATCACTGCTGCTGGGTGGTTTTATGGAGGGACTTTGGGCACACAAACATTTCCCTCTTGGGGGTCAAACTTTGGGGAATGAGTTTTCCTGAATGAAAAAGGGAGAAGTGAGAATTCCCGTGGTTCAGACCCTCAGTACTCCAGGACTTGGGTGGGATTTCCCATGCAGTGTTTGGCAGGACAGGGAAGGTGGCAGAGGAGTAGGAGTAGAACCTCCTTGTTCCTAGCTCTGCCAAGGCCAGGTTGGACAGGGCTTGGAACAACCTGGGATAGTGGAAAGATCCTTATCCATGGCAGAAGAGTTGGAATGAGCTGGTCTTTAAGATCTTTTCCAACCCAAACCATTCTGTGATTCCAAGATTCGATGATTCCAACCTCCACAATTCCATATCTGCAACACCATGAAGTGACAGTTGAACCTTCCCTGTTT
The DNA here is from genome assembly GCF_001604755.1 of Lepidothrix coronata. Classification (NCBI taxonomy): domain Eukaryota; kingdom Metazoa; phylum Chordata; class Aves; order Passeriformes; family Pipridae; genus Lepidothrix; species Lepidothrix coronata. The sequence goes on from NW_016690391.1 coordinate 651,710, forward strand.
TCTTTCCGACAGAGGGGTTGTGTCATCTAAGAACAGCCCTGAATTAAGGCCAGAAGGAGTTACATCACCTCTGGGAAGCCCTGCTGGCCTTCCCAACCCTTTCCAGAAAACCAGAGGAAGCTCAGCAGTTATTCCACACCCTGGGCAGAAAACACACCGGGTTTGTTTTTTTTTTTTTGGACTTTGGGCCACTCTGATGCCAAAGATTCACTTCCAAAGCCGGGCTGGAAAACATGTTAAACATGTTATGTTAAAGGTTCTCCTCACCCACCCCTTCTCAGCCCAAATTGTGTCATTACAGACTCCCCCAACAGCAGAGACCCCTTTCCTGAGGGTCACCTTTCCCACAGGAGCCAGAAGTGCCTCCCAGTTCTCCCACCTGTGAACGGAAGGGAAGTGAAACCTCTGACGGAGGAGGAGTCACCTTCTTTCACCACTTCCCTTCTGTGCACCCTCTGTAGAAGTTTGTCTGGACCCAGAGGATAAGAAAACAAAAATTCCACTTCTACTGCTGTGTTGGAGTGGAAACAGCTGAGGAACAGAACTTCTCAGAGGGCAGAGTGAACTGCTCCAACTGGATTATGGTGGCACCGACTCCATCCCTCCTCCCAAAGCTCTCCTGCCAACCTGGCTCTGCCTCATCTGCCACGAGTCACAACCAACCCCATCAGCACCTTCCCAGTCTCCCAGACAGCCCAGGGCAGGAATATGAGTCATCAACATAGAGAGGAAATCTCAGGGTGTGAATCCCAGTCCTTACTGGTTTTGTTTGGCCAACGCACCCAGACAACTAATTTTTCCAAATCTGGCAGAAATTTCCTCCTCTTTGAGTGCCTCGAGGTGCAAAATTCCAGCTGTTCTAGTGGTGGGTGCAGAGAGGGAAATGAACTTTCACCCCGTGAAAGAATGAAAAGCCCAAGGAGGAGTTTACTGCATCAAAATGCTCTAAATTAATCAGACACAAAACATTGCCAAAGTAGTATCTTTGCACTGGATCTGGGTTTTTCTTTTTTTTCTCATCCTTTTAAATGCTCCCATTGGATCTGGTGGGAAACTTCCCTTCTAAAATGTGCAACTCCCAACCTAACAGTGATGGTCAACTCTTTCTGTCTCAGTGCATCCCAGAATCCCAGACTGGTTTGGATTGGAAAGGACCTTAAAGATGATCCAGTTCCAACCCCCTGCCATGGGCAGGGACACCTTCCACTAGACCAGGTTGGTCCAACCTGCCCTTGGACACTTCCCAGTTTCTCTGGGAATTCTATCCCAGGCCCATCCCCACCCTCCCAGTCAGGAATTCCTTCCCAATATCCCACCTAAACCCACTCTCTGTCAGTGTGAAGCCATTCCCCCTTGTCCTGTCACTCTCTGCCCGTATAAAAAGTCCTTCNCAGCACCTTCCCAGTCTCCCAGACAGCCCAGGGCAGGAATATGAGTCATCAACATAGAGAGGAAATCTCAGGGTGTGAATCCCAGTCCTTACTGGTTTTGTTTGGCCAACGCACCCAGACAACTAATTTTTCCAAATCTGGCAGAAATTTCCTCCTCTTTGAGTGCCTCGAGGTGCAAAATTCCAGCTGTTCTAGTGGTGGGTGCAGAGAGGGAAATGAACTTTCACCCCGTGAAAGAATGAAAAGCCCAAGGAGGAGTTTACTGCATCAAAATGCTCTAAATTAATCAGACACAAAACATTGCCAAAGTAGTATCTTTGCACTGGATCTGGGTTTTTCTTTTTTTTCTCATCCTTTTAAATGCTCCCATTGGATCTGGTGGGAAACTTCCCTTCTAAAATGTGCAACTCCCAACCTAACAGTGATGGTCAACTCTTTCTGTCTCAGTGCATCCCAGAATCCCAGACTGGTTTGGATTGGAAAGGACCTTAAAGATGATCCAGTTCCAACCCCCTGCCATGGGCAGGGACACCTTCCACTAGACCAGGTTGGTCCAACCTGCCCTTGGACACTTCCCAGTTTCTCTGGGAATTCTATCCCAGGCCCATCCCCACCCTCCCAGTCAGGAATTCCTTCCCAATATCCCACCTAAACCCACTCTCTGTCAGTGTGAAGCCATTCCCCCTTGTCCTGTCACTCTCTGCCCATATAAAAAGTCCTTCTCCTTCCTTTTTTTAAGCCCCTTTAGGTACTGGAAGGGTCTCTAATGTCTGCCTGGAGCCTTCTCTTCTCCAGGCTGAACATTCCCAGCTCTCCCAGCCTGGGGAGATGCTCCAGACCTCATCTTGAAATCCTTCTTGCAGCAAATTGCAAATCAAGACCCCGAGGGTGTGAGATCCTGCAACCAGAGCCCTCCCAGCCAAGGCAAAGAGCTGTCAGTCACCCTCCTGATTTCATTAAAGCAGGGCTAATAAACTATTAATATTCCCTCCTCAGACTCATCGCCTGGAATTTATGGAGTACTCTTGTATTTACTTCCTTTTTTTTCTGCCAAGTTAATGACACCCTGCAAAAACGAAAATCAGGAGGGGGCAGAAGGATTGCACAGGTGGCAGCACAAAGAGTGGGATGGCAGCATTTGTTGAGGACGAGTTTCAGGCCACATTTATTTCTTCCTGTTAAAATGAGCAGGGCAGGGGAATTGCAACAGCACAGCTGGGTTTACACAGGGGAAACTATAAACCCCAGCCCCTGATGAAATTTAGGAGAAATGTGGTTATTAAAATGAGTTTTTAAAAGCATTCTGATCCAATAGAGTTTCTTTCTCTCTGCCAGGCTTGACACAGCCCGTTTGTGGGATGTGCAGGGAAGAACAGAGGGAAAGGGAAAGGAGGAGATCGATGGAGGAGATCTATATCTCATTCACATTGTTGAATAAATAATAGCCCAGCAGGGCTAAAATTAGGCTGGAGGAGAAACCTGAACTAGTCTGGACACGGGCTGATGCACATCTCCAGTCTGGCTGGAGAGGCAGGTTCTCAGCTGGGACACAGGGACTGGGAATTGGGTTTGTTTGGCTCCTGGTGGGGCCAGAGATGCTTTTGCCCCAGAGAAGGAGGGGATGCTGGTCCTGCAAATCACTCAGTTCTGGAGAGAATGGCCAGTTTTAGGTGATTGAGGTGCTTTTATCTATTGGAATGAGCTTCTCCAGGGTTGTTGCAGGAGCTTCTCCAGGGTTGTTGCAGGGTGTTGCAGGAGCTAATCTTGCCAGCCCATTCCTGATCCATGAGGAGGGGAAAGCAGCTCCTTAGGTTTGCACTGCAAAGCCTGCCCTCCACAAGGAATGGGGTGGGAATGAGAGCTGAATGCAGATATTTCCCATCCCTGGTCCCAGGCAGAGGAGGAGGGTGAGGAAAGCACCAGTTAAACCTGGATCTCCTCAGGATCTGCAGCTCCTCCCGAGGGGCAGCTCCGACCTCTGCTCGCTGGGAGCAGGGACAGGAGCCAGGGAAGGGCTGGAGCTGGGACAGGGC
>NW_016690391.1:657569-659197 GCF_001604755.1 Lepidothrix coronata
ATATATAATATATAATTATATATTATATATATTTATATATATATATATATATTATGTATAAATAATCAGAGGAGCAGCATGGCTCCCAGAGGGCCAGAGGGAGATGATTCCTAACCAGGTATCTGCTTCCTCTGGCTAAAGGACTTTAGATTGCTTATAATGGATTATTAAAGTGTGTGTGGCATGTTCATTACTGTCAGAGGGAGTGGATAACTCCCCAACACTGCAGATATTTTATTTATGAGCGAATAAAAGAATTTTATAGCTGCCTATCACCGATCTGCAGTGCTGGAATGGAGTAAAATCAATCCAAAGTGGAAACAAAAAAGAGAAATATTTGAGGCAGAGGGGTGGATTTTCCTCCTCTTGCTTTGCTTGGTTTGTTGGTTTATTTTTTGTTCTTTGGTTTCCTTGTGCTGACTTGGGTCCCCCCCCTTAGATTTAAAGGCAAATTGAAGTGTAACAAGCAGGCAGGGTTTAATAAAGAGCTGTGCAGTGTCTCAGATGGATTGGAGGGAACCTTTGCTGCCTGTGGTTTTGTATATGGTTATGGTAAATAACCAGCCCTCGGATTTTTGTGGTCTGGCCTTTGCTGGGAGCGCTCGACCGCTGGAGACTCGTTTGACCCAAATATCCCAAACTAACACCACCACAAAAGCTGGAAGAAACCCCAACCAGCCACAAGACAAGCGAGGAGGTGCTGATTTGGGGGCTGGAGCGTTCGTGTTCCGAGGGGGTGGCCCTGCCAAAGCTCGGCTTTGTTAGGCCGGGCTTTGTTTGTTAGGCCGGGCTTTGTCACCGCCAGTTCCCCTTTCCCCATGGCTGGTTCCTGCCACTTCTCCTCCTAAATGAGCCCAAGTGGGACCCGAAATGACAGGGCTGAGGCCCCACAGGCAGCTCCCCGGCCCTCGGGGGGGATGGTCCTGCCAGGGGGGCACCCAACCCGAACGGATGGAGGGGCCCTGTCTCGGCCCCTGGGCCTGGGGGGCCTTCCCTGCTCCTCATTTCCCTCTGCTCCCAGGAATTAAGGGGGAGTTTGAGCCCCTGGCAAAGCCAAATTAAGGGGGCACGAACCAGACAGTGACCCCCGCTCAGAATATTCCATTTAAAGTACAAAATGCTGGTGCATTCTGCTGATTTCTGGCAGGAAAAGACCCTCCCTGATGTTTTTCCCTCGTAAATACACTCCATGAAATTTTTATCTTTCATATTATATCTATATTTATTTTTATATTTATTTTTATATTTATTTTTATATTTATTTTTATATTTTTATATTTAATTTTATTTTTATTTTTACTTTTGTTGGGTTTTTATTTTATTTTTATTTTTATTTTTGTTGGTTTTTTATTTATATTTTTATTTATACTTTTTTGTTGTTTTTTTAATTTTCATTTTCATTTTTATTTTTTATTTTATTTTTACTTCATATTATATTTATAATTATTTAACATATTATTTATATTATATATTCATCCATATATATTAATGTATTAATACATAGTATATACTATGCATACTGTATTAACATATAGTATATATAGTCTCTATATACTAATATATAGTATATAGTATGTATAATATATATTAACATATATTGGTAAGCATTAATATATTAATATATTAAT
>NW_016690391.1:660061-661859 GCF_001604755.1 Lepidothrix coronata
CAGTGTTTGCCGAAAAATAACAACTCACAATCTTCTGTCTCACGTGCAGAGAAGTGCTGGTAGGGCTCTAGAAACAGCAAGTAGTGAAAAAAATGTCATTTTCTGGCTCTGTTTTCCTCTTTTTTTTTGTTTTTTAACTCTTAATGTCACCAGGCAAACGAGAGCATCTTTCTGGGGGGGTTTAATTGATATCAATTGTGTGATGAATAAACAAGTGATAAATCAAGGCAGGAGGTCCTGCCAAAGTCTGATTGTCTTCGTCCTGCAACCTTATGTGTAGATTAAACTGGATTCGGGTGTTTTTCCTTCTGTTGGGGTGTTTTTCCTTCTGTTGGGGTGTTTTTCCTTCTGTTGGGGTGGTTTTCCTCTCTTCCCCTTTCCCATTATCATTTCCTTTCCCCAGATCAGGTGGAAAGAGGTGGAGATTCAGCTCCTCAAGGCAGGGAAGAGAAAGAGTCGCCGGGAAATTGAGATAAGCAAGGAGCAAACACCTCAAAAAGGACCAAAAGAAGATTTCTGAGGGACCAAAAAACCCACCTGCAAAGACCTTGAGAGGTGTCTTTGACAAAGAGAGGTGGAGATATGGGTATAAACCCTTTCCATTTTCTTGCTTTTAACCCCTTTTTTTAGCAGTTTTGTGGTGTCATCCTTCTCTGAGGAGCTCTGGAGAAGGAGATGGACATCCCAGATCTTCTCACAACAGAGAGAAAAAGCCAGAACCCACTTTACCCCAATCCTTCAGAGTGCAGGTCCCTTCCCAAGCCCAGCAGTCCCTCTCCTGTGCTCACCTGCTTCCCTCATCCCACTCTTTGTTTCTTCTTTCCCTTCCACTCTTTCCCTTCCAGCTGTTAATAAGTCAGACTGGAAATGCATCTGAGCCATTTCAACAGAGAAACCTGTTGAACTGAGGCTAAAATTTCCCTTCAGGGAGCCAGAGAAGATTTGGTTGGGGTTTGGTTTTTATTTTTTTTTTCTCACTTACAAGAAAGCAGAGGCAGAAGCCAGAAAGCGAAGCCAGCCCAGCTGGCAGAGGAGAAATGAGTCTGCTGGAAAATAGACTTTCTTCCCCGCCTCAGTTTTATAGAACTGACCAAAAGGCCGAGCCAGGAGATGAAACCTGAGAAACTCAGGCTGTAAGAAATGTATTTTTTTCGCTCTGGAGCCTCTGAACCAGAAGGGCAGAGCACCACCACCAAACCACATTCTTCCTGTGTCGTTGCCCGGGGGCACGTGGAGATGTGATAAGTGCAGAGAGATGAGGACTCCTTCCTGTTGGGAAAGAAATCCTGAGCAGGGAGCCGGGTTTTTTCTGTGACACCACTTGTTTATCTTGCAGTGACACACATCTGTGCCCCGGAGCAGAAGTGGCTGCAAAGAACCTCAGAGGGTAGAGGGTGGTTCTCAGAAAACCTCTACCATGAGGAACCGACCGCTGTGAGACGGGCAGAGGGAGGAAAAACTCACTTCTGCCTGCCAGGGCTTTGTTCCTGCTCTTAGAACACAAAAACCAGCAGAGTTAATCCCCCCGGGACACCACAGAGGTGCCGTGGGATGAACCACGTGCAGGGTCCCCGGTGAGGACCGGGCAGAAGGTTCGGCTGGATGGTGAAAGGCTTTTGGGGGATTTAGAAGAATTTCTTTCCTAAACACCAAATTTATCCCCTGTAACATCAATGAGGAGCCCTGTCCAATGAAAATCAAGAAGCTGACAGGAAGCTGAACAGGAGCCAGAGTGTGCCCAGGGGGACAAGAGGGCCAATGGATCCTGGCCTGGCTCAGGAACAGTGTGGCCAACAGG
>NW_016690391.1:662287-665480 GCF_001604755.1 Lepidothrix coronata
TGGCAGAGAGACAAGGAGTTGAACAGGAGCACAAGTGCTGGGAGGAGAGGCTGAGGGAGCTGGGGGGGCTCAGCCTGGAGAAGAGGAGGCTCAGGGGAGACCTCCTCACTCTCTGCAACTCCCTGACAGGAGGGGGGAGCCAGGGGGGGGTTGGTCTCTTTTCCCAGGCAACCATCAGTAAGACAAGAGGGCTGGGTCTTCAGCTGTGCCAGAGGAGGTTTAGGTTGGATATTGGAAAGAATTTCTTTGCAGAGAGGGTGCTCAGCCATTGGAATGGGCTGCCAAGGGAGGGGGTAGATTCTCCGTCCCTGGAGGTGTTTAAGTACAGACTGGATGTGGCATCAGTGCCATGGGCTGGGAACCACAGCGGGGTTGGATCGAGGGTTGGACTTGATGATCTCGCAGGTCCCTTCCAACCCAGCTGATTCTGTGATTCTCTGATTCTCTGAATGTATCCCACGATGGTTTTAGGTGATTCACGCAGTTATTTGGCCAATTGCAGCAATTTGCTTCCTGCCCGCTGTCGTACACAAAGAACTCCAAGTTCATGGAATCACGGGATGGTTTGGGTTGGAAGGGACATAAAGACCATCTCATTCCATCCCCTGCCATTGGCAGGGACATCTTCCACTAGCCCACATTGCCAGTGGTCCCTGGGCTTCACAAGCCTTAGGAAAAAGCTGAGAATGTCACCTCTGGAATTTATCCCGAGTGTGATGACGCTGCTCAATGCAGGGAATTTTTCCAAACACATCTTATTTTGGATAGATTTCTCTTTCATTGTGGCTGGAATCTCTGTTTTTACACAAAACAACAAGCTTAGAGGTGTCAGATGAGAATCTGGGAAGCACTTTTGAGCAATAACACATTCAAATATTTTCTTGCTCCAGTCGTGTCATCTTCTAACTTTGCTATTCAGCACTCCCAATCTCCGAAGCCTGGCTTTAGAACAGACTAACCCTGTCTGAGCATCTCTGTGCATTTAAATTTAGGCCTTGCATAGAGCACTAATTCTGACACGTTTCTGTGACAGTCTTGGGTCCTTCCAAGAAAACGGAATGTGTTGTTCTTAGATGAGCAAATTCAGATTCAGGTCCTGCATGAGAAGTTTCCCACTTCTGCTTCGTGGTCTGATCTTCACACAGAAGATTTCTTCCTCTTCAAGATTAGGAGGAAACCAGTGGCAAGTCTGGTTCATCTTCCCTCTGAGAAATATTTCTAGGGGAGCAGGTCCCACCTTTCTGCTTGGTTGGTGCTGACAGACCACGGCAGGAGTCAATGTTGCCAGGTTTTAAATAACAACAGGATTAAATGGTCTGAGGTGAAGCCTCCTCTGGACATCCCAGCAGAGAAGAGTTTGTGTGACTCATAGAGCTGCACTTTCAGCCCATGGAATCATAGAATCATGGAATGGTTTGAGTTGGAAGGGGTTCCAAACCCACCACCACGGGCAGGGACACCTTCCACTAGACCAGGTTGCTCAACTCATGAATCACCTCATTTCTCCCACTTTGCTTTCACTGCTGTGTCTGCCCTTAGAACCCTGTGGTGGGTTGACCCTCAATTCCCCTCCCACCACACAGCCTGGTGTGTGAGATCCTCACTGCTTGGAAAACATGTGTTTTTCCACACAAAAATCCATGATTTTCAGAAAAGGGAAAATCTCAGTGGAGCTGCCCTGGCTGACCGGTGGGTTGAGTTCCTGCCTTTCAGCTCCATACCCTCCTTCCCTCCTCTGGAGAACATCCTTTAAGTCCTCTATGAAAGACCAGCTGCAGATCCTTCTGCCACTGCAAACAGTGGGATAGCTGGAATGACTCGGAGCTTCATTCATGGGGACTCTGCAAAATCAAAGGAACAAATTGATCTGACAACATCAGCCTAGACCAGGTTGCTCAATTCATGAATCACCTCATTTCTTCCACTTTGCTTCCACTGCTGTGTCTGTCCTTAGACCCCTGGGGTGGGTGAACCCTCAGTTCCCCTTTCCAGGCTGTGCTGGTGGGAGAGATCCTCGTTGCTCGAAAAACATGTATTTTTCCACCCAAAAATCCACAATTTTCAGAAAGGGGAAAATCTCACTGATCAGCCCTGGCTGCCTGGTGGGTTGAGTTCCTGCCTTTCAGCAGGAGAACACCCTCTAAGTCCTCCATAAAAGATCAGCTGCAAATCCTTCTGCCACTGCAAATAGCGGAATAGCTGGAACGACTCGGAGCTTCATTCACGGGGACTCTGCAAAATCAAAGGAACAAATTGATCTGACAGCATCAACCTGCTCAGTGTACAAGGCATTAAAATGAATTCCTTGTTAGGAGCAGCATCTCCAGGAGTATTGTTGTCCTCAGTGTTTTCCTGGGGCCGCGCCAACGGTGCCTCCATGTCTGATTCCGAAGGGCTCTAATTGAGTGATAATTGCGAGTTCCTCTCGGCGACCAACAACTGATAAACTTCATCACCATTTAGCTGGAAATCTGAGAGCTCCAAACAATTTATTTACAAAGGAAAGGAGGACACAGACATCTCCTAACACGCTGCACCACTCGTTGGCGTTTCCGTGGCGCCGATCGACGTCACGGTGCAGTTTTGGTGTTGGGTTGGGGGTTTTATTTTTTTTCTTTTAAGTTTGAAAATAATTTTTTCTCTCTGCATTAGCCATTTGGACCAGCTTCTTCCTGCCTGCCCAGCCAGAGTAGTTTTGTGGTGTTTTTTTTAGGCTCGGGCTCGGGAATACCTGATTTTTAAGCCACCTGAGATGTTCAGCGAAGAGCAAACGAATCCTGAAGTGACTCAAAACAAGATAAGAGAAAACAAAACAACATGTAGAAATGAAGAAAAATGTTATTTAACTTATGGATGGGGTGAGGCAGCCTGGTTTTCTGCTGGTTTTTTCATTTGGTTGTTAATGTCTCACCTCTCTCTGGGAGTGGAATACTCAGAATTACACACTGGCTTCTCCCTTTGCCCCAAAGATTTGTGGGGAGTAGTTTTCATGGGTGGAGAGATGGATGGTGAAAGGACACCTGAGCTGTTTAGACCTACAATAGCAGTTGGATACTGCACTCCTGCTCTGCTTGGTGGAGATCCAACCCATAAAATTGACCCCCAGGGTCAAGTTGTTGAAAGAAGGGTTTCAGCAAAGTCCTCAAATGGTAGAAAAGTAGGGCTGGAGGGCACTAGGAGCATCAGCTGCCTC
>NW_016690391.1:665790-674103 GCF_001604755.1 Lepidothrix coronata
CAGTGCCCACCACCCTGTGGGGGAAGAACCTTGTCCTGAGATCCACCCTGAGCCTGCCCTGTCCCAGCTCCAGCCCTTCCCTGGGTCCTGTCCCTGCTCCCAGCGAGCAGAGGTTGGAGCTGCCCCTCGGGAGGAGCTGCAGCCCCCACTGAGCTCTGCCCTGGGGCTCCTCTGCTCCAGCTGCACCAGCCAAGTGCCCTCAGCTGCTCCTCATGAGGCTTCCCCTCCAGACCTTTGGCCATTTTTTGCTATTCCCTATTTTCTCCCCGATTCCTGCTCTCCAAGGCCGAAGAGAACAGTTTTATCCCTTTGCAGCAGCCTCTTGGGGCTGATGGGCAGAAACCCTCTCCCCCCTCCAGTACCAAGGCTGCCAGAGCTCCAGGAGCATTTGGATGATCCTCTCAGGCACATGGTGTGACTCTTGGGGATGGGCCTGTGCAGGGCCAGGAGCTGGACTGGATGATCCTTGTGGGTTCCTTCCAACTCAGCATCTTTTGTGATTCTGTGGAGTCTTTTCTATCCAAAACTACTCGATTTTGGGCCCTTTCCTCACGGTCTGAGGGCTCTGAACCACCAGCTCCCACCACCCCCTGTGCTGCAGCAGCCCAAGGACAGGGTGAGGAACCTTGTAGGAATTGGGACAGACACCTGTGGGCAAAAACTCCCCCCAGTTTCCCCAGTAAAACCTGCTGGGAGCTGTTTGTCAAAGCTCAGCCCCGACGCCTCTGGTGGGAACTCGGCTCCCCTCGCTCTGGTGTGTCAGGGAAACCCTCCCATTCCTCATTCCCTGCTCACCACAAACCTCCAGCTTTCAGGCAGAGATAATTTCAGGGGTTATCAGCCTTGGGCCATAAAGGAAGCAGGGGCTGAGCTGCCTTTGCCAGTGCCCAGCCTGGCTGGGGTCAAGAGTGCAAAAGGTTCCTTTTCCCTCGTCTCCCACAGCCCAGAGATGGATCTGCAGGTCCAACGGGTTCCATTTATCTCCTTGTCCAGTAGCATGTGGGGAAAAGCCCCTCTGAAGCTTTGAAATGGGTTTTTGCTCCGGGGAATTCTCCTTCCATGAACTGCACTGTTAAAAAAAATTGATATTGGCCACGATTTGGGAGTGCTGAGTTTAAAGCACACGGTTCTCAGGAATGCCAGAACACAAATGCCATGCAGGCTGGTTTTTGCAGAGTGCCAAGCTTTAAAAAGTGTCTCCTTTGGGTGAAAACAGAGCTTTTCAAAAGGCCAAACTCTCAAATAATTAGGGCAGAACATCTGTGTGCTCACCTAGTCGGCAGTCAAATCTGAATCAGAAAACGTATTTGATAACGGGAGATTTTATGCTGGCAGTTCAAAAATCATATTTTTTTTTTTTCTTTCTCTATAACTTGTTCTCTTACTGGGAAAACCCGACTTCCTCCTCCCAGCCCGTGTTCCATGGAAGATGACACATGAACTTCACTGCAGGCCCACCCTGAGGGAGCAATTTTGGGAAGTGAATCTTTTAGATTGGATCGTGAACATCTCGATTTTGTACCTGAGAAAAGCAGATGAACTGACCCACTCAGCCACATTTCTTCGTGGAGATTGAAGATGCTTTTACCAGGGACATTTGAGACTCGCCTCAAGAAATCAGCACTCCTTTCAAAATGGAAAATAAATACTCTTTTCCATCCCAAATGTGAGGGGAGTGGCTGAATCGAGGCCATTCTCCAGTGCTAATATAGAAATTAGCTTTTAGTGGAATCATCTCTGCACTTCCCACCCTTTGCTTTTTCCCTCTCTCTCTCTCTCTCTCTGTCTGAAATGACCACAATATCCTAAATTAACACTGAACTCACTCAAACCACACATTTAGTTCTCCTCCCTCGTACCCATCAAGCTGCTGCTTCTTCACCCTCCCTTGGAAATTACTGAGCTCTCAGTCGACTCTGGAGCAGCTTCTCAGACAGAAAATGGTCTGACACACATTTTATGGGGATGTTTTTGGTTAGATTTTCTTTTTATTGAATCCCAGAATGGTTTGGGTTGGAAGGGACCTCAAAGATCATCCATGGGCAGGGACACCTTCCACCAGCCCAGGTTGCTCCAAGTTTATCCAACCTGGCCTTGGACACTTCCAGGGATCCAGGGGCAGCCACAGCTTCTCTGGGAATTTTATCCCAAGCCCTCACCACCCTCAGAGGGAAGAATTCCTTCCCAACATCCCATCTAACCCTACTCTCTGCTAGTTTAAATCCATCCCCCCTTGTCCTGTCACTTCATGCCCTCGTGGAGAGTCCCTTTTTAGGCCTGACCCAGCCAGGAAAAGCAGCACGTTTTTGACACCCTGCCCCTCTTTTACCACCAGATGGATATTTTTAATCCTACACAGAGATATTTTATCTTCATTTAATCATTTATAGATTTCTCTAAGTTTGGAAATAGGGCAGGAAATGAAATGGGAAAACATGGAAGGTCTAAACATGCTCTGCTCTGGCTCCTTCCTCCTCTGCAGAAAGCAGGACTGTGTCACCTCAGGTGCCTTTATCAAAAATTAAGGCTTCCTGCCCTGTTTTGGCCACTGATTTTTGTCAAAAAATCAGGCCTAGGATTTCAACTTTTATTAAATTAATACTATTTTTTTTCTGTCAGTCATGACAGGGCTTCAGAAAAGATTTTGGTTTTTAGAAAAGGTTTTAATTAAAGATCGAATAGAAAAAAAAATTTCACCTGCACCTTCTCACATGTGGAATTGGACTGGTTATTTCTTTTATTTATAAAAATTTCTGTTATAAAAATTCATAATAAAATAAAATAATAAATTATTTTATCAATTAATTATTTGTTTAACTAATTAATGATTTTAATTATTATATTTAATTATCATTTGAATTGTTATATCTATTTATTTTATTTAATTATTATTTGAATTTTTAGTTAATTATTATATTTAATTATTATTTTAATTATAATATATGATTATTTTATTAATTTATTATATAATTATATTAATTATATTAATAATATAATAAAATATATTGTATTTATAATAAAAAATAAATAAAAAAGGCCTAAGATTTAACAAGGTTAAATCAGTCCCCCTACTATATCTGTGCCTGGCACAAAGATGACTTGCAATTTTAAGTGTGAAGTTGTAACAAATAACAGCATGACCTCTTAAAAAAAAATAAAGTCCCAAATGTTTCTTAACCTTTTTTTGTTTTTCAGTCTGAAGTTGGTTTATAGACGAACCAATAACAACTAGGAAAGCAACAGCTCCTCCAACAGCACCCAAAAACAAGGAAGAAGAGGAGGAAAATTCCTGTTAAACACAATTATACTGAACAGGGGCTCCTGCAGCAAAACCCTGGCAGGGAACTCCACCCCCAGCTTTCATGCCTGGGGTTTCTCTGCCTAATTATCCAACATGGAAATTTGGGGTTCTTGTGCTTCCCCTGGAGGGAAGTTTGACTTTAAGTCCAAATTTTATGGTCACTCTCAGTAGGTTTTATTCAGAGCTGTTCTGTTTTAACATAAATGGAGCTTTTGAAGAAAAAACAAAACAAAACAAAACAAAACAGAAAACAACAGGGTTTGGTTTTTATTCTGGAGAGATAGGAAAGCTTTTCCTGATTTCCTCCTTGGAGAGGCTTGGATGGGGTGTGTGAATTTATATTTATATATGAATATGTGTGGAAATATTTAGAGGGAACCTGTGGTTGACAGTGGGAGGTGTAAGGAGTGGAAAATAGGATTTTAAACCAAGAAACATCAGGCAAATGATGAGGAACCTGTGATGTTGCCCAGAGAAGCTGTGGCTGCCCCTGGATCCCTGGAAGTGCCCAAGGCCAGGTTGGAGCAAGCTGGGCTGGTGGAAGGTGTCCCTGCCCATGGAATGAGATGTTCTTTAAGGTTCCTCCAAACCCAAACCATCCTGGGATTTTATGGATGCCCCAACTGCAGCATCCCATGGCTGTGCCCTGACCCTGCCTCCCTTCTCCTGCCCTCACCCAGCACAGGAGATGTTTAGTTCCATCCACCTAAAACATCTCCTCTCCCTGTTTATCTCACCCCAGGGGGCTCAGAAACTCTCCCTAAAAAATAAAGGACGTTCACATAACACGTGACATAACATTTGTCTTCAAAACTTGCCCCAGACTTCCAACACGAGCTGTTTACTCTCTTTACCCAAGTGAAAAACATCAGCTGCTTGGTTTGTTGGGTTGTTTTTTGGTTTTTTTGGGGGGAGGGGGGAGGTTGCTGTGGTTTGTTTTCTTTGTAAGCCATTTAACAGCATTTTATCTGAAGCAGGAAACCAGGGTTACAGTCAGGTTGGGCTCTGAAGAGAGGAAAACAATACACAGCCAGCAAACCCTTGGAAAGTGAGAAGGGAAATGTTGCTTCCATCAAAGAATAAATCATTTGGGGTTTTTTTCTGGAAGAGAGCAAAGTGAATGTGCAGGGACTTCAGACGTGACGGGGAGCAAGGACCTGAGTGAATGTGCAGCCACACGTGAGGGATGGGAATCATCAAATCATGGAATCCCAGACTGGTTTGGGTCAGAAGGGACCTTAAAGACCATCTCATTCCACCCCCTGCCATGGGCAGGCACACCTTCCACCAGCCCAGGTTGCTCCAAGTTTATCCAGCCTGGCCTTGGGCACTTCCAGGGATCCAGGAGCAGCCACAGCTTCTCTGAGCAACATCACAGGTTCCTCATCATCTGCCTGATGTTTCTTGGTTTAAGATCCTATTTTCCACTCCTTACATCTCCCACTGTCAACCACAGGTTCCCTCTAAATATTGCCATACATATTCATATATAAATATAAACTCACACACCCCATCCAAGCAGGAAATCAGGAAAATCCTCCATCCTGGCTCAGCACGTGAGACACAAAAGAAAACAAGAGCTGGGCTTAACTTCCTCTGGCTGCACACCCTTCTCTATTTGCTCCTTGCACGGGTCAAACACCTCGAAAATAATTATTAAGGATTCACTCTGAGACTGTTTAAACCACGGAATGGTTTGGGTTGGGAAGGATAATTCCCAACTCCTGCAGGTCTGACACCTGCGTTATCACTCAGTGGCTTCCCAGGGTTTGGAATTCACCTCCCTGCATTTCTTTGGGATTTGTTAATCCTTGGGATTGGCTCAATGCATTGATAAATCTGTTCCAATGCAGCAGATGGATCTTGGCTCTCTTCATTCATGGAAATAATCATGGATTTTTTACTTATCTGCCTCATTCCACTTCCTTCACATGTCTTTCACCTCTGTGCAGTTTGAGACCTGGGAGGAATATATATAAATATATATATATATATTTATATTTATATGTACCATGGAGCTCAGGGGGCCTGAAACTCCTTATTCCTAAAAGCTGGATAATTTATGAGGCTTCAATCTTGCCTTGTTACTTTTATTTCTGATTAATTATCCCTTCCCACCGCACTCGTGTTGGGCCTTTTTCTCTCCTAAAACATAATTTGGAAGGTGGATCCAGCACTTCCCAGCTCCAGAGGGTTGTGGTTTCCCACACAAAAGCTGCTTCTAACCCTGGCCTGCCAAAGGTTTTTCCACAGGAGCTGCTCCAGCACCTTCCTTGGACCCTTGCAAGGCTCCCCACACACACATGGAAAGGGAATTCCCTTGGGGGGGAAATGGAGCTGTGCTGTTGTGTTTGAAAGCTTTTGGGTGTTTCCAGGAATCAAGGACGTCTTTTAAATATTAAATATTGAATATTACCAAAATATTTGCCAGGATACGAGCTCTGTGTCCTGCCTGTCCCCACAGGCAGCTCCTTGGAGTTGTGAAGCAGGGAAGGAGTCTGGGAATGATTCTGCCTGTTGTTATGGAGCAGGAATTCTTGTGCCTGACCATGTTAGTGGGAATAAAACATCTCTTGCTCTCTCTGCCATCCCCCCAACAATATTTCTCCTGGCTAATTAGGAAGTCAAGGCAAGATTAAACACCTGTACACTGTGTGCAAACACATGGAGCTGGAAGAGTTTCCCTGGAGACCCATCCACTCTTACTCTCCAGTGGGTGAACTGGGAGGGGAATCCATTAAAAATAACAGAGGTGGGGAGGGGGAAAAAAAAATCAATAATATAATTAGAAAACATTATATGAGGTAATGATGCCAATTAAAGAGCAAAGCAGCCACTTAAAGGGGGTTGGAGCGTCTGGTGAGGGCGAAGGACACATCCTGCTCCCCCTGGCATGGGGCTGGCACCACTCCTTGGTGCTGTGCTGGGAATTGATGGGCATCCAAGAGGGAATCTGAGAGGGGAAAACCTTTCTCCTGGTCTTGACAGGCCTGACTTGAGCCAGGCACTGCGGGGAGGGGCTGTGTGGGGGTGAGGTTTTGGGGTACAAGGCAGAGAAACACCCCCCAAAACCCCCCCAGAAACTTAGAAGAGCAGCTGGAGAAACACTGTCCTGCTGCCCAGGGAGAGAGTGAGGAGAGGTTTGGGGGCAGAGGGTGGGGAAGGGTCTGGAACAGCTTTAGGGAGTGCAGGAAGTGAAATTCTACTTTATCAGCTTTTACTTTGAAGAGAAAGTCACTCCCAACAAACTCCTTCACTTGGGGATCCCAGAAGTGTTTGGGTTGGGAGGGACCTTAAAGACCATCCAGTGCCACCCCCTGCCATGGGCAGGGACACCTCCCACCAGCCCAGGTTGCTCCAAGCCCTGTCCAAGCCCTTGGACACTTCCAGGGATCCAGGGGCAGCCACAGCTTCTCTGGGCAACCCAATCAGCTGTGATTTCACCAAACTACCATTACCTGAAGTTTGCTAATGACCATTTGTTATCAGAGCAGGAGCTTTTCCAACAGCAGAATATTCTGAGGACTTTTCATTTTCTTGAGGCTTTTTTTTGTTGTGCTTTTCTTTCAAACCCTTTTCCTCCCATGGGAAGAGAATTGAAGGAACGATGGGAATCTCTTTTGTGATTCCCTGCCTGCCCTTCCCTTTTCACACAAGGGGAGCTACTGCATTTTTGTGGGAATGTTTCACCTTTGCACCCATCTCTACAAACAGGAAATCCCAGAATCCTCAGGGTTGGGAGAGACCTCCAGAATCATCCATCCCACCACCACAATCACCCCCAATCCATGGCCCCAAGGGCCACATCCAGACACCTCTGGAACACTCCCAGACACAGGAACTCCACCACCTCCCTGGGACACTTATTCCAAGGCCTGAACACTCCTGCAGGGAAAAATTGTTTCTAATCTCTCATCTGACCCTGCCTTGGGGCAGTTTGAGGCCATTTCCTCTCCTTTCCCTCAGGACGTGGCAGAAGATTCCGTGCAAGCCAAACACCCCTCATGAGGGTGAAGTTGGTCAATGAATGCACATTTCTGGGCTTAAAATCCTCATTTTGGCCCATGTGAAAGCTTAACTTTTCTCCACTGCCTCTGTGGAACACTGTCAGGAGTTTGAAGTGCTGGGACAAACACGCTCTGCTCTGTTGCTCTGGTCTTGTTTTAAGCTACTACTCCTTTATTTTTGGGGTTGTCTTGATCATAACTGAACTTAAAAGCAATTCCCACCATTTCTATTCCAAGTCCCAGTTTTTCTCCACCTGTGCCATAAATTTTGTGCTTTTAACTCAAGTCTTCCCCTCTGTGCTCCTCTTAAACACACAGGTAAACACTCACAGGGCCAGGACTTAAAAGCAGAGTCATTTGGTTCAAGGGAACACTTATCTTGCAGGTGATGCTCAAGAAAACAGAGAATGTGGTGCTTCTCCTTTTTTCCAGGGCTCAGATGATCCTTCTTTACTCTTTTTCCCTCCTTGCAGCCCATCAGCACGAGGGAAACCAGCACTTTATGCCTCTTTCCCCCGAGGCTGCTGCTTCTCTCCCCTTCTTTTCCTCTCTCCATGATCTCCAGGGGCAGGAAAAGCACTTAAGTGTCTCTTTTGGGGCTTAGTCTACATTCCTCTCAATTCTCCAGGATGCTAAAGGGGACCTGAGGGGGGGCTTACCATAAATAAAGTGGGTTTTAGTGTTCATTAGACATCCCCCTGTCCCCTCCTCTCTCTCTCTCCAGCTCTTTGACTCGTGTTCTCCTTGACAAACGAGAGGAGTTTGCAGGTGGTGCAGGGGGTGAGGGCCTTGGGGAGGTTTGGAGGAGGTTTTCTGCACAGGAAAAACACACTAAGAGCATCCAACAGAATGATTTGGGTTGGAAAAGCCCTCCTAGCCCACCCTGTGCCTGATGCCCACCTTGTCCCCCAGCCCAGAGCACTGAGTGCCTGGGACACCTCAAGGGCTGGGCACTCCAAACCTCCCTGGGCAGCCCCTGCCAAGGCCTGACCACCCCTTCCAGCA
>NW_016690391.1:674963-678298 GCF_001604755.1 Lepidothrix coronata
CAGGTTGGATAAATTTGGAGCAACCTGGGCTGGTGGAAGTGTCCCTGCCCATGGCAGGGAGTTGGAGATGAACTTTAAAGTCCCTTCCAGCCCAAACCATTCTGTGATTCCGTGAATAAAGTTCCTATTTATCACATATCTCCATGATTGCAGTCAGCAGTGCCAAACCAAGGCAAATCCCACTTTTTTTAGTGGTTGTGTATCCAACAAACCATAACCTGTGTGTGTTTGCAGTTCTACTGACTCCAGCTGAACACTTTTGTGGGCTGTTGACTTAAAAGTGCTCTTCTTTCCATGGAAATATTAAAATAACTGGCAGGAAATGTATGACCTGGCAGCCACTTTCAGTCACAAAATGTTGATTCACAGAATCCCAGAAGGGTTTGGGATGGAAGAGACCTTAACAATCATCCAGTTCCAACCCCTGCCACGGGCAGGGACACCTTCCACTAGCCCAGCTGACTCAGGAGACACAGCATATGGATTCTTTGAAATTTTGGGACACTGAATTCCAGTTAAAAAGGCTGTTGGATATCCTACTTCTGGATTTTCTATTGCAGCCCAACATCCCGTTGTTTTTCCAACCCTGATAATCTTGTTGGAGGATCCAGGAGGGGAAATTCAGCTCTTGGAGCAGGAAAAAAATGAGAATCAGAACAACCTGTTACATTTGACGCCAGTTTGTGTTAAAATTCCTATTTTCTGGTTGACCAAGGTTTGTTCCTTGGCTTTCTCTCCTCTCAGTCCTCATTTCCAGCTGCACCTCAGCTGAAAATGCTCTGATTTCCTTCTCTTTATGCTGGGCAGCCACAACCTAAACCCAGCTTTGCTGAACTCCCTCAGCAGGCCCAGTGGGTCGGGATTTATTTGAAAAACAGCAATATTGGGAATTATTCTGCATTACTTTATTCTGTATTATTCTGCATTCATGTCCTGCCCTCCCAAATGAGATTGCCCTGACAAGCAAAGAGACACCAGCGAGTGCCAAGAGCTTCTGAGTTTTTATTTCCTGAGTCTGATAATTCAGATTTTCATTCCCAGCTTCCTCTGGTTGCTCTTTGCCATGCTCTCAATGGGAAGCAGGCACAGTTAAGTGGGGAAATCAGGTGTAAAGCTGCTTTTAAATCCAAAGAAATGTGCAAAATGTGTGGCTGGTTTAGTCACTGACATCTCACAAAGAGCAGATTTAATCTCATAATTAAAGTCACTGGCTGACAGCAACAAGTCCAGGTCTTAAAATGTGATTTAAAAGGGATGAAGTTCTTAAGTCATTGGGAATGTTTGGCTTGGAGTCAGCCTGGGACATGGAACCCCTGCACTGTGTCCTGTTATCATTCCCTATTTTATTTCCCCCCTCAATCCCCCTCACCCTGATGGTTTTATCAGAGAGTGAAGTGCTTGGAGACACAATTTTAAAAGCTCCTGTCTGATGGGAGAGTGTTGAAATCTCTGACTTAACACCAGGAGTGAAATTGCATCCCGGGCACTACAGGACACTGGGGCTGCAAAGCAATTTTTAAAGCACTAAATACCCTAGAATCCCTCATTTTTTGAGAAGACTCAGGGTGTGGATTATAGAATATTACATGTTCTTTTCAAAATGCTTCATAAACATGGACTAATCCTTCTCTACAACCCCTCTGTGGGTGCTCATTTGTGGTAGGAGAGGATTCCACTGTCCAGAACAATTCTCATTTATAATGCAGGTCGTGATACTTAACCCTTAATTTAATTTTTTTTTTTTTTTTTTCACTCTATGACTTTCCTCAAGGGAACAGAAAATTGAAACTTGAGGCAAAGCAGAGCAGGGACAGAATTTCTTGGAAAGCACCGGGAAAACAGATAAAAACTGAAGGACAAGGTGGCCAAATTCTGCCCAAAAAGTGAGTTCTGACCTGAGCAGAGTTTCCTCAGCTCTGACACACGAGTGGGTCAATCTTCCTTCTATCCTTCTTTTTTAATTTTTTTTTTTTTTTGGCCCTTAATCAGAACAAAATATCACTGAGTCTTGTTTAAGGTTCTGATTCAGGGCAGGAAAAAAAAAAGATCTGAAAACCTCCCAGAAATTTTGCAAGATGGGAAAACCATTTCCCGGGCAGGTTTAAGCAACGTCTTCCAAAGGACTTCCAAGCAACTGTGAAAGCCAAACTGCCCCTTCAGCTTTAATCCATCTGGGCCATCTCCAGCAAAAAAATATGAGATCATGACTTCATTAAATCCCACAAAAAAACCCCTGTTTCCCCAGGAAATCACTTGGAGCCGACTGGATTCTGCATCTTGTGACCCCTGGATAATAAAAAAACCAGGGTGGAAATAAGGCTGAGCTTTGTGTTGCTCCCCAGCCCAACCTGTCACAGGGAAAATTGGAAAAAAAAAAAAAAACACCCAACCTGTTAAAGGCTTCACTAATTCCTTCCCTCATTTCCTTTGGCAATCCTGGGAGCTGCCCAGGACACTTAGTCTTCCTTAAGAGCCTTCAATTTTTTGGCACGAGGCTTTTCATTTGTATCTGCTCCCAATCCGTCTCCTCCTGTCACAGCAGGAAATATGATCCCTTTGTTAAACAGTCCATTTGCTTCCCTTTGCAGAGGGAGGATTTCCTAACAAACCTGCTTTTTATTCCCTTATTATTATAATTATTATTATTATTTCCTTTTATCTTCTTTATTTTTATCGTGAAAAGTGTATTGTCTCTTCTGCCCACACCTAAAATACACCAAAAATCAAACCACCCTTTTGAATGTTCTATCCTGGATTAAATCCTTGCCTGGGGAATGCAGACACTTCCCTGCCACAAGCAACAGGGCAACCAGGATTTATAGCACTGAAGGTTCTGATCTGGGTGTAAAAATTTGCTTTTTCTTATCTGATTTTGATTAAACCTCCACTGTCCATGGTCTTCTTGGTTTGTTTCCTACATACATGGCTTGAAATGGGAAAAAAATCCAGTTACACTCGTTTAAGAGAAATATAAATGGACTGAAAATGCTTTAGAACTGAAATAAAGAGATAAATTTGAGTTTATTTCTATCTCTGTGTGTGTTCATCCGTTTGCAAGAGCTCCATGTCCAGGCTGGATGATGTTTGGAGCAACCTGATCTAGTGAATGGCATCCCTGCCAACCTCTGCTAGGAGGAAAGGCTGGGAAAACTGGGATTGTTCAGCCTGGAGAAGAGAAGCTTTGGGGTGACCTGATTGTGACCTTCCAGGACCTGAAGGAGCTCCAGGAAAGATGGAGAGAGACTATTTCCGAGGGATGGAGGGACAGGATAAGGGGGAATGGCTTCAAACTGCCAGAGGGCAGGGTTAGATGGGATATTGGGAAGGAATTCCTG
>NW_016690391.1:679460-680921 GCF_001604755.1 Lepidothrix coronata
CTGGAAGTGTCCAAGGCCAGGCTGGATAAACTTGGAGCAGGCTGGGCTAGTGCAAGGTGTCCCTGCCCAGGGCAGGGGGTGGAATGAGCTGATCTTTAAAATCTCTTCCAACCCAAAGCATCCCGTGATTCTCTGATTTCCCTGCTCATGGAAAAGCTGAACTAACGAGGCCGTTTCAAGCCTGAGCTTGTTCCCCTTAAACCAGTGGTGCTGCTCTTACTGGGCAGTAACTCCAGCAGCATTAAACATCCTGGGGGTGCCTCCCACTTTGCCTCTCAGTTGATCAATCCTGGCTTAGATCAGACACCCAAGTCTGGTGTCAGAGCCCTTCAAAACCGAAAAAACCCAACAATTTTTCTTGGGTTTGAGACATGATGGCCTGTGATAAACATGAGTGAGGCTTTTGGCTCTGTTCTTTGGGGTGGTACCTGTGTCCAAGGAGATTTAGGAACTGGATTTTTTCAGGCTCTCAGTCACTGAGTGTCTCTGTCCATTGGCTCACAAGAGAACATTAAGTAGCAGCTGATTTTTCCGGGCAAAAGTCAGAAGAGAAGAGTGTCCCCCCCAACACAGAGGAGAATTCCCACCTCTTTTTTAAAGCCTGATGGGGATACCTGAAACCACAGATCCTCCTGGAGCTGTTGCAGCAGAGCAGGATAAATGTGCAGCTGTGGGAGCAGTGGGTGGATGAGGAACGTGGGTGCAGAGAAAGCAGCCGTGTCCGAGATGGAACCCGTTGATATCCCACATCAAAGGCCTTGGAGAGCAAGTAGGACAACAAAAACAATTCTCGTGGTTTTCCACTCTCTCACAGTTTCTTGCCGTGTGGAATGAATCACTTTGGAACCCTGTTTTTGGGATATGTGGTAAATGGGGATGTTGGTGTGGGGTGGAAGGTCGGGAGCAGATCAGAATCCTGGAGGTTCCAACTGGTGTTGCCAGGGGTGGTTCAGGTTGGACAGGAGGGGGAATTTCTTCATCTTCACCCCTGAAAGGACTTACATGTGAAGAGGGATATCAGTGCTCTCCTGGAGCACCTGGAGAGGGAACAACACACAGGAAAGAACAGGATTTTATCAAAGCATGATATTGATATTGGGAGAAATGGAATTCTGTTGGCCACAGGTGGATTTAGGTTGGAAACCACAGAAGATTCCCAGCCCTCTGAGGCCTGAGGCTGTGGCACAGAATTCCAGGAGGAGCAGGAGGGTGACCAGGTGTGGAAAGGTTTAATTTGAAGAGGCTCAAGGGGGACCTTCTGGCTCTGCAACCCCCTGACAGGAGGGGGGAGCCGGGGGGGGTCGGGCTCTGCTGCCAGGGAACAAGGGACAGGAGGAGAGGGAACGGCCTCCAGCTGTGCCAGGGGAGGCTCAGGTTGGACAGGAGGAACACTTTTTCCCTGCAGGAATGATCAGGCCTTGGAATAAGTGTCCCAGGGAGGTGGTGGAGTCCCTGTGTCTG
>NW_016690391.1:682541-685856 GCF_001604755.1 Lepidothrix coronata
TGGATATCGGGATGGTTTTTGCTCCACTTCTCCTTGCTTTGGGCTACCAAAAATCTTCTAGAGATGGGCTCAAATTTTTGTGCTTCCTGTCCTAATTTTCAGGATGAAACAAAAGGCCAAAGTGTTGATTTATTTCAGGAACCACTTTGCCACACAAGTCCTTGGGCCACTATGGTGACAAATCCCATGGGAAGCCTGTGAGGATGTGGATAACACCTGAGGAGAACCCACAGGAGATCAGGGGAGTCCCACAGGCTTCCCAATGCTGGGAAATTCGCCATTGTTTATTCGTTTCTTTTTTTTTTTTAGGATTTGTTTCTTTAAAGCTGTTAAATGCTTATTACAGTGATTTTCCCACCACATTATTGTCACATTCATAATCCCATCAGTGGTTCCGTCCCCGAGATCCCACCAAACTCTCCATCAACCACACAGCCTGGCAGGAGGAAAAAAAAGTCTTCCACTGGAGCAGGAGGGGCCACAAGTGCCCTCCATTCCAGCAGAATAATTGTGAAATTCTTTGTTTTATGGAATAATTGTGTGGATACACTAATGGTTATCAGGATAAAACTATTGGGCTGACAAATCCCGAGGAGCAGGACACAGAGGAGAGAAGTTTCTGTGCCTGGCCTTGGTGCAACTGTGCCAAATATTCCTTGTGTGTCCCTGTGATCTTCCAAAAGGTCGGCTCCCGATCCGGCTGTTGTGCCGCGCTTCCAAAAAACTGGGGCACAGGCTGAAATATTCCCCCCTGCTGCAGCCTGGAGTTGTTTCAATGGCATCAGGGCTTTATCCCAGGCCTCTTCCCTCTTTTCCTGGCACACACGTTGACCCTCTGAGCGCTAAAGATGTTTTTTTTTCCCGAGCTGTAAGAAACCTGCTGGGGCCGCATCCGAGCGGGGCGGATAAAGGGACCGTGGGTGGGTGTCAGAACTGCAAGGGCTGGGTGGGTTTGAAGCCACACAGTGTGTGTGCCTTTTCAAGGGCTCTGTGGCTGCGTTAAATGCTGGCTCAAAGCACTGCCAGAATCCAGAGCTGCTGATAATTAAAGGAAAAGAGAGAGGTATGTGAGGGGGAGATGAGTAATGGTCGTGTTCTTTCCGACAGTTCCTATTAGAGAACGGGAGATGTTGGTGGCAGAAGAGCTAAAGAGGCTGAGAGAGCTGGGGGGGGGGGTCAGCCTGGAGAAGGTTCCAGGGAGACCTTGGAGCTCCTTGCAGTGCCTAAAGGGGCTCCAAGAAGGCTGGAGAGGGACTTGGGAAAAGGGATGGAAGGATGGGACAAGGGAAAATACCTTAAGCTGAAGCAGGGAAAGGTTAGATGGGATATGGGGAAGGAATTCTTGGCTGTGAGGGTGGGGAGGCCCTGGCACAGGTTGCCCAGAGAAGCTGTGGCTCCCTCTGGATCCTTGGAGATGTTCAGGACCAGGCTGGGATGGGGCTCTGAGTAAGCTGCTTCAGTAAATGCCATCCCTGCCCAGAGCAGGGGGTTGGAATGAGATGATCCTTAAGGTCCCTTCTAACCCAAACCATTCCACGATTCTGTACAAAGCATTGTCTAAAAACGAAAAGAAAAATCATGAAGTGAATACAATCCCTGCTCCTCAGCTACCCAGAACTTGTGTTTCACACTGGCAGCCTGTGCTTCCCTTCTCCTGGCACCTCTTCTTCCCCCCGTTCCCTCAGGGATGGGATGCAAACCTCCCACACTTGGCTCCATTCCATTTTTAAACTCCCCGTGGTAGGTTCTGCCCCAGAGTGGCTGCATCTGTCTCAGAAGAGAGCTGGAGAGGGAATTTTGTCGTGGTTTGAGATCCCCAAAAATCCAATTTCGGAGTCCAAGCCCCGCTCCCACAACTCACCCCAGTGTGAGAGGGGTTTTCCAGACACAACACAAGGCTCAATAGGGGGAGAAGGGAATTATATTACAATTATTACGAACTTGTAAACTTGTTTTATGGGGGCACTCGAGAGCCAAAAGAGAAGCAGAGCTGAACCTCTCTGAGGTTTAGGTTGGATCTCAGGACAAGGTTCTTCCCCCAGAGGGTGGTGGGCACTGACCAGGCTCCCCAGGGCAGTGGGCACGGCCCCAAGGCTGCCAGAGCTCCAGGAGGGTTTGGACAACGCTCTGAGGGACAGGGGGGACTGTTGGGGTGTCCTGGGCAGGGCCAGAGCTTGGACTGGATGATCCTAGTGGGTCCTTCCACCTCAGGATATTCCATGATTCTATGGAATTGAACAGGGGGGAGCAGCAGGTGCAGAACAGAAGGATCAGGCTCAGCTTTCCCAAGCACCACTGATGTTCATCTGAACAGCTCAGACCCATCTTCTCTGGAGGTTTTTAAGAACAGCCTGGAGAAGTATCTGTCAAGAACAACAGGTTTTCGAGGCAGCTGATGCTCCTAGTGCCCTCCAGCCCTACTTTTCTACCATTTGAGGACTTTGCTGAAACCCTTCTTTCAACAACTTGACCCTGGGGGTCAATTTTATGGGTTGGATCTCCACCAAGCAGAGCAGGGATGCAGTATCCAACTGCTATTGTAGGTCTAAACAGCTCAGGTGTCCTCTCACCATTCGTCTCTCCACCCATGAAAACTACTCCCTACAAATCTTTGGGGCAAAAGGAGAAGCCAGTGTGTAATTCTGAGTATTCCACTCCCAGAGAGAGGTGAGACATTAACAACTAAATGAGAAAATCGGCAGAAAACCAGGCTGCCTCACCCCATCCATAAGTTAAATAACATCTTTCTTCATTTCTACACCTGCTTTATTCTCTCTCATCTTTTTTTTTATCACTTCAGGATTCGTTTTCTCTTCACTGGCTTAAAATCAGGTATTCCCTCGCCTGAGCCTTAAAAAACCAGGGTTTGCACTGGGTGATCCTTGAGGGTCCCTCCAAACTCAGGATATTCCGTGGACGATGCACATCCAACCCTAGAGGGGTAACGCTGCCACACAGAGCTGTGCCAAGGCCTGGCCAGCGTTTTAGGCAGGAAAACAAGCTGCTGTTTAATTCCCAGCTCGGCAGCTTGGGTTGAAAACTGTACCCAGGGTAATTACCAGCAGGTTTCCAAGCCAGGAGATGGAATCACTCGACTGAGCAGACGCCTCTGGGGAGCAGCAATGGAGCTGCTGCTCTCCTCAGCTTGTACCACATGGACATGGGGTGTGGGAGTTTAAATCCCTTCAAGGTGTGGCTCTGCCACCTCAGCAACCTCCTGTCCCTCACCAGAGTTTGGATAAACCACGGGAAGCTGGTCCTACTCGGCCACGTGATGGTCCCGGTTCTGCTGAGCACCCAAGGGACGTGTGGCCC
>NW_016690391.1:688801-695106 GCF_001604755.1 Lepidothrix coronata
GCTCCTGCCAAAATGAGTGTTGGTACCACGTGTGAGAGAGGAAGGTTAAACTAATAGACTAAAACTAAGACTCCTGCCATGCTCTGAGGTGTGTTGTGGGAACCAAGAGGGTGGACATTCCGTGGCTGGAATAACCTGGGTGTGAGTCATTCCCTCCTTTGGATTTTTGAGGGAGACTTGAGGGAGCTGCTCTGCTTTGTCTGTTCCATCCAGTGGGAGATATTCCTAGTTTTTCAGCACATTATTCCCAAATATTCACTGGGTTTGGTGCTAAAATCTCCCCAGATGGGGAAAGGCTGCCTGTCCTGTAAGTGCCTGGAGGATGGAAATATTCCCTTTTAAATGGGAAGGGAAAGCTCAAATATCCTCAAGGCGATTCTGTGATAATTTAAAAATCGAAGGCAGCAGCCAAAGCGTTTTATTTGAATCCTTCCCATTTTTCAGTGTCATCTGGAATCAGGTCCTGGAGGTCACTGATAAGCCACCCTTTCCCTCAGACCTGGTCCCACAGGGTGTCTGTGTCGCACAGATGGAGAAACAATGCCCAGAGTTATATATGTGTCTCCTTTGGAAGGAAACAGGTTTTGTTTTCTTTCTCTTTTCGTCTATGAGATGATATTTTTCAGTGAAAATCAACTTGTCCAAGCTTCACCTCTGACTTTCCTATATTTGTTTCTAGAAGGGTCTTCTAACTCCAGTTGTTTCTTTAGGCAGATTTTAATGTGCCTGCTGCTTTTTCTTCATTATCCATTCTGCTGGAACTTATAAAAACCTCTTTAGAAAAGACAAGCAGACGATGCCCATCAGATCGCTTCACCTTTTTATTATATTCCATTTTTTTTCCCTAATAGATAGTGAAGCACTGACTGTTTTTACAGACCTGCAGGCTTTGACCCTTGGAGATTTTTCTTGTCCAAGTGCTGCCCTTAATTAGAGTCTCCCTCTCCTCTCCAAGTGCTGAGGTGAGGTCAGCTGGGCTCTAATTCCTCTCATCACTCCTGGCTCCTTTGATTAAAGCAGAGATGCCACAGACACTTCCCAGCCTGGAAGAACTGATGCTGTATCAGGATCTCTGCTCTTCACACTTCATTTAAGCAGATTGCAAATCCAGGCCTCTTCCATCCAAAGCCAAAAAAAATCCCTCCTTTAACCTTTCCCCACCTGCCCTGCTCAGCTCGACCCCCTCCCATGCTTGGATCTGAACTCTGAAAGTTGTTTTTTTAAACCAACCCCCCTGTAAGTCTCTGTTAAATGCTACCACACACTGCTGGATTTTTGGATTTCTCCATATCCTGAAGATCTCTGGTTATCCATTGTCTGTGAATGAACTATGGAATTATAGTCCCAACACTTCATGGCATCTTACAGGAATAATATCCATGAGGGTTATCTTATGAGGCACAAAAGGAGGTGACCACACACTTGCTGTGAGAATTTCGTGTCTTTAAAAAACTTTCTGTCCTCTAACAGAGATTTTTCATGTGCTGGAAGTGAACTCTTCCCACTTCCTTACCTCGTGGGATTGAATTAATCCTGTATTTTCCCTGCCAGCAGGTCCTCGTGTCTCCCCACTGAAGGATCAAAGTGGGAGCTCAGGAGAAGTGATCCCAAGAGAGAAATCCAAGACTTTTTGACTAAAGCCACTCCATGCCAAGTGATCAAGGCTTTGGGGTTTGGCACAAAGCCGAAGAAAAGAATTGGGGCACCACAAACAGAGCCCTTCTTTTCCCTTTTCCCAATTCTCCCTGGGCACTGAGGAGTTCCAGGGATCTTTTGTGCCTTCACCAAGATGGTTTAAACTTTACCCACCGTGCTGGAACAGCTCCCAGCGGGGACTCCCACGTGTGGCACAGCCCTGGCACAGCTCCCAAATTCCTGCTTATCCTCCTCACTCTCCAGCCTGGCTTTTGTGTCCCAGGGAAAGCAGGGGGGAAAAAAAGGACGGGATTGTCATGGAGAGAAAGCAGCAGGGAAGAACAGCAAGAGGGATTTGCTGACCAAGCACTAAGGGTTGGATTTCTGGGCTAAAGGAGCATTTCAGGAAATTAAGCAGGGAAATAATGGATTGTCCTCAGAGGTGACTGAATTCCTCTCAAATGAAGCATTTCAACCCAAAGTACTCCAAAGTTATGACCCAGACTGAAAAAATCCTGGAGATTTTTTTCCAAATAACCCCCAAAATTGATAAATGCTGGATTTTTTTCCCCCACAATTTTATTTTCCTGTTGGAAGAGGAAGATGCTCGACCCACATTTTCAGGGCTTTGTCAGGCCTTGTAGAGGTAAATTAGGGATTCGACAGGAAATATCAACGCAGTGAAATTCCCAATTTTCTCCTGGGAAGTGGTGACACTGCATTTCCTTTGCAGGCATTTTAAACCTTCTCTTACAGTCCAGATAAAGCCAACAGCGCTGCCTTTCCAAGGCAGTTATTTCCAAGGAATTGCTTTCCAAGGAGTGTGATTCTCCCAGAACTGATCCCTGACAACACAGCCCTGGAACATCAGTTTGCTTCATGCTGAGCTCCAAGACAATCCCAGTATCCAAAGGGGGCTCCCAAGAAGGCTGGAGAGGGACTTTGGACAAGGGCCTGGAGGGATAGGACAAGGGGGAGTGGCTTCAAACTTAAATTAAGTTTAGATGGGATATTGGGAAGGAATTCCTGGCTGGGAGGGTGGGGAGGCCTTGGCCCAGGTTGCCCAGAGAAGCTGTGGCTGCCCCTGGATCCCTGGAAGTGTCCAAGGCCAGGTTGGATGGGGCTTGGAGCAACCTGGGATAGTGGACTGGATGGACTTTAAGGTCCCTTCCAACCCAAACCATTCTGGGATTCTCTAATTCTGTGTGAGGGACCATTCTTTATCCTCCTGACCAGTCTGGATTCTTATGCATCAAATTTAGGGATTTATCCTTAGGGATTTATCCTTGGGGATTTATCCTTACTCTCCCTGACTTTCAGAGTTCAGTGCTCAGGGCCTTGATGCCCGAGTGGAGGCCAGAAAACCAGTTTTAAATAATAAGAGCAACACTAAGAGGAGCCAAATCAAGACAAATCTGACAAGTGAAACTTTAAAAGGTGTGCAGGAGGTTCAGCCCCCGTCGCTCCAATTTGGCTCCGCAAACCTCAACCAAAGTAATTTCCTGGAGTCAGGAATAATGTCCTGGTGACCTAACCCTGGGCTATGAGCAATCCCCCTGCTTTAAATAGTTAATTGGAAAAAAAAGATGGATGGCTCAAAGGTCTGGCTCTGGACTCCTTTGTTCTGGAGACGTGGAGGAACTGTGCTGAGACCACCCTAAAACCGAGCTGAGCTCAGACTCTTCCTGGTGAGATTTTCCTGCAGAACCATTTCAAACAGCAAATGTGATAAAGAATAATCGCTGTGACGCTCTCACAAGCTAAAAAATCAGCAGGTAAATCGTTTAAAATCATCTACCTGGGTCTTTGTTGTGGTGTTTTGCTGTTTTATTTGTGGAAGAGCCGAAGCGAGAGACGCTGGCGATTTAAGGAGCTGAACGAGGTGGCTTTCACAGGGAAAGAGAGCTGGGGGAAGGAGGGGGGGGGGAAGTGAGAGGATCTTGCTGCATTAAACATCACTTTCTGTGGGAACAATTAGTGCTGTAAGTGTGTTCTTGAGGAGGGAGATCACTTACCAAGCCCCAGCTCTGCTAAAACGCCCCTAAACGGTTCCGCAGTTCTCAGAAGTCATCCCGGGGCTGCTGCTTATTGGAAGTCACGGGCCACGTTTCACGCTGTCCCCTTTGGAAATGAGCTCATGTTTGGGTCGGGCTCGGCCTCCCAAATTGCCAAAATCCCCCAGGGCTTTGCTGGAGGGAAAACCTGATGGATTGGAGACACCACCGCCGACCGCTCGCGGCGTCTTCGGGGGGTCGCTGGGGACGTGTGGGGTGGGGTGAGGTTTGAAACCAGGGTGGGTTTGTGGTGGTTTGAGACCCCTTAAAATCCAGTTCTTGAGTCTAAGCCCTCGTCCCACAACTCACCCCAGTGTGAGAGGGGTTTTCTAGACACAACACAAGACTCAATATGGGGGGGGAGGGAAATTATATTACAATTATTACACAAATAAATATTATAATACATTATATACACAATCCTAACTATCTCTCCTATGACAAACCAATATTTACATTGGATCAAATCTCTTTTTTCCTCCAATAAAAGTCCAGAAGAGAAGAAGGAAAGATCCTTTCCACGTTCAGGGCAGCAGTGTCTCTCTTCCTCAATGCAGGAGTCGTAGCTGGATTTCTCTCTCTGTTACACACAAGGGGCTCTCACCACCTTCTCTGAGCCACCAAAGTTCCCAGAGTCGTGGGTGAGATGAAATTTGACTGTGTTTCCTTTCCCTGCCCCGCTGCTGCAATGGGTAACTTGGGAGAAGTGGGTTTTACAAAACCTCAGGAGCTGGATTTTTGACCCCGGGCAAGAAAACAAACCCTCGTGTGGCTCCAACTGGGAGCTTGGTTTTAATTCCTTGATTTTTGCTGTGTTTTCCTCCACACACCGTTGACACCTGAGACAGGTAAAAAAGTACCACCTCCCACATGTAAGTTAAGGTGGAAGTGAAGGAGAAGCTTTACCTTCTGTGGGTTATCTAATAATCACCTTCTGCAAAAACCCCTTTAGAAGTGGCTTTTCCAGAGGTTAAGTGCTGAGTTGGATGACTGGATTTCAGGCCTCAATCCCTGTGTTTTTGTGTTTGAGAAGGATATGAGAGGCAAGACCAATCAGCTCTTGCAGCAAGGAGGAGAGTTTTAGAGAAATCTTCTCACATGCAGGAAGAACTGGGATAAATTTCTGAGGTGATCTCTCGTCTCCCTCACTGAAAATCTTCAAGAACAGGTTGGTTAAACACCTCCAACAACGCTGGGGGTGCTGGTCCAGCTTTTTTTCCTTTATATAACCTGCAAGTGAACTTTAAAATCAGTTTTATAGGTGCCATATAGACACCAGCTCTTTACTTTAGTGAGCAATTCCCTTCCACCAGTTGCTCTCTACCCGAAAGCTCACCCTGTTCTTTGGGGCAGTGTGGGACAGATTGACAAATTATTTCCTTCATGGGAGGATTTTTGTTGGATTTTTCTTGTCATTTTGCTCAAATCACACCACTCATTGCAGGTGATCTTAACCCTCCTGCTCAGTCTGTCCCTCTTCCTTGGTACCACTGGGCTAAAACATTAATTCCACATTTATGGACCTGAGCTGTGCAGAATTGCCAGGGCATGTTTTGGGTTTTTGAGGGATTTTTTTCCTGCTCTCAGGCTGGATTTACACCTGTGTGATTTATAGACAGACAAGGCAACCTCCTGGAGTGGTGTTCTGTAAAACAGCCACCCCCTTGCCGTCCTAGAAAACAGGGCCTGGAGCATCTGGACACTTCCAGGGATATTTCATCCCAATATCCCATCTTCAGAGCAGCAGCTCAGGCGCTTGGGTTCAAATCAGGCCACTCACAACTGCATTTTGCAATTAGCTCAGAAGAATTCTGCTGCCCATTTTGCCTAAAAATAATTTGCAAATTGCCCAGAGTCTCGTACACGGAATGGTTACAGATATTTCAGGGATTGATTTAGCATGAATAATTGAAGTGCAGTGTAGAGACAGCAGTCTCTTTCAAATATGTGGTATTTTTGAGGTACATTTCGAAACAGGCAGTGGTACAACTTCACTCATCATTTTTGGACTCCTTCTGCTCAGGACTCGGTGATGTCCTCAAATTAGGAAGGAGTAGGATCAAATCCTAATTATTGTTATGATTTGACCTGCTAGACTTGTGAAACCAAACTTTATGGGATCATATCCCTGCATTTCCTGATTCTAGGTTTATGCAAAAATACATTTGGCCTGCAGGATTTTGTGTTTCCTGAAAACTCTGGATATTAATTGGCACAATTCCACTGGCTCTGATGACTTCACTGACCTCAACAAAGGTAAATTTGAGGGTGTTACCACAGAGGAGTTGGGACCAGCCCCAAAAAAACACCACCAGGCAGAAATCCAGGAAAACAAAAAGGTCCTTTAAAGACAAGTCTGCTCTGATATTCCATGGGAACATAAGGTTGAATTTTACACAGATGAGCAACAGGACAAGAACGGAGTCATGGTCACTGAGCTGGAGTATCAGCTTGGTCCCAGCTGGAGCAGAGAACTTCGATTCCATCCTACCTTCCATGGGAATAGAAAGCCAACAGTGTCCTGGACTCATCACCCAGCAGGGCAGGGGGGGGTTGTGCCCCTCTGCCCCCTCAGGTGAGACCCCCCTGCAGAGCTGCTCCAGCCCTGGGGAACAG
>NW_016690391.1:695474-703505 GCF_001604755.1 Lepidothrix coronata
AAGGCCAGGCTGGATGGGATTGGAACAACCTGGGCTAGTGGAAGGTGTCCCTGCCCATGGCAGGGGGGGGCACTGGATGATCTTCAAGGTCCCTTCCGACCCAAACCTTTCCATGATTCTTTGATTCTGTGACAGAAATGGGGCCAAATTTCAGTGGCACCTCAGAGGCAGAAGATCAGATCACACCAGGTCTGTCCTGAAGCACCAGCTGTTGGCACCTGAGAGAGTGGAAACACAATGGGGTTTCTTCAGCCACCACGACAGTTATTGCCAGTTCTTGGGAATTCACAACTTTCCAGCTTAAACCTGGGAAAGGAAGAGACACCCAGCAGGCTTTGAAGTCATGTCTGGCTTTTTTATAAAAAAAAAAACAAACAAAAACCAAGGGCATTTATTCCATCATTTAGAGTATTTGGCTCTTTAGAGCATAATTGCTAAAATTCCTGAGAATGGCATTTGCTGCGATTTTTCTGTAAGATTTTAATGCTTTCCACTGCCCAGAGTCCAATTAACGTCCTGCCTAATGGATCCTGGGTATCTGTGGTGCCCTCCCCCTCCTCACCTCCACTGTGCTTCCATGTCAACTCCTCTGGGATCCTCCTTGGAATGGGGGTTTAATTGCCTTGCCTGGTGCTGGGATGTCATTACACAGATGGGATGTGCTGCGTGTTTGTGGCAGGAGATAATGATTTTTAAACTGACTTTTTAGCTGCAGCTTTTTTGAGACTTCCTGTCCTTTCCTGAGCTCGATCCAGAGCTCATCCCTGACCATTCCTGTTGCTCCTGCTCCAAAATGAACAGTTCTCCACGAAGCAGCACTTCAGAAGGATCAGACCTCCTATACCTACCTTGTGTATCCCTCATCCAACGGGAAAATGATTTTAAATGAAGATTTTAGGATACAATGCATCATCTCTTGCTTTACTCACTGTTCATTTTAATCAGTTTCCCCTCTATTTTCCAAATTAGTTTTCAAAGGATCACCAGAAGGGAAACTCTTCAGATCATCTCCTTCCAACCCTGCTTTTGGGGTTGGAATTGCTCCAAGGTGGAGAACCCGCAGTGGGCACCCTAAAAGTAAGAGTTTTGCTCTGTTTAAATGGAATTTTCTGTATTTCTGCTCGTGCCTCTCGTCCTGTCACTGGGACTGGAGAGAAAATTCCTCCACCCTCAGAGTTTTCCCTGGCAGCAAAGGAAGGGTTGGTCTGGATGTTGGAAATCCCACTCGGGTCCCACTTCCAGTGATTTGAGTGGTTGCCCTAAAAATCACATTAAAATTTCTTAACTGCTGTGTGTTTGCCTCGGTTTTCTCTTTCCTCTAAGTGATATAAATCTTCCCACATTTCCATTTCCTTCGTTGCTCGTTAGTCTGGATGATTAGTCTTAAGGTTAAGCTCCCATCCTAACACAGAGCCAGTGATCTAATGCTGGAAGCTCGATTTCCAGAATCTGACTTACAAAAATTACCGGTGTCATGCTGACTGTGGCCTGTTAAATTTAGGAAAACCTTCTCCACAAAACTGACAGGAAATCTGAGTGTCTTCTCCGAGGAAAATCTCTGTCCAGCTGTGCTGGTGCACTGCAGACCAAACTTAGTCTGACCTCAGGGCTTTGCAGCAGCTTTTCGAGATCTCAACGTGTATTTTGAGCTCCCACTGGAATGAAAATAGAATTTTTAGAATGTTTATAAATCCAGGCTGTGTTAAAATGTCTTGGGCCAAGGCTTTTTGCTTTCTACTCTGCACACAGGACAACATCCAGTTCCCTCAGAACCTGAAGGCCATAAATGTCTCAGCCAAGCCCAGATATATCAATAATTGAATCGTGGAATGGTTTGGGTTGGAAGGAACCTTAAAGATCATCCAACTCCAGCCCCTGCCATGGGCAGGGACACCTTCCACCAGCCCAGGTTGCTCAGAGCTCCATCCAACCTGGGCTTGGACACTTCCAGGGATGGGACAGCCACAGCTTCTCCAGGAAACCTGTGGGATTTTTGGCCTCCTTTAAAATCACACCTTGAGTTAACTGGGTGCAAACACCCTTGGAGGCACTTCCTCAGGCACTTTGCCACTGATCCACCCCCCCAGGGAATGAATCCCACCCCGAGGGGAGCAACAGATTCCTCCATGCTGATATTCCCACCCGTCAGAGCAAACTCCACCCTCACTCAGAGCTTTATCCAGCCTCCAGGTACGTTATGGGGACCAAATAATTGTCATTTTTGGCTCTTTGCTTCTGATTCCTGCAGAAACCAAAGTGTTGGTTGGTAGGTTCAGGGCACCTTCAAGCAGCAGCCGTGGCTGTAATTTTATATTTATATTTTATATTTAATTTTATATTTAAATGCAGGTCCGTGTGTTTGCTGATAACCTTCACAAATTATTTCTGGCCTTTGGATAAGACTTGGATAAGGCTCTCCTCTCCCATTTTTTTTTTTTCCACCTGGGGAAAATATTTCCATTTTAGGCTCTAAGAGCACTGTCTGTGGGGAGAAAAACAACCTGGGAACCCCCCCAAACCTCGGGGGTGGGGTCTCTGGATTAAAACCCTCACTCAGGCCTAAGTACAGTCAATTTAGCACCAACTCCCTTTGCCTTCGGAGTATTTAACATTTCACAGTGATCTTGTAGCAATTAGTGCTTGTTGTGTGATGGAAACTGCTGTGTTGACTGAGCCAATTAAGAGATCAATTAGTGCAGCGCCGAGCTGAGAGAGAGATCTTGGGTGGCTATTTAAACACTTCTCCCTCCCGGTTTTCGAAGGCCGTGGCTCAGAAAATAATCTTTACAGCTGTATTAGCAACTTTGCAGACTCGGAATCACGGAATAATTTAGGTTAAAAACCACTTTTAAGAGCTTTAAGCCCAATCTGGGACCAATCACCACCTTGTCAACCACTCCAGTCGTTCCTGGAACACCCCAGGGATGGTGATTTGATGGAGGAATTCCCATGAATCGCAAACATTTCAGGCGAACTCCAAGGTCTGTGTTTCTTTTTCTTGCAGTGCCCGAAAATAAGGATAAAATCAAAGATTATTTGCTTTTAGCAAAGCCTGTAACAGCCCAAACTCATCACTGTTTCCTTCAGAGAAAAACAACACCAGCCCAAGTCGCTTTTCAAGCCGAAATGGGGCTGAAATTCTTTATTAGATAATTATTGTTTTCCTCCTTCAGTGCCGGGTCAGAAGTTTATGGATGAAAATACCACCTGGCCGTGGTTCCACCAGCTTTGTTCGGTCTCCTAAACCAGGATTCCTGGGAAAACCCGAGCTCTGCGATCCCGTTTCCAGAGTTCCAGGAGCGTCGGCCACCGCCGGGAGGAAAACTTTGAATTTCTGGAAGTGGAGGCCAACAGAGGTGAAAGTAATAAGAAAGGGCTCAGGAAGTGATATATTTTCAGAAACACCCCGAGTGTTTCCTTTTGGAAGCACCGCTCGGGGATTTCTGGGTCACGGGAAGGTCTTGGAAAGAAAAAAAATAAAAAAAAAATGGATGTAGGTCCTGACTGAACAAAACCACATTAAAAAAAAGGAAGAAAATTAATTATTAACCCTTAATCCTGCATTTTAGCTGGTTTTAGTCTCGTTCCACTTTGAAATCTATTTTTTTGTCCCTAAAGCAACTTTCAAAAAATCAAGGAAATAATCTGTAGCCCAGCTTTGCCTTTATTTCATAAATCACAATATCAAAGAGTTGAATAAACTGGATTTTGGTTTTTTGTTTGGTTGGTTTTGTTTTGGGGAATTTTTTTAGTTTGTTTTTTTTTTTCCACTTTTTTTTTAAATCAATTTTATTCTCTTAATGTCGAGGATTTGAGAGAATCAGATTCAGAAGATTCCATTTCACTCAGATTTTAAAGGGGTCAGGCAGTGCAAACTTAATATTCAGAGGTTGGACAACATCATAATCCTTCCTTTATCTTATAAAAAAAAAACAAACAAACAACCAAAAATAAAAACAACCCCAAAACCAATGGAAAACCAATATTTTAAAATATTAATAACCACGACTATAAGTGATTAATGAGAATGGAGCAATGATTTTTCTTTCCCTTCCCTCACACGAGGCAAAGTAAAGGAATATAATTCCTGGAGGTGCCACATTTAGCACAGGGTTTAATTCCAAGGCTTTTAGGGATTTCAGCGGTAGGAGAAGACTTAGGACAAAATTAGACTCTTGTTGAGGCTTCAGGGAATTCATTCACTGCAAAATACAAGAAGATATGAACTTTTTCTCCAGGCACTGGTGATGGGAACATCAGTCTGGACCACATGGATGAGATTCCCAATCAATTCCTGCTACTTCCTTGGCAGAAAATCTTGAAAAATTATTAGTCTGGGTTTCACATCCCCGAATTTAAGCCTCTGGGTTGAACCTTTTCCCCCTGAATTGCCTTTACAATCACCAGAGGTTTTGCCTACACTGCTAAAATTCAGGAGTGTGAGTCTGGAGGGCTGGACTGCCCATCATTTCACAGCTTAAATTCAGATTTGTGGCATAAGTTTCTTAAAATCTCATTTCCTCACCCTGTTTTGGGTTGCTCCAAGGAGCTGTTTGAAAGGCAAGTTGGTTATTGTGGGAGTTGGGACTGTTCACCTGGAGAAGAGAAGGCTCTGGGGAGACCTCAGAGCCCCTTCCAGTGCCTGAAGGGGCTCCAGGAGAGCCAGAGAGGGAATTTTCACAAGGTCTGGAGTGACAGGACGAGGGGGAACGGCTTTAAACTGAAGAAAGGCAGGTTTAAACCAAATATTAAGGAGAAATTCTTTGCTCTGAAGGGGGTGGCACCCTGACCCAAGGCAGAGGGGGTGGAACTGGCTGATCTTTAAGGTCCCTTCCAACCCAAACCATCCCTGGTTCTACAAAGAGATGCATTTCTGGAGTGGTTTCCATTTACCCCACAGTCTCTGTTTGCAGAGTTTGGGTGAATCTCACTCCTTGGGTTTCTACAAAATGTGAAATGATGTAAAAAAATGTACATAACCACAGGGGTGAAAAGCAGTAAATGCTCTGGGCAAGAGAGGAGTCACCTGAGGAGAAGGAAACCAGCAACGTGTAGAAGATGAGGGCACAGAAAAATTAACATCAACCCACAGAGCAACTCCAAGGTAGCAATTTTTTGGTCAATATTTAAGAGGTAAATCTGCATTGCTGTCCCCAGTGAAACACCAGATTTCTGGGACAGTTTTGGAGAGGAAAGCCTGGGATTTTGTGTCCTGAGGCAGCGCTGGGCAGAGCAGGGTGAGGGAGCAGCAGAGATAGACCTTGTTAGACCTGCATAATGGCCTTAAGCTGAAGGAGGGCAGGGTTAGATGGGATATTGGGAAGGAATTCTTGGCTGTGAGGGTGGGGAGGCCCTGGCCCAGGTTGCCCAGAGAAGCTGTGGCTGCCCCTGGATCCCTGGAAGTGTCCAAGGCCAGGCTGGATAAACTCAGAGCAACCTGGGCTGAGGGAAGGTGTCCCTGCCCATGGCAGGGGGTAGCACTGGATGGGCTTTAAGGTCCCTTCCACCCCAAACCATCCTGTGATTCTGTGACCTTGTGGTGTGAAAACAGAGTCCCAGGAGCTAAACCAGCAGTTTTCACATGGAATGGCACGGAACCCTCTCCCTCTGCACTCAGCAAAGAAGGGAGTGTCTCACTGCACCTCACACGGTGCTGCAGGGAAGGAAAGAAACCCCACAGCCTTTCATGTCACGTGATTTTAAGATCACAAACCCTGGCTTTGAGAAAACACACGTGTTTGGCTGCCCATGAAAGTGGGGCTGTAGGAAAACAAAGCACACAGTCCCCAACTCCTTTCTTTTCCCCCCTCACGGATCGAGGGCGTGGCCACCGGAGGCATTTCTGGGCTAAACCCGGCCAAAAGGCGTCATAATATTTACCCTGGTGGTAACAACCCCTAGAAAAACTGTTGTGTGAGGAGCAGGAGTGGGAATCTGGACTCCAAAGTAACACCAATAGATGGCAGGCACAGCTCAGGCGTGTGGGGAACCGCGGCCTCGGGCCCGTTCCGGGGTGGGATGGAGGGATCCTGGTAACTCTGGAGCTGGGAAGCTCCTGGGAGTATCTGGGTGCTGGCAGGACCCCCCCAAACACCGGCTTTCCTTAAGGGGTTCCTGTGGATCCTGTGGTTTGCAGCGGCACAGGTTGGGGGTGAGGAGATTTAAGGGGCTCATGGGATGGGAACGGCCCCTTCCCGTGTTCGGTTGTTTGAAGGTGTCCGACTGTGCTGTTTGAAAAAAAGCCAAACCGGGTCAAACATCTCCTGCTCAGGTCACCAGGTTACTCCAGGCAGACTTCAGCAGTTGCTGTGTCAGTCACAGAATCCCAGAATCACCAAGACTGGGAGAGACCTTCAGGATCATCCAGTCCCACCCTCACCCAGCACCACCAGGATCACCCCCAATCCATGTCCCCAGGGGACACATCCAGACACCTCTGGGACACTCCCAGACACAGGGACTCCACCACCTCCCTGGGACACTTATTCCAAGGCCTTACCACTCCTGCAGGGAAAAAGTGTTTCTAATCCCTAATCTGAACCTGCCCTGGGGCAATTTAAATCCATTTCCTCTCCTCCTTTCCCTCGGGACATGGCAACAGAGCCCGACCCCCCTCCCTGCCCCCTCCTGTCAGGGAGTTGGGGAGAGCAATGAGGTCCCCCCTGAGCCTCCTCTTCTCCAGATAACCCCCCCCCAGCTCCCTCAGCTGCTCCTCACAGGACATGTTTTCCACCCCCTTCCCCATCCCTGTTCCCTTCCCTGGACACTCTCCAGCCCCTCAAATGTCCTTTTGGAAGTGAGAGGCCCAAAACTGAACACAGGATTTGAAGTATGGCCTCTCAGATCCTCAGCCTGTGGTGCCTGATATAACATCACTTTTTCATCCCAATTAATTCCTGCACCCAACATTTCCCTCTTCTTTTCCCTGTTCCCAATTACTTGGGATACAAATGGGGCAGCACACAAAGAGGAGATTGCAGGATTCCCATCCTATATATCACTCTGACTCTCTTCATATGGCATTTTTCTTATCCCTTGAAACCTGCGTGGCTTTCCTTCCCTAACTTTCACAGCAGAGAATTTTAAGCCCACCCCAAAACACATTTTAAAAAAGACAACAGAAAGTACTGTAAATGTAATATTTTCTTTTAAAACCTCCTCAATTTTAACCAAAATTCACAATTCTAAAGGCATGCAATGTTTGTTGTTCCCTAGTCCACGTTTCACAGATCTCTCCTGTGAACACAACATAAAGGCAGGACTGAGCAAGTGTCCTGACCACAACCTTAGTGCAGCTTTAGGCAGGACACAATAAAAAGGTTGAAGGGGAAATCAGAAAAAAAAAAACAACCACATGTTTTTACAGCCAATTAAAGCAGGAGGGAAAGTTTGTTTACTAAGTAAAGCTTTCCCATACACTGAGAAAAAGGGGGATAATTTTAGCTGGTTTAATGCCTTCTTAAGAGTAATTTTGCTGTTGTATTCAGTAAGAAACTGAATTAAATGTTTTCCCAAGTGTCTGGGAAATGAAGAGTTTTATATAATCCTTGCCATGAGATGTGATGATAGCAGTATCCCACCTAGTACCTGGATTTGCCAAAAAGATGGGAATTATAATCCCTCTATGGGAGAGATGAGAGCAGAGAAAAGGCAGTTAAGAGCTGAAGGACATCCATCAACCCTGGAAACATGTTCAGGTGGAGAACACAGGTTCCCTTCTTCCCTGGGTGACAGGACACCATCCAACTCCTACCAGAACCTGAAAACACTGGGCATCTCCACTGAGCCCAGATATATCAACCATGGAATCCTGGAAGGGTTTGGGTTGGAAGGGACCTGAAATCCCATCCAGTGCCACCCCCTGCCATGGGCAGGGACACCTTCCACCAGCCCAGGTTGCTCTGAGTTAATCCAGCCTGGCCTTGGACACTTCCCGGGATCCAGGGGCAGCCACAGCTTCTCTGCCCAACCTGTGCCAGGGCCTCCCCACCATCCCAGCCAGGAATTCCTTCCCAATATGTCACCTAAATT
>NW_016690391.1:704438-705798 GCF_001604755.1 Lepidothrix coronata
AAAAAAAAAAAACAACAAAACAAAACAAAACAAAAACTTCTGTGGAAATGGGGACTGTGGAAATGCCAACCCCCACCTCTGAGCTGTTCAAAATTCTTGCACTTCAGGCTGTTGTTCAACTGCAAACGTGTCTCAGGGATAATCTCCTGGTAGGTGCCACCCTCTCGCCGCGGCTGCTCGGGAAACCAAATATCCCTGGGTCTTATGTAATTCCCAACATGTTTCATCAGGCAGGTGAACAGGGTGCCGAGGGTTCAGCAGCAGTTTACCTCTGGAAGGGGGAGGAACCCTCCTTTGTGTCTCCCAGGCCCACTTAGGCCCTGCTGAAAGATGTCTCTAATTCTTGTCTGAGCAGCACGAGCCAAAAGGTCGGAAGGTGCAGGCTCGGCTTTGACAAGCCAAAGGTTCGGATTAATCCTTGAGCTTGTCGGAGCTTTGGTGGGGAGCAGGCAGCAGGAAAACGTGGGTGTGGCACTGGTGTGTGACACACACACCCTCACACCCCCCCTGTGTGCTCCCTGGGTCGCTGTGACCGTCAGGAAGCGATGCCAGACAGTTTTCAGCTCCTTGGCTCTGTCCCGACTCTCTCTCAGTCGCGGGCACGGAGCCGAGACAGAGCCAGGTTTTCAGCTGCAGCCAGACTTAATGCTTCATTACTCTGCCCACCTCTGCACAGGATATAACATTTGGAACATTAGGAATTAGCATTATAAACTCCCATAAATTATCCCCGGGCCTGTGCTGCTGAAAATGTGTTCCAGTGCGCGGCCTGTCCATCTCCTGCCCTGGGAGGGGAGTGGGATCCCAGCTTTGTGAACCGTGGATGTTTTCCTTCTTCAGCCTTTACTCTGTCCCTGTTCAAAGCCTTTGAACTGGTCCAATAAATGTTTACCTGCTCCTAGTGTAGATTTCCTGTGGGATGTCCTGGGATTGTGTGAATCCTGCTTGATGCAAGAGGCTCACCTCGGGCTCCAAAATTTCGGGAATGGGAGCAAGCGCTCCTTGAGT
Organism: Lepidothrix coronata; assembly: GCF_001604755.1. Lineage (NCBI taxonomy): Eukaryota > Metazoa > Chordata > Aves > Passeriformes > Pipridae > Lepidothrix > Lepidothrix coronata. Next base: position 705,447 of record NW_016690391.1, read on the forward strand.
CAAAAAAGGCACAGACTCAGCTGAAACAAAGCCATCCCTGGGCATGCCAAGGGGTAATAAACACATTCTTTTCCAGAAGGAGAAAGGGAAGGGCAAGGAGCAGGTCTAGGGTATGCAAGGAGTTTAAAGTGGCTGCCAAAGCTACACCCACGCCGAGGAGGGAGAGCTCCTGCGGTGCCAAAGGCCACCCTTCACTTCAAAGCCAAGTAGTTGGAGGCTTCTCTGAATCCCTGCAGGACCAGATTCCCTGCAGGACCAGATTCTCTGCTTCAGCCTCAGCCACCAGCAAAGGATGACACACGAGATACTCTCCCTCAAAAGCACCTCAAGTGGTTTTGTGACTCACCACGGA
>NW_016690391.1:706529-708729 GCF_001604755.1 Lepidothrix coronata
GGGCTTGGAGCCACCTGGGCTAGTGAAAGGTGTCCCTGCCCATGGCAGGGGGGTGGAAAGAGAGGACATTTAAGGTCACTTACAGCCCAAACCATTCTGTGGTTCCATGATGAGCAGATTGTGAAGGAGAAATCATGGATAAAGCTGTTCCACAAAAGCAGGCAGAATGTATCTGAGTGCTCAGGGAGCTGGAAGAAAAGGTGCAAGAGATAAAACCAGCTTAAAAATTTGCATGGGATGATCAGAAGCTACTCACATGTAGGGCCTGACTGTCATTTGGGAGCAAGGAAAAGTGTCAGGGAACTGATGGACTCCCTCCTACCCAAGCTCCAGTGAGAAGGGCTTGGTGCTTCACTGAAAGAAAAAGAATTGCACCTTAAATTTCCACCTCCCAAACTCTACTTTTTACCAGAGCGTTTTTATCCTCTAGACTGGAATGGCCCTCTGTGCTCAACATTTTAATTAAAAGTTCGAGCCCAACAAACTCCACATTAATTACACCCTGAATTCACAACAGACTTTGGTTTTCCAGCCTACAAGCAGCTTTTATAACATTTTCATTTTAAAGTGTAGTTAACACTTCGAAGAGTGCTGCTCATTTTCAGCTGCTGGAATGCACAGACAACCTCAGGGACTCAGGTTTGTGTTTGTTTTGAGCAGGACAGCTAAAAAAAAAACAACCACCTTTTGGCACACAAATTGTGTCTTTCCCCTGGGGAATAGCACAGGGGAAAAAAAACCAAAACAACCAGTCGTACACCTGAGGGTCAAGGAAATAATTGGGAAGCAGCAGAAGGAATTCTGGGAATTGGGAATTGGGAGGGGATGACAAATCAGCTGTAGGGAAGGACAAGCAGCTTGCATGTGCTTGCTGGGCATGAACACAGAGGATAAGGCCTGGTTTTTCACCCCTTTGGGACCATTAATCGTGTTTTTGGCACTGAGTGTTTGCTCAGGAGAGATCCCAACTCTCCACACTTGACACTTCGCTTGGCGGCCACCAGCGATGCTCAGGGAATGTGGGAATAGCGGGATTTCTTGTTCTTTTTGGGGAAGAACAACATCCAGCAGCTAGAACAAGTGGCCTGGCTATCTCTGGGAGAGTTAACTGTGTCAGAAAAGGGGGGAAATAAGCTTCTCCACATGGAATATGCTGCCTTGGAGAGACAAAAGACTTCATTAAAACCAGACTCAGCGGAGCTTTCTTTAAAAATTTTACGGCCCTTCAAATGTAAAACATATTTAACAATGGCTCTTTTGCAAGGTTATAAGCTTATTTATTAGCCTATGTGTGTTCATAAATCATCCCTTTATCCTCCTTTTTATTTTTCCAAATTAACACATTTTCGATAAAGGAGATTACAAGGGAGATGATGAAGTGCCAGATTCCATCTCCCGGAGCTTTTGTGCTCCTAAAGAAAAAATCATTAAAACTAGGAATGAATGGGGCAAACACCACAAAGCTTTGCTGATGGCAGTGATCACAAAGGGTAATAAGGCTGCCGTGCTCATACTCTTTCCTTATCCTCTTTTTGACCAATATTCCAACTTCTCTCTGCAACTCCCTGACAGGAAGGGGGAGCCGGGGGGTCGGGCTCTGCTCCCAGGGAACAAGGGACAGGAGGAGAGGGAACGGCCTCCAGCTGTGCCATGGAAGGCTCAGGTTGGATATCAGGAGGAATTTCTTCATCTTCACCCCTGAAAGGGGTGTGAAAAGTGATATTAGTGCTCTCCTGGAGCACCTGGAGAGGGAACAACACACAGGAAAAGAGCAGGACTTTATCAAAGGATGATGTTGATATTGGGAGAAATGGAATTCTGTTGGCCACAGGTAGATTTAGGTTGGAAATCATGGAAGATTCCCAGCCTTCTGAGTCCTGAGGCTGTGGCACAGAATTCCAGGATGAGCAGGAGGGTGACCAGGTGTGGAAAGGTTTAATTTAAAGAAGCTCAGGGGTGGACCATCTTGCTCTTTCCAGCCCCTTTACAGGAGGGGGCAGCCAGGGGGGTCGGGCTCTGCTGCCAGGGAACAAGGGACAGGAGGAGAGGGAACGGCCTCCAGCTGTGCCAGGGGAGGCTCAGGTTGGACAGGAGGAGGAATTTCCTGCTGGAAAGGGTGGTCAGGCCTTGGCAGGGGCTGCCCAGGGAGGTTTGGAGTGCCCAGCCCGGAGGTGTCCCAGGAGGGACTGGGCTGTGAAAC
>NW_016690391.1:708989-711774 GCF_001604755.1 Lepidothrix coronata
ACATAGATCCTGTGGGCAATGTCTGACAGCAGGACTGACAGATGTTCTCCAGGATAAAGCTCAAGATTTCTGTTGCTTCCAACTCAGTCACACACTGGATTTCCTGGTTTTCCAGCAGCAAACCTGGAGAGCAGCAGTTTTAATCTCCCTGTCAGCTCTGCAGTCTGAAGGATGTGTTGATGCCAAGAGAGAAATGAAGTCCTGAGAGAAGAGTTGTACCCCAGATCCTTCACTGGAGGGCCAACCATGTCCTGTGGGGCATCCAGCTCAGCACTGAGGGAGGGGATTGTCCTGCTCTGCTCTGCACTGGGGTGGCCTCACCTCAAGTTCTGGGGGTGTTTTGGGTGCCACAACATGAGAAAGGTCTAAAGCCATTAGAGAGTGTCCAAAGAAGGGACACAGGGATGGGGAAGGGCCTGGAGGGGCCATAAAAGGAGCAGCTGAGGGCACTTGGCTGGTGCAGCTGGAGCAGAGGAGTCCCAGGGCAGAGCTGAGCGGGGGCTGCAGCTCCTCATGAGGGGCAGCTCCAACCTCTAGGAGCAGGGACAGGACCCAGGGAAGGGCTGGAGCTGGGACAGGGCAGGCTCAGGGTGGATCTCAGCACAAGGTTCTTCCCCCACAGGGTGGTGGGCACTGACCAGGCTCCCCAGGGCAGTGGGCACGGCCCCAAGGCTGCCAGAGCTCCAGGAGGGTTTGGACAACGCTCTGAGGGACAGGGGGGAGTGTTGGGGTGTCCTGGGCAGAGCAGGGCTTGGACTTGGTGATCCTGGGGGTCCTCCCAGCTCAGGATATTCCATGATTCTGTGGTACATTGTGAAGTCCCCTCACATGTCACTAACCAGGCACAGGATCCCACTGTGGCTCAAGGGCAGCAGTGTCCCCCTGCTCCGACCTGAGTCTCCATCCATGTGCTCCGTGTTGTTTTTCGGGGAGGCCTTTCCCTCCCCCCGACTATCCAGGGAGCACTGGCTTCCTAACCCGGAGCCCTGGCGAGGTGCCAAAGGTAGATGGCACAAACCCTTCCCCTCAGAACCCGAAATGAAGGAGGCAGGACCAGTGTGGCTTCCCCCTTTTTGTGACCCCCTCAACCCCGCTGGCAACAGGGTGTGGGGATAATCCTGGCCTGTCTCCACACAGTCCCATGGACTGCCAGGATCCCAAGGAATCTGCCCAAAACTGCCTTTGCTGGTGATTTCTGTTAGTCCAGGCTGAGGCAGGGGCTGGGCTGGGCTGGGGTTCTGTAAGGCCTGGCTTAGGTCACCTTTGGGGTGACCTATTGAAGCTCTCCATTTTCCCAAAGGAAAGATGGAGAGAGACTGTTCCCAAGGGTGACAGGACAAGGGGGAATGGCTTCCAACTGACAGAGAGTAGGGTTAGATGGGATATTGGGAAGAAATCCCTCCCTGTGAGGGTGGGGAGGCCCTGGCACAGGTTGGCCAGAGAAGCTTTGGCTGCCCCTGGATCCCTGGAAGTGTCCAACCTTGGAGCAACCTGGGCTAGTGGAATGTGTCAGTTTAAATTGTCAGTTTAAAACCATCGTCCCTTTTCCTGTCACTCTGCCCATATAAAGTCTCTCTTCCTCCTTTTTAGAACCCTTCACGTCCTGGAAGGCCACAACGAGGCCTCCCTTGAGGCCTCCCCAGCACAAACATTTACCTTTTTAATCAGCTTTCACAGGGGATTTTTCTGGTTATTTGGGTGCTGCCTGAAGGTGAGAATTTTGGGGATACCTGTTGATTTAGTGGAAGCAAGTGAAGTATTAGGAAACATCGGTTGTTCCTTTACTAACAAGGCAAATCCCTTCATGAATGAGGGTCAGTTCATTGGTGAGATAACCTCAGTATAGAGTAAATCCTGACAGCAAATAACCACTTTTAAAGCAGTCAGACAGAAAAATTTTGTTGTTCTGTGGTGCTTTATATCAGCAATTTGATAATTGATATATCTGGCCAGTGAATTTACATTGTTTTCTTCCTTAAATAATCAAGACTGCAAAAAAAAAAAAAAACAAACCAAACCAAATCCCCCAAAATCACCAACATCCCCCCCCTTAATTAGAGCCTTAGTCACACAATGTGCAGATTAGCATTTTTGAAGTGCTCAGAGCAGGGGCTGCAGCATCTTCCAATTATACAAGAGCAATTAGAGAAGATCATCAAGACAATTCTGAGGTCTCATTAGGGAGAGTGTTGGTTGTTCCAGACATCTCCACAGATTACAGCAGTGTCTGGGGCTCATCACCCCCCTCCCATCCCCACACAGGCTCTTTGGGAAGAGTTAGACCGTGACTCACTTCTGTTGAAACGATGGTCGATGCTCTCACATTAAAACAGCCTTATGTTGGCTTATTTTTATCAAAAATGGCGAATTTTTTTCACACTCTCAGACACTTAAAACAGTAAAAACCCCGCTGATTTCATCCCTTTTTTTTCAACTTTCCCAACTGAGCATTCTCAGGTAGACAAATAGGATTTCCAAGGCAAAACTCTTGAATGTTTCCTTATGGGAAATAGAAATTCCAGCGATGAAAGAAATAAAAATAATATTTTCTCAGAGCTTTCGTGGTAAAAGAGCCCAGAGAGGAACTTTTGAACCTCAATGCAGTGAACGCTTGTGGGACGTGGTGCCAGGGATCAAAGGTGAAATAACGAGCACGTAAATAATCCAATATTCAGATCATTCTAGAGGTTTTGAAAAGGGCTTCAGTCAGGGCTGAGGTTCATCACGACTTTCTATACAGATGTTTATTCAGATCATTCTAGAGGTTTTGAAAAGGGCTTCAGTC
>NW_016690391.1:711837-718113 GCF_001604755.1 Lepidothrix coronata
TATAGGGACAGAAGGGACATTAAAACCCACCCAGTGCCACCCCCTTGGGCAGGGACACCTTCCACCAGCCCAGGTTGCTCCAAGCCCCATCCAACCTGGCCCTTGACACTTGCAGGGATCCAGAGGCAGCCACAGCTTCTCTGGGCAACCTGGGCCAGGGACTCCCCACCCTCACAGAGAATTTCTTCCTAAGAAGAAATATTTGTGGGACATTTCCAGAACCCCAGCTCAGTAGCAAGTTAATGAAGTCTGGTAGAACGTTTCAAGTGGCCTCTTTGCTCAGGAAGTTGTTTTTCCTAGATAAAAATTCCTCGTGTTTCTCCTTATTCGTGTTGGTACTTCCATCTCCTGCTCTTGTCTGGGGCTTTAATTTTGGACTTTGCTGCCACTTGGTCATCATGGAGAACGTTGCACGAAGCCAGAGAGGCAAGAGATAAGAGCAGAGGATTTCAGGGATATTTTGGAACGCTCTGTTGAAACGTGGGGAGCACATTTCTGGGAAAAACAAACCCAATTATTTCAGGGAGTGCTGTTTTTTAACTTCAGGAGGCAGAGGAGCGGGGGAGTGATTCCAGAGGGTAAACAAGCCATCCCATGCCCTGCCATGACTGGCATGACTGGCATTTTTTAGGAGCTCAACCTTGGATGGTCCCCAGGGATCAGGTTTCTGGCGTATTGCTCTTGATGGCGCAAGAAAATCACGCTCAGAAAATTTGCATTAACAGAGTGTCTTTGGGGACATCATCCCTTTAATCCTCACCCTCAAGGATCACAAGGTGCTCTCTGGCTGGTTATTGCAAAACAAGTGTTTGTAAAATACCTGTGGCATGAATATATTTTTATTTTTTTTATAAAACATATAAAATTTTATAAAAGTTATAAAATATATAAAATTTATTAAAAATTATAAAATATAAAAATTTGCATATAAAATACATACATTAAATTATTTTAATTTATATTTATAGTTATATTATATATTTTAAATAATTTTTTATTTTTTAGTCTTTTCACGCCGGCAGACACCCCAAATAGTAAAAACTCCCCTGAATTGATCTGTTTTTTCAGCTTTCAGAATGGAGCATTCTCAGGCAGATAAATAACATTTCTGAGGCAAAACTATCGGGTGTTTCCTTGCAGGTAAAGAAAGTGAACAGCAAATGGTGGGAAATAGAAATTGCAGTGATGAAACAACTGAAATAAATAAAAATAATATTTTATTACAAAAATAAATATACCCATAAATATATATAAATATATATAAAAATAAATATATATACAAATATAAATACAAATGTATGTATTTTATATATATATTATATATATAAATATGAATAAAAATAATGTATTCTTTTTTGGTGATGTTTGTTTGTTTGTTTGTTTGTTTGTGTTTAAATCAGAGGGTCTTATTTGGACTTTATGTCCTGGAATCCCAGAATCCCAGAATGGTTGGGTCTGGAAGGGCAGAAAACCTTCTGGAATTTTAGAGCAGGATAATTCTTTACTGAGAATTCCATATATTTCATATGAATCACCTCTTTGACCGGGCTGACACAAACCAGAGGTGTTTATTTTCCAGACTGGTATCTTTAAAAACTGGGGTTGGGGTATCAATTCTGGCCACAGGAATTTTCTGTTTTGTTCCTTCTCTCACCATGAGACAGCACTAAATTACGATTGATTTTAGTGTGGATTAATTATATTAGTACTGGATTAATTGCTAATGCTTTGAAAATTTACTGTAGCACCAAGCTCAGAGTCTAAATATGAAGAAAAAAATGTTTTATTGGGTGTAATCCACTGGTTTGTGTCATAGCTTTGTCCCATCCGTTCCCACCTCTGCCTTCCCAGTTCAAAAATAGCTGTGGATTCCTTTTTTAGGTGCCTGGGAGTTTTGGGAAACACATTACCTCCTAATTTTAAAGGGAATTGGATGTTTTTCTCCCTGAAAACCTCAGCCTTGGTGCTTTCACCCTTCAGTGCTTGCTCTTCCCTGCTCTCCCAGCAGTGCTATTTTTAAGCAGGGATGTCAGCTCTGCTCCTGACAGATATCCAAGTGCAGCAGATCCTGGCCTGGCTTCCCTTTGGAGCTGCCAATTCACATCCGCTTTTCAGTCAGCAGCCATGAGATCAGCTGTTCCAGGCTCCGGGAAGCTCTGCTCCCAGCCAGAGCCCTCCCATCCCAGCCAGAACCCTCCCATCCCAGCCAGAGTCCTCTCATCCCAACCAGAGCCTTCCCATCCCAGCAAGATCCCTCCCATCCCAGCCAGAATTCTCTCATCCCAACCAGAGTCCTCCCATCCCAGCCAGAACCCTCCCATCCCAACCAGAACCCTCCCATCCCAACCACATTCCTGCCATCCCAACTAGAAACCTCCCATTCCAGCCAGAGTCCTCCTATCCCAACCAGGACCCTCCCATTCCAGCCAGAGTCCTCCCATCCCAGCCAGAACCCTCCCATCCCAACCAGAGTCCTCCCATCCCAGCCAGAACCCTCCCATCCCAACCAGAGTCCTCCCATCCCAGCCAGAGTCCTCCCATCCCAACTAGAACCCTCCCATCCCAACCAGAGTCCACCCATCCCAACTAGAACTCTCCCATCCCAACCGAAGTCCTCCCATCCCAGCCAGAACCCTCCCATCCCAATGAGAACCCTCGCATCCCAACCAGATATCTCCCATCCCAACCACATTCCTCCTATCCCAACCAGAGTCCTCCCATCCCAGCCAGAGTCCTCCCATCCCAGCCAGAGTCCTCCCATCCCAACCACATTTCTCCCATCCCAAACACATTCCTCCTATCCCAACTAGAACCCTCCCATCCCAACCAGAGTCCTCCCATCCCAACCAGAACCCTCCCATCCCAACCAGAACCCTCCCATCCCAATGAGAACCCTCGCATCCCAACCAGATATCTCCCATCCCAACCACATTTCTCCCATCCCAAACACATTCCTCCTATCCCAACTAGAACCCTCCCATCCCAACCAGAACCCTCCCATCCCAACCATCCCTCTGGCTGAGGTAGGGACCAGCCCTGGCCACCAAACCTCCAACAGGAGCTGTGGAGCTGGAGGAGCAGGATCTGGAGGATCTGGGAAGCTCTGGAGGGATTGCTCAGGTCGGTGGTGAGATGTCCCACTGCCCCTTGGGAGGCACCACTGTCCTGAGCCTGATGGTCACAGCTGGAATCCCAGAATCCCAGAGTGGTTTGGGTTGGAAGGGACCTTAAAGCCCATCCAGTGCCCCCCCCCTGCCATGGGCAGGGACACCTTCCACCAGCCCAGGTTGCTCCAAGCCCCGTCCAACCTGGCCTGGGACACTTCCAGGGATCCAGGGGCTGGATCCACAGCTTCTCTGGGCAACCTGTGCTGTCAAAGCCTTGAACATTTAACCACCACAGTTGTCAGAAAAGCAGGGAGGGACAGGACAAGGGAAATGGCCTTAAACTGGCAGAGAACAGAGTTAGATGGGATATTGGGAAGGAATTCTTGGCTGTGAGGATGGTGAAGCCCTGGTACAGGGTGCCCAGAGAAACTGTGACTGCTCCATCCTTGGAAGTGTCCAAGGCCAGCTTGGAGCAACCTGGGCTGGTGGAAGGTGTCCCTGCCCATGGCAGGGGGTGGAATGGGATGAGCTTTAAGATCCCTTCCAACCCAAACCATTCTGGGATTTTATGACCTTCATGTAAGAGAAGCCTCAGAAGTTCCAAACTTTTTCCTGCTCTTCCAAAAGTTCTGCCTTATCCTCAAGCAATTGGTAGAGAAGGTTTATTTTGTGCAGTGATTGCTGGTACCTGCTCCTTACAAAGCTGTTAAGTCTTTAAGCTCTTGCCTTTATAAAGTCTTTAAAGTAAGGGAGATTTTCAGAGTTAAAAGAACTGCTCCACACATAAATCTTTGTGGGCTTTTTCAGCCTGAGCTCAGCTTTAATGACGATCTCCCCTCAGCTGTGTAAAGATCTATTAATCTCCACTCAAACCATTAGACAGTCACACCAGGCTGGGTTTGGAGTTAAACAAAAATGAAATCGGTTCATGCACCGTAATTCCAGACCTGCTGTAATATCTGTGTGTCTTGGAGACGTGTTTCATCTTAGCTGGAGATCTCCAAAGTTCAGCTTAAGATGTGGGACCGGAATCGGTGAAGCGAAGTCACCGGAGCTGAGGGAGGCAGAGGAAGCACCAGGCACGTGGAAGGTGTTGCTGTTGCTGAGGTCAGGGGTCCTCTCTCCCAGGACCCCAGGAAGGAGGGAGTGGGAAGCATCCCAACCACTGGGATTGCCAAAAAACAGAGGAGGAGGAGGAGAAGATGGAGGAGGAGGTTCAGCACAGAGCTGAGACAGTGCCCTTTATCCCAGAGCCACGGAGCCCTCCCAGAGTCCTGTTCCCGTGGTTTAAACCACAAGCTCATCCTTCTTCTGCAGGGATGAAAGTCCCCCTCCTGACATGTGCAAGCAGCGTGAGGAATGCTGGAAATCATAACCTCATCCGGCCGGGAAACGTTTTCCCGGAGCGGTAATTTTTCCATTTTGGTTGATGTAAACACCTTGCTGAGAGAGAGAGAGAGGGAGAGAGAGAGAGGGAGAGAGAGAGAGGGAGAGAGAGAGAGGTGCTGAGCAAAGCCCTGGCTGGGAATGTTGTAATGCCTTCAGTCCTGCAAACTCAGGTGGGAGCTCTGCTGCAGAAAACCTGCAAATTTTCACCAGTAGATAGTTAAAGTTGCAGCTGGGAAACCACAAACCAACGGAGGGTAATAATGTTTGGGGATTTGGGGGGAGAAACACGGCTTTGTGCTGCAGTTCCAGCCCAAGGGAGCAGCACTGAGGGGTGAAACAACGAAATGAAACACAACCATCTCCACTGCAGGTGGATTTTTGCACCTCTTCCACGAGCTGAACTGATTCCCACTCCAGGTTTTACTCCCCTGTTTTAATTTCCAGCAGGACTAAACCCTACTCAAGAGGAAACGTCCTTAAATTGCACCAGGGCAGGTTCAGATCAGAGATTAGAAACAATTTTTCCCTGCAGGAGTGGTCAGGCCTTGGCATAAGTGTCCAGGGAGGTGGTGGAGTCCCTGTGTCTGGGAGTGTTCCAGAGGTGTCTGGATGTGTCCCTTGGGGACATGGATTCGGGGTGATTGTGGTGGTGCTGGGGTGGGACTGGATGATCCTGGAGGTCTCCAGGATCAGGGCCAGCATTTCTGTGAAATGCACCCCTTAGGGCTGAGCTGGAGGTCTGGTGAGACCTCCACAAGAAAATTTTGTCTTCCTCTTGCTGCTGGAGGAGGACACTTTGTCCCTTATCACCCCGGGAAGGTGACAAACTACTCCCCCAGTGATTTTCCAGAGCATTTCCACTTCAGTGCTGCCCAGAGTCCCTGTGTCTGAGTGTTCCAGAGGCATCTCGGGCACATGGTTAAGTTTTTTGTGTGTTTTCTCCCTTGTCCTAAGGATAACAGCAATAAAAACTGCAGTGCTGGAGGATCCCCAGAAGGAAAATCCCAGCCTCTAGGAGGGTGATCTATGTCACCAACTGCCTGTTTTGACAGGGAGCAGCAGGAAAAAGCAAAGAGGGCAGCTCATTTCGCTTTTTCAGGCAGGCCTCTCGGGCTTTGGCAGCAGGGAGGTGTTTACATTGCTCTCGTGTTTCCTATGGGGTGTAAAACTCGGCCTTGAAAAAGCTCCTGTGGCAGAGGAACTCCCTGGGATGTGACACAGAGGCAGCTCCTGCTCCTGGGCTGAAAAGAGATTTATTCAGGAGCTCGTAGGAGGTCGTTTAAGTGAAGGAGTGAAGTGATGATCATCGTTTCTCCCGAGAAAAATTCCCGGAGAATGTCAGGTATAAACACGGCGGAGGATTTCTGGGGAGGTGAGTTTGAATTCTCCTGGATAACTCACAGCTATCAGCCAGGAAGAGAAACCACTGGATAAGAGAACGAGGGAAAAATACGACAAGTGGTTGGCAAGAAAAAAAATTGCATTTATGTGAATATCGCAGTTTATTGGGAAATATAAATTTCTCAATGAATATATATATATATATATTATATATATATATATATATATAATATAATATATATATATATATTATATATATATATATATATATAATATAAGCTGAAAGAGTGCAGGGCTAGATGGGATAATGGGATATTAGGAAGAAATTGTTCCCTTTGAGGGTGGGGAGAAGTTGCCCAGAGAAGCTGTGGCTGCCCCTGGATCCCTGGAAGTGTCCAAGGCCAGGTTGGAGCAACCTGGGCTGGTGGAAGGTGTCCCT
>NW_016690391.1:718498-721152 GCF_001604755.1 Lepidothrix coronata
AAAAAAATAAAAAGGCCAGTGAAAGGTCAACCTGAAAACAAAAATCTTCTCTGCTCTTTGAAACCGAGGAGGCTCAACCACAAAATAAACCACTGTAAAAAATGAATGATGAGCTGAGAATACCTTTGCACACAGGGCACGAGGGAGGAACAAACCAGTCACAAACCCACCCCGCTGCTTCTGACCACAAGTTTTTAACGCTCCTGGCAGGGCCGTTGATCCAACCATTCTTAACACATTCGGAAAATATTCTTAATATTCAAACCCTCTCCTTCTTAACCTAAAAACCCCGACACAAAAGAAACCCCAGGCACCAGTAAAAGAGTCTTGAGTGATTTTAGGAAAAAAAATTCCCCTCGGCTTCGAGCTTGTGTGGCTTCCAAACTAACGAAGAACAGCAGCAATAGGTCCCCAAAACAAACCATATTAAATTAATATTACAATGGAATATTTGAGGTTTCTGCTGTGCTTCATGGCAAAGAAATGTTTGTCTCTTTTCCTTGAGTCCACCGGGTTGGAATTTAGGAATAACCTTGCATAGGTGTAATTATCCTACTTGTATTTATACAATTTTACAGCTGTGCTGTTTTATAAATTAAAAGCTCTTCTGACTTTTCATGGGTAGATTCTGTACTTTATTAGAAGATGGAATGGTTAAAAAATTATTTTTCCTGCTTTTTTTCCCGCAGTGTTCTGATATTTTCCTGGTTTTCTGGGTGTAGCTACAAGACATTTAACTTCATAGCACGTTCATCTGGATAGATACAAAAAAAAAATCAATGAAAAACACACAAAAACTAAATGTAAAATGGGAATATGACTTTGGAATTCCTGTTCTGTGTTGTCTGAACGTCCAACTTTAAGAAGGCTCAGGGGGAACCTTCTAATTACTCTTTAAAACTCCCTGAGCAGAGGGACTGGATGACCTTGGAGCTCTTTTCCAACCTCAGTGATTCGAAACACGAGGAGATGAGGGGAACATCAGTGAGTTGAGAGATTATTGAAACATTTGCTGTTTTGATGCCGTTTCTTTAATTTCCATGTTTTTGTGGTTCCTGTGAAGGCAGGAAATGCTTGGACCAGACCAAGCTCTGACTCCTGTCACTGGGAATATCACTCACCAGGGACTATCCCACCCCTTTGCTCAGCAATGCATGGCAAAGGCATCAAACACCTGAAAAATTAGGCTTTATCTACTTATTTTAGGTAAAAAGAGGGTCATGGGCTTGAGCTGATACTGGGGTGGCTCAAAAGGATGCAAAGGCTCCTTTTGGGGTCCCAGCATCCTTTTAGCCCAGGTAGATGATGTGACACTCATTATTTCCCTGCCTGGATGTTGTGGAGAGAAACCTGGGCTTGGAAAACATTAAACCCCTTGGCTGAGTCTCCTCCTGGGAGCTCCATCTCCCATCGACGGACCCGAGCCCACCGGGACGAGGGGGGTTGGAAGGTGAAATCCCAGGCATGGAAAGGGTGTGAGGGGGAAGCTGAGCAGCAAATCACCTCCTCCAGCACCACCAGCCCAGCCAGAAACCAGATCCCAGGCCCCTGAGCCACTGGGCCACACAGAGACTCGTCTAAATTTTCCTCCAGTGGTGATGTAATTCAGAACTTCTCCAGAGCACCAAAATTCATGACTCAGCGTCTCGTTCCAGCTCCCCCCAGCCGTGTGACGGGCTTTGTTCACTGTCAAATGGGGTTTTTTGGGGGCTGGGGAGGGAGGATGAAGGGCTCTGTCTCTTGTTCCCGTCAAATTCCACGTCAAACACCCAAACAGAGCCCAGGTTTGGGAACAACACGGGTCGTGCTCCTCCAGGATCGAGCGACAACCTTCGCACGCTCGGGGCGGGCGAGGAAATAACAAGGGAAAAGGGGAAATGAGAGCAAGCAGAGGGAAAAAAATCCCACATAAAAATAGGGAGAATGTTAGCAGAATAGAGCTCATGATTCAGCTTTCTAACCACAGCTCCCAGTTTGAACAGGACGTGACTTCAGGCTCTCGTGGGGACCTTCTGCCAAAAAGAGGTGAGTGCATCCTTCTGAACCCTTCAGGTCTAACTCTGCTCTGAGAAGAGAAATCCCTGTGTCTGCTCAGCATATCCTTTCCATTGGATGTGGCACCTGGAAGTGTTCCTGAAGTGTCCCAGTGTGAGCACGTTGTCACTGCAGCACCAGAGGACTCGATGGACTTCAGCTCTTGTGGAGGTTCTTGGAATCTCAGCTGGGAATCACTTGCTGGTTAAGCCTCTTGAAAATAATTGTCTGCTGTTGTCTAAGAAGAGGTGAAGCCCCCACATGGCCCCACCTTTGCAGCCCAAACTGTGCCCAGGTGGCCAAGAAAGCCAATGGCATCTTGGCCTGTGTCAACAATAGTGTGGCCAACAGGATTAGGGAAGGGATTGTCCCTCTGTCCTCAGCACTGGTGAGGCCACACCTCAAATCCTGTGTCCAGTTTGGGTCCCTCACTTCAAAAATGACTGGAGCGTGACCAGAGAAAGGGACAGAGCTGGGGAGGGTTCTGGAGAACATGTCCTGTGAGGAGCAGCTGAGGGAGCTGGGGGGGTTTATCTGGACAAGAGGAGGCTCAGGGGGGACCTCACTGCTCTCCCCAACTCCCTGACAGGAGGGGGCAGGGAGGGGGGTCGGGCTCTGCT
>NW_016690391.1:721508-733514 GCF_001604755.1 Lepidothrix coronata
TCCTGGAGGTCTCTCCCAACCCACCCTGATGCCCTCAGTGATGCAGGTGCTGTTTCCAGCCCCAGGTTTGTTGGTGCCTCCTGCCCTCTGTCACATCCAGGTTTAAGGAGTGCCCAGGGAGCAAAGAAATGAAGAGTTGGATTGCAAGGGAAGGGATAAAGTCCTGATAGTGCTGCCACGTACTGAGAGTAAATTTTCTCCTGTGAAACCTTCCTCAGGCAGAAGGTGCTCAGGAATGATGATGTGACCAGCCAAAGGGGCATTGGGATGCTCAGCCTGGAGCGGGGGGAAAACAAGTGGAACGACAACACCCCGTTTGCAAAGCTGTCAGTGGTGAACCAAGAAAGGAGGTCACGCTGCTTTTGGTGTTGAACAGGTTGGAAGCAGGCTGATTCATCAACCCCAGAGTTAAACATCCTGCCAGGAACAGGCCCAGGTGAGGATGTGGCAGAGAAAGCACCTGATAAAGGAACCACCAGATGAAGATACTGATAATTTACCTAAAGCTGTTGAGCAGACACGGGTGACCTGGAGACATCTGACTGACTTTATCCTGGGAAAGCCCAGTCCCAGGTTTTAGTGGGAGGGTTTTTTAGCGTCACTCCTCTTGGGGAGTGTGTGGAGATCCCCCTCTTGAGTGGGGATGTCCCTCCAGGTCACACCTTTGAGCAAAAGAGATTTGCCCACAGTCCTTGGCCTGGGTGAGTGACATCGATCTCTACTCAATAATTGGTTTTGCTGGTTTTAATATAATTGTTACAAAATAATGCACTCTCCTAGTGGTTATAGCTCCTACTGTGTAGTAAATAACTCCGATTAAGGTCTTCTAGTATAAATATTGTCATAATAAATTGTTTATTTATATGCTTATATTTGGGTTGCCCTGCTGAATCCTGTGGGACCAAGTTGTATCAAGGTCCAGTTGCACCTCCATAAACCTTTAGGCACAAACCCTGGAGTGTCTGTCATGGTTTTTGGGGCACTCCTTCCTTTTGGGGGTGTCAGCTCTGCTGAGGATACCAGATGGTGTTTAAGGAAAGGCAGGTTTGAGACCTGAGCTGAGCTGAGGCATCTCAGAGAGGCAGCAAGCCCTGTGGAGAGAGCAGCAGGCTGAGGAAGGTGGGACAAGCATGGGATGGGAGGAGGTTCTCAGGATCACAAACCTGACACAAAATCATGGAATGGTTTGGGTTGGATGGGACCTTAAACGTCCTCTCCTTCCAACCCCCTGCCATGGTCAGGGACACCTTCCACCAGCCCAGGTTGCTCCAACCTGCCCTTGGACACTTCCAGGGATCCAGGGGCAGCCACAGCTTCTCTGGGAATTCTATCCCAGACCCTCATCACCCTCACAGGCAAGAATTCCTTCCCAATATCTCATCTAACCCTTCTCTCTGTCAGTTTGAAGCCATTCCCCTTGTCCTGTCATTCCAACCCTTGGAAATAGTCTCTCTCCATCTTTCCTGGAGCTCCTTCAGGCCCTGCAAGGCCACAATCAGGTCACCCCAAAGCTTCTCCTCTCCAGGCTGAACAATCCCAGCTCTCCCAGCCTTTCCTCCCAGCAGAGCTGCTCCAGCCCTGGGATCCTCCTGGGGCCTCCTCTGGACTGGCTCCAACAGGGAATCTCTTAGTCCTGTGTGAGGTGCCCTCATTCCTCAGGGACTTCACCCTACTCAGGGTCACATTTCTGCCTGCTGGGATAATTCCAGCCAGTCACCATTTCTTGCCTTTGCAAATCACCCTAGAAAGGCCACCAAAAGTCCTTCTTAAGGTCTCAGAAGGCCTTTTGCATTTTCTTTTCTTCCTTCCCTTGGGTATCTCCAGGCCCTGGTGAACACAAACCCTGGAAACAGCGAGATCTGGAGCAGAAACCATCATCCTACACACCCTGCAGATATTCAGATCTCCCCATTATTCTATTCCCAGGTCCTTCAAACCCACCCAGCTCTGCCCACGGTGCCTTTTTGATTCCCTTTGTCATCCCTCAGCTCTAACCCACGAGGCACTTCAAGCATTAGAGCCGGTTCAGCGCATAATGGTTTTCAAAGCCGGGCTGGATCCGTGTCTAAATGAGCAAAAGAAATATCTGGGGAGCTTTTGCACATGTCAACAGTACTCAGTGAAGCAATATGTGTAGGCAGCACTGGAAACAGTGACAAAGTGAGGATCTGTGCATAACTTGGTAATAATATCATCACCGTCTAGACAACTCAACAATTAGCAGCCAGACATACCCAAGCCTTCTTTAAGGAGCCTCCAACAATAAAAAAATATGCCTCCATGGGGAAGAAAGCCACAGTTCTTTTTCTCTCTCTCTCTGCTACCTTGCACATGAACATTTGAGTTTAATTTCCTTGAAGGGGCTGCTTTCGAAGAGGAGCTGCTGCTTTTCTCGAGGTGCAAAAAAAAAGGACCTCGATGGTCTTCCTGGGAGAACATCTGGTTTAATATTCTCTGGGTGCAGCAGAACTCTTTGATCTGGTCATTCCTGTACACTTTCTGTGCTACCTCTCCTTTTTTATTTGCTTTGAAAAATTGTATTTTAAAAGCTGTGCCAATACTGGGAATTGGGGGGGGGAAACTCGGGAAAAGTAAAGACTTTCTGCACGAGGCTGTGATTTCCAGGGAGATATTTTTAAAAGCTCTATCTCAAGACTTGATTCTTCACTAACACACAGGCCCAAGGCTGGTCTCACCTCCTGATTTTTCCCTGTCCACCAACAAGACCCATATTCCCTGTGGATAAGCCCAAAGCACAGGGGCTTGAATGCAAATGCCCAAAGCAAAATGCCCTTAAATTTTCTTGGCACAGGAGCTTTATTGCCTGAGCTGCTGATTTTCTGTCCTGGAAGTTTGCAGGCAGAAGTGGCATCAGATCCTTCTTATCCAGAGGGTTGAAATACAGAGGCACAGAGAACTCTGCAAATCTCGTTATTCCAGCTGAAAACAAGGCTTGTCTCTTCCCACCTCTCTTGAATGAACCTCACCAAGGGTCACATCTCGTGAGTGACATCCCTGCCCACCACGGGGGTTGGAATGAGATGATCTTTAAGCCCCTTCCAACCCAAACCCTTCCATGAGTCGCAGCCTTTTGTGGGACCTGGTTCTGCTTTCGGGCACCACGAAGCCTCGGGAGGGCTTGTGGGAAAACTCCTGGCCCCTCGGAATGCAGAGAGGAGCCCCTGTTTTGTGTTTGAGGCAGTGACTGTGTGTGATTGTTCGTGACATCAGCAGCACCTCGGTTGCAGCAGCTGCTGACAGCCAAGGCTTGTTTTCCCTGGGAGGGCAGAGGCCAAGACAAACAGGCCTCGGTGATTTACACCATCCCTCCCCTCCCATCCCACTGAATTCTGTTGGGAAATGGGGCCCCGAGGTGCCTTTACCCCCTTGGCTGGTTGCAGGCCAGTTGTGGAGTTGGCTTTTCACCCTTCCTCGCTTTGAGGAGCAGCCCCAAAGCCAGGAGTGCTCCAAGCATGAATCACACGGGGGCTGCAGCTCTGAGAGCATCCCAAGGCTCCCCAGCTCCTCTTCCCAGGATGAGCAACAACCCAAAGATGTGGGAAGGTCATCAGATCATGGCAGGGGAGTAACAGAGAGACATTTCTGTCCAGTGCTTCCCGCATGACACAAAACAGGAGCAGGGTGATGGGGTTCACACCAAACCAGTGGTTGGCTCTGCAGTTTTTTTGGAAGTGGAATAAACCATATCCCACACTTTTTAAAACTCAGTGTCTCCAAGTTAGACGGGGCTTAAAAAATGGGTCTTTTCCCTGACTGCAACATCCATGGAAATGTCACACTCGTGGAATCAGGGGGTCAGGAGTTGAGCTGAGTTGGTCTAAGGTTTGGTCATGACTCGTTCAAAAGCCATGGGAGGGAAGTTCCCGCCCCGAGTTCTGCAGATGACACGAACACTTTGGTGAGATGTCTTTCCACACCCAGGGCTAAGGAAAGAAACCATGGCCAGTATTCCAAAGGTTCACACTTGGGAGGGGATGGGGCTCAGCAGCACTTGCTCTGCTCCAGCCCGAAGCCAAGTTTAGATGTGAACAACTGAACATAGTGCAGTGAAAAGCAGCTCATTCCCACTGTCCTTGTGTTTCACAGAGTCAGCAGAGTTGGGAGAGACCTCCAGAGTCATCCAGTGCCACCCTCACCCAGCACCACCAGGATCACCCCTAATCCATGTCCCCAAGGGACACATCCAGACACCTCTGGAGCACTTCTAGAGACTCCCCTCTCCTCCTGGCTCATCACCAGGTGACTCCTGTGTTTGCCTGTTCTCATTTCCCTCAGGGGAACAGCTCAGGCCACAGAGGAGGAGCCCAAAACCATCCTGACCAAACCAATGTCCACTTTTCTTGGGGAATCCCAACATGGGGCTGCTACAAAAAACAGCATTTCTAGAAAACATGTCCTGTGAGGAGCAGCTGAGGGAGCTGGGGGGGTTTATCTGGAGAAGAGGAGGCTCAGGGGGGACCTCATTGCTCTCCCCAACTCCCTGACAGGAGGGGGCAGGGAGGGGGGTCGGGCTCTGCTGCCATGTCCAAGGGAAAGGAGGAGAGGAAATGGCCTCAAACTGCACCAGGGCAGGTTCAGGTTGGAGATTAGAAACTATTTTTCCCTGCAGGAGTGGTCAGGCCTTGGAATAAGTGTCCCAGGGAGGTGGTGGAGTCCCTGTGTCTGGGAGTGTTGCAGAGGTGTCTGGATGTGTCCCTTGGGGACACGGATTAGGGGTGATTGTGGTGGTGCTGGGGTGGGACTGGATGATCCTGCAGGTCTTTTCCAACCTCTCTGATTCTGGGATTCTGTGATTTCCCCCTGCTGTCAGTCACTAACCTCTTTCTGCTCCCCCATTCAGGAAGATCTACAGGAAAATGGGGTCAGGGCTCTCACAACACGTGGCTGCTCCTCATGTGCCCCCATTCCAAGCTGCCTTTCCCAGTCCAGCTACCCTATTTCCTCATCCACTCCTTTTTCCAGTGGGTTCCTCCAGTATGCAGATATTTCTGTCAGGATGGATTTCCATGTCTTGAGACAGGCAGGGTTTTTTTTGCAGAAATGCACATGGAATGGGAAACATCCAGTCTGAGTTTCATTTTCCTTGTGGTTTTCTTAGGCTTTAATCTGTGCCTCAATCCTGACAGCACCTTGTTTTCTCTGTCCCTCATTGAAATGTCAGCCTGCAAAACTCAATGGATTGCACAGGGAGCAGCTGCTGTCTTCCAAAAGCTCCTTTCCCCTCTGGATTAGGATGGTGGTGTCAGCATTTTGCTCCCCTGGTTGGTGGGATGGTTCATGTCAGGGTGTTTCTCAAGCAGGTTCCTTCCTGGATGATCTTCAGCAAACTCAGGACTCCCATCAAAATGAACTCTGTGAGAGACTTGGCCATTTCTGTGCTCTGGAAATTAAGGAATTACTGGTCAATTATTAGGAAAAAGACAACCTGTGCTCCTGATTAACCTGCTAATCCTCACATGGAGCTGAGTTTCTCATATAACAAGGACTCCAGGACTCCAGGATTCCAGTTTTCCTGGTGGCTCTGAGGTGCTTTGTGGTATGTGGGGTAAAGAGTGAATTCCAAGCACGGCTGTTCCCATCCCAGTTTTTAGGGAGTGTGAAAGTGGAAGCAAAGAGCAGCATCTGGGACAGCAGGTAAGACAATCCCTGTGTGTTAGTGCTGCCTCTGGATGTCAGAGCAGCCCCAGAACAGCTTTCCCTGCTGTCTTGGCCACTGATCCGAAATCTTCTCGAAGGGAAATGCTCCAGTCTGGAAAATTGTTCTCCTGGTTCACAGCCACGCTCGGGAAATGGGAACATCCCCACGTGGGACGTTATTTCACCTCCTGACTTTCCCCCCAGACCTTTTGGGGAACACCTTGGACAAGGCAGAAGCCAAAGGAGGGCAGGGAGACCCAAATCAGGGTGAAAACAGTTCCAGCCAAGCTCCCAGCCTGGAGAAATTGAGACACTCAGTTTGCAGCCAGTTCCCCACTGCTGGGTGAGGAGCTGTGCATTCCGAGTCCTTGGGGAATTCAGCACATGCTTTAATCCATCATCACCCGCTTTACTGGGAGACCAGGTGGAGAAAAGGGAGGAAGCAGTGAAGCAACTCCCAGCCCGAGTTTTCAAACCATCAGAGCACAAAGACTTCCTTGGAAAAGCTCCTCCTGACAGAGCTGTTGGAATCTCAGCTTGTCCATGTCAATAAAAGACGGAAAACTCCTCACCAATTCCTTCAGCATGGCTTGGGGGGAAGAAAAAAACCAACCCAATGTTCCTTTAAGAGGGGTTTCCTATCAAATCCTCCGGGAGCCTGGTTGCTGAAGGCAGCAGATTCCAGCAAAATTTCTTTCACCAGTGGATACAGTTCATTCTATTAAAAAAAACCCCAGTCCTGGCTGTCCTGGCTGTGTAGGTGGGTGAGAAAATGTTAACAGCTGCACTCACTGCGGGAACAGGCTGCCAAAAATACTTGTCCTGTGAACAACTGTTCTAAATTTGGTTACCTGCTCTGTGTTACTCGGTAGCCGGGCTGCCCTCGTGCTCTTATCCCAGCAGAGACCTAAAGCACCGACACAAACCCTTCCTATCCCAGCCAGATGATTCCAAGGGCTGTCCCCAAGCTCTGCAACCCGGGGTTTGGAGAAGTGTTGGTGACAAATGAGGAGGAAACAGCTCCTTTTGGACAAAGGAGGAGGAAACGACTCCTTTGGCGCCGGGGGAGGGTTTGATGACAGTCCTGGGGCAGAGCTGAGCCTGAGGGGGACTGGCCCTGCTGAGACCTTCTGTCCTCCCTGAGAGGAGCTCCAGGGGGGATGATGGGCTGGCATCACAGCCAGAACAGTCCTCGCTGCCAGGGGAGTGCAGAGACCCCCCTCCTGGTCCTTGTGTCCCCGTGGGATGGGTCAGTCAGGACCAAACGGGCACAGAGGGTGTTCAGAGAAGGGCAGCAAAGCTCAGGAAGGGTCTGGAGAACATGTCCTGTGAGGAGCAGCTGGGGGGGTTTATCTGGAGAAGAGGAGGATCAGCGGGGACCTCATTGCTCTCCCCAACTCCCTGACAGGAGGGGGCAGGGAGGGGGGTCGGGCTCTGCTGCCATGTCCAAGGGAAAGGAGGAGAGGGAATGGCCTCAAATTGGACATTAAAGATTCAGATGAGAGATTAGAAACAATTTTTCCCTGCAGGAGTGGTCAGGCCTTGGAATAAGTGTCCCAGGGAGGTGGTGGAGTCCCTGTGTCTGGGAGTGTCCCAGAGGTGTCTGGATGTGGCCCTTGGGGACATGGATTTGGGGTGATCCTGGTGGTGCTGGGGTGGGACTGGATGATCCTGGAGGTCTCTCCCAGCCTTGATGGTTCTGTGAAATGCACCCCTCAGGGCTGGTGAGACCTCCATAAAAGATTTTGTCTTCCTCTTGCTGCTAGAGGAGGACACTTGTCCCTTATCACCCCTGGAAGGTGACAAACTATTCCCCCATCATTATCCAGAGCATTTCCACTTCAGTGCTGCCCAGCACCCTCTGGTTTGTAACCAGGCCTTCAGCTGGAACCTTCTGTAAAGTCCCTGCAGCACAGAAAGCCTGGTGTGGGGAATATCTGCCCAGTGCCTGCTGTGCTGTGCCCTCATATTTGATGGAGAATCCTCCCAGAATCACCAAGGTTGGAGGAGCCCTTCGGATCATCCAGTGCCACCCTCACCCAGCACCACCACGACCCCCCCTAATCCACGTCCCCACTTCTGCCACCCTCCTACCACAGTGCAGCACTGCCAGGGACTGCTGAGCTCACTGTGAAACACAACTTTTCCCCCCCTTTTTGAGGAAAATCACCCTTGGCCACCGAGCCACAAGAGCTGCTTTTGTTCGTGACCCCCATCCTTGGCAGGTTATTTTTTTTTAATCCTCCAATTTTCTGCATGAAGAGCTTTGCTCTCACTGAACTGTGGGTGCAGCTTAATGACTAAGCTGAGTGGTGCTAGTTAGGCCCAGAACCAACATCTGGGTTAGTGGCTTAGTTGAGACCCCTTAATTAAAACGAGGTCATCCCGTCCTCCCTCCTCTCCTCGTGTCCATGATGGATGTTCAGCCCTGAGCACCCGCTGATGTGTTATTAAGGAGCACATCAGCTGTCCATTAAGCAGCAGGGAAATTGTGGCTTTGATGTGTCAGGTACCTAATGAAGATGAAATTCAGGCTGGGAGTGCAGAAAAGATCTTTCTGCAGCCTTTGCTCAGCGTTTCACACAAAGCCTTTTTGCTGCAGCGAAAACTTCCTGGCAAAACTCTTTCCAGGTCCTTCTTTGAGGAGCAGGAGCTGCTCAATCTCCATCCTTGGCCAGAACTGCCTTTTTTTTTTTTTTCAACTTGAGAAATGTTTTTCTTGCAGCTGAGGGAAAGAACTCTGGTCTGCAGCCACCCAGCTTTGGTCTTATTAACTCATCGCTGCGTCAGGATCCTCCAGGAAAGTCATGTTCCCATTATCTATACAAAACAGATTAGGTGGGGGGATGAAAAGGGCTTGGAAAGGTAAAGCCAGATCTAGGTTTGGCTTCCTAAATGTCAGCACGAGGCACCTTCTGTCTCCTGTCATGGTACTGAAGAAAAATGTGTTGTTACTCCAGCGGTTTGATTTGTTAAAATTATTTATGTCCACGAGACAGGCATTGTCTTCCTTGGTCTTTAAGTGATCCTTAACCCCAGAGGAAAGAAGAATTAAAGGAATGAAAAATTAAAAAGAAATATATATTTTTATTTTTTTTTAATATTATTTTAAGTGAGAGATTTTATTGGAGAAAGTGTTTGTCTGGCCGGGACAAGAAATGTTAATGCTCCTTTGGGAAAGAAGGGACTTTGCGGAGGGAAGGGATTAAAAAAAGTGAGAAGGAGGGGAAAAAATTTTTTTAAAGGAAAGCTCTGATTTTTTTTTTTTTGCTCCAGCACAAAAATCCACGATTGAAAATGTGCTTCCACCTCAGCAACCCTTTTATGGGATCTTGGATGCTTGGGGATGTTTGTGTAATTGCTTCTTGTAAATGATCTTCTCCTCTGCAACACTTTACAGTAAACCACTTTGCTTTGCCATCTGTTATCCAGTTGTTTTAACTGGGTTTCCAGTTATTTCTTTCAGTCATTTACAAGAACCTTTTTAACCTCCACGAAAATGAAATAATTGAAGCCTCTCCTGCTGGATTCCTCCATCTGGGCCTCAAAACTGAGAGAATGAGGGTTAAAAAAAAACCCCAGTGCCTGAGGAAGGAGCAGGAAATGTGTAAATCAGCAGTGAACGACCAAGCATTGCCAAAATTCATCTTTCTGAAAGCTCTGAGCCGGAGGGTTTAATTGGAGGAAGCACTTTGGGGGGACCTGGGGGTGATTTTTCATCTCTAGGTCACTTTTTGGAACATGTGCCATTATCAGCTGGTGAATTTAGTGACTAAAAGTGGGCTTTGTCTCACCCAGAGATCCTGGAATTCTGGGATGGTTTGGGTTGGAAGGACCTTAAAGATCATCCAGTGCCACCCCCTGCCATGGGCAGGGACACCTTCCACCAGCCCAGCTTGCTCCAAGTTTATCCAGCCTGGCCTTGGACACTTCCAGGGATCCAGGGGCAGCCACAGTTTCTCTGGGAATTCTATCCCAGCACCTCCCCACCCTCCCAGCCAAGAATTCCTTCCCAATATCCCATCTCACCCTGCCCTCTGGCATTTTAAAACTATTCCCTGTTGTCCTGTCACTCTCTGCCTGTATAAAAAGTCCCTCTCCCTCCCTTTTATAACCCCCTTTAGGCCCTGGAAGGGGCTCTGAGGTCTCCCTGGAGCCTCCTCTCCTCCAGGTTGAACACCCCCAGCTCTCCCAGCCTGTCAAGACATTTTCCTGCCTTTCCAGGAGGAAGAGTTTGGTGCAAGTGCAGTTTCTGGAGTCTGGGAGGTGAAGGGTTAAGATGTTCCTCCCCTGCTGGGGTTACCTGGAGGTTCTTCCCGTGGAGGGTGTTTTTGGGGTCACACACAGACCTCAGCAGTACCAGATGGAGACATTTTCAGAGTGGCTGCTGGGACACAGCCCTTTTCTCCACCCCTTTTCCCTGTTATCTCCCACCACCCTCTCCCCTCACCTCGGGGACGTTGGTGCTGCCAAAATGACTTGCAGGTGGCAGTTCTTGCCGTGTCACTGCCCAGCACCCTCATGTGGAGCCAAACCCAGGGCACTCTGACCACGTGCAACCCAACAGCCACCACGTGGGTTGATGGAGAATCCTCCCAGAATCCCAGAATCCCCAAGGTTTGAAGAGACCTTCGGATCATCCAGTGCCACCCTCACCCAGCACCGCCACCATCCCCCCTAATCCACGTCCCCAACTCTCCTGCCACCCTGGTGCCACAGTGCAGCACTGCCAGGCATTGCTGAGCTCACTGTCAAACACAATTTTCCCCCCTTTTTGAGGAAAATCACCCTTGGGTGACGTTTGTGACACGGAGATGTCACGGATGCGTGTGACGAGGAGGAGCTGAGGAGTTCTGAGGGACCACAGTGGTGGAGCTGCCGTTCCAGGGCTTCCCTGGGGAAGTTGCCCACGCTGCCTGGCACGGTGTCAGCAGAGGGCTGGGCAGAGAGCCCGCCTGCCTTCCCTCTGGGAAATGAGGAACACCACCGACCACAGCCGGACGCGCTGCGGCCGCTGCGGCCGAGGGAGGAGGTTTGGCCCGGGGCACCCCGGCCCTCCCTGGGGCAGCAGATCCCCTCTGCCAGCCCACCACTGGCACTTTGTGGTGCAACCAACCTCCTGTGAAGCCCATGAGCCACCCCCCTGCTTTCCCTGTTATCCCACGGGGGTGTCTTCCCATCTGTGGAGGGATGAAGAGGTGTCGTGTCCTCCATGGTCCACGGGGAGCAGCTCCCAGCAGGGAGGGGTCAGGGCGGGGTCAGGTTTGATTTTGGGACAAGGTTCTTCCCCCAGAGGGTGGTGGGCACTGACCAGGCTCCCCAGGGCAGTGGGCACGGCCCCAAGGCTGCCAGAGCTCCAGGAGGGTTTGGACAACGCTCTGAGGGACAGGGGGGAGTGTTGGGGTGTCCTGGGTAGGGCCAGGGCTTGGACTTGGTGATCTTTGGGGGTCCCTTCCCACTCAGTCAGTAATTCCTACAGCAGCCCTCCTTTCAGCTGGGAAGACAGATTCCCTTCTTTTTAAACAGAATAATAGTTGCAAAAACATAGATGACATTTACAGGCAAAAAAATCAAGTTGTTCCCAAACTCAGGCTTCCTGTGTGGGATGTGGGGAAGCTGCAGGGACATCCATGTTCCATCCATGTTCCATCCATGTTCCATCCATGTTCCATCCATGTTCTCACTGATGCTGCTGGAGCCACCACCACTGTCAGGTTTGTCACGTGGTGCTTCCCTGCAAATCAAGGTTGGAAGAGACCTCCAGGATCATCCAATCCCACCCTCACCCAGCACCACCAGGATCACACCCAATCCATGGCCCCAAGGGCCACATCCAGACACCTCTGGGACACTCCCAGACACAGGGACTCCACCACCTGCCTGGGACACTTATCCCAAGGCCTGAACACTCCTGCAGGGAAAAAGTGTTTCTAATCTCTCATCTGAATCTTTAATATCCAATTTAAGGCCATTTCCTCTCCTCCTTTCCCTTGGAAATGGCAGCAGAGCCCGACCCCCCTCCCTGCCCCCTCCTGTCAGGGAGTTGGGGAGAGCAATGAGGTCCCCCCTGAGCCTCCTCTTCTCCAGATAAACCCCCCCAGCTCCCTCAGCTGCTCCTCCTAAAACACGTTTTCCAGACCCTGCACAAACACAGCCATCCCCAGGAGCAGGGGACTCCTCTGTGCCCAGTTTTGTTTCACCTCACCCAGAGGTGATCTGGGAAAAAAAAGCAGAAAACGAGGTTTTAAATACTCTGAGTTTGCTGCTATTTTTATAAATTTTATAAATTTTCAGTGTGAAAGGAAAGTGATCTTTCATTATTATTTTTTTATTTTATTTTTTTTTAAA
>NW_016690391.1:737303-738767 GCF_001604755.1 Lepidothrix coronata
TGCCCCCTCCTGTCAGGGAGTTGGGGAGAGCAATGAGGTCCCCCCTGAGCCTCCTCTTCCCCAGATAACCCCCCCAGCCCCCTCAGCTGCTCCTCCCAGGACATGTTCTCCAGCCCTTCCCCAGCTCCGTTCCCTCAATGAGGGGCTCAAAAACTGGACACAGCACTTGAGGAACCTCCCCAGTGCAAACAGTGAGTTAATGGCAGAGTTGTGTCCTTTAGGGGAAAAGGGCCACATTTCTCCCCCTCCATCCATGTTTTGTGTGAGGCCCACTGTGCCACACACAATCCTAAAATATCAGTGGGATAGAGCCTGGATTTCAAGACCAATTGAGACCACTCAGGCTGTGGATGCCCACAGTGCTTTTTTGATTTGTTGGGCTGCTTGTTTTGGCCAAGAAACCTGTGAGCCCATCCCTCAGTGGTCTGTGGATTAGGATGCAGAAAATTGCTGGATGAGAGTGGGATAAATAGCTTGGGCTGTTCTACCTTTGGGGTGGCAGCTCCGTGGGAGGTTGAAGGATTTAATTTTTGGCCTTTGGCACAGAAATTCTTTTGGGGAGCCCACGTATCAAATATAACAGTAGACACAATGACCTCACATGTTTCCCCAGCTCTCCTGCTCTGAGCCAAGTAGGGTGAAGCTTAAATTTGCTCCATGTAATCATCATTCCAGCGAATTTGAGTCGTTTGTGAACACATTAGAGAAAGTCAAAACAAATATCCTCGGCCCCAGTGGTAACCAGAGGTAAAAGCAGAAATGTTGGGCAAGTGATGAAAGACAGGGAACGTGGATGTGACATGGAAAGAAACTCACTCAGAACTGTAAGAAGAAAAATCCTGCTTGATTGGTTCCTAATGTAGTAAAACAATTCACCCTGGGACTGGTAAAATAACTGTGAGAGCTTAAAGTGATTCAAATTGGCAGTTCCAGCACAATCCCAGAGGACACACGGGGCAACAGCCACGGTTAAAAGCCAGTCCTGAGTTCCTTGGAAGGCTGAGGAGCCACCCTAGGGCTTGGGATGGGGAGCAGGGTGTGCTCTGGGGCTGGGGAGGGATTGTCTCTCCTCTTAACCTCCCTTCTCAGCACTGTTTGTGGGAAGAGTTGGGAATTTTGTCTCCGGGATGCCCAGCACTGCTGCTCCCTCCGGCCTCCAGGACCCTCGGAAAACTCTGGTGCTTTCAAAGCTCTTCCTTGGGAAGCTGCACTGGAAACCCCTGCAGTGTCTGGAGTATGGAAGTGGTCTTCAAAACAGGAAAGATGTTCAAAATAGAAGGTCCTTTGTCTTGTCTGGGCCTACTCCAGGTAAACATGAGAAAAGAAACCAGTTTAGCTTTGGAGGCTGAGGTATCCCAGGAATACCTCACCCCTGTTGTGTCCACAGGTGCTTGAAGGACCATGTCCTGGGCTTCCAGGGAGGGCTCACTCCATTTTTCAGGACAGTTTTCCCCTCACCTGTGG
>NW_016690391.1:739672-752075 GCF_001604755.1 Lepidothrix coronata
TCCAGCCCCTTCCCCAGCTCCATTCCCTTCCCTGCACACGCTCCAGCCCCTCCAGGTCTCTCTCCCATGAGGGCCCAGAACTGGACTGGGGCTGCAAAATCCAACCCCTGCCCTCTGGAAAGCCCTTTTCTCCCGCTGAGCCGTGTGAAGCAAGTCCCAGGCTCTGCGGGGTAACGTGTCAGAACTTGACCCTGAAAGCACTCCCCAGGTATTCAGGGAATTCTGATGGCTTTATCAGGTCAGGGCTGAAAGCTGAGGAGCCTGACATCACTGGAGCAGCCAAAGTTATGTCATGTTGGCATCACATCTCCCTGCACAGCCCGTTTTCCTCTCTCAGGTGGAAGCTCTTTGCTCCTCAGCTCTGGGGGAGGTTTTTTTCGTGCCACTGCTGGTCTGCGTTGGCAGAGCTCGTGCTCTTCGTGTTCCTGGCCCCTTCCATGATGGCCCTGGGAAGACATGACCTTCCTCCCAGGAGGAGGGATGAGTAACCAGCAGTGGCACCATCTTTGAGCAGCTGTGCCACCTGCCAGTGCCTCCCCGTGTAATTAAGCCCTGTGTAATTAAGCCCTGTGTAATTAAGCAGAAAACTGAGCCAACCACCAGCTGTTCCTGCCACTTCCCAGGTTCTTTGGATGCTCCTACACCAAATAAATCATCTCAGAGTGACCAGGGATTGTCCCTCATCTCCGTGATCAGCGCAGTTTGAGAGGGATGGGGCAGAGAGGGAGAGAGGTTCGTGGAATCACAGATTCCCAGAAGGTAAAATGGTGTTTTCCAGCAATGTTGAGGGACCAGAATTCTCAAGGAAAGAGCAATTCCTTGTGCTTGGTGCTGGAGATGTCCACCTGGTAAGGTGTGACCCTGGGGAAGCAGAGCTTGCATTCCACCACTCTTCCAGTTGAGTTACGTGGAACTGGACTTCAAAAAACACAGCAAGATCCAGCTGATTATCAGGAGAAGGATCAAAGCCTTTTCCTCATGGAATGGCAAGAAAAGAAGACATGTTTCATCAAGGCCAGCTCCAGCCTCTTTGGTTTGCTTCCATCCTTGCAAATGCAGTATTTGTGCATCTCAGGGCCCACCGGGAACCTCACCAGTGGCTGGGGACTGGGGAGAACTCCCCAAGTCCTTCAGATCCCAGGAAAGGAAGGGCATTCCTATGAAATATATTTGTCACCTTGAACACAAAAGGCCAGGCCACTGTCCTCTCCTGCTCCTGATGTGCTGCCTGGTGCAAAGCCCTGCCTGGTTGAACTGGTGGACTGGGGATGGCTGTATTCCAATTCCTGAGCACCTTCAGCTCCCTCTTCCCGGCACCACATTTTGGGGGAGTCTCTTTGCCTCAGTTCCTCCCCCAAAGGAAGGCCCCAGGCTGAGGGAAAGCAAACACAAAGCTTTCCAACTGTGTTGTTGTCACCTCCTGCCCATCCCAGTCCCCTGTCAGCCCCTGGGACACCCTGAGAGAGACTCTCTGCTACTGGTGGATCCGTGGAATTTTTTCCTGTGAGATTTTCCTCCTTGCACAAGTTGCTGCTCAACATCTCTTCATTCAGGGTTCCACCATTCCCACGCCAGAGCTCCCCAGCATTTCTTTTCTTGTTTGGACCAATTTTAATGACAGTGGGACAAAGAGGTACCTGAGGAACAACTGCACCCTCCCTGCTCTCCCTCCCAGGTGACTTGGACACCAGTTTTTGACACTTCTCAGACCTGTGCACTGAAGAGTGGGAGGTTTTGCTGCAGAAAACGAGGGAATGCTGAGTTTTTGGGAGCAGTTTCCAGTGTCTGCATGGAGACTTGAGGCTCAAATCTGGGCTGTCAGCTCAGTTTGTTCCCCGTTTCACACTGGGCTTCGTGACCCGTGAAATTTGGGGTTAAACATTTTGGTGTCTTTGCAAAGGAGAGCTGGGCGTGACCGAAGGGATTTACCACGGATCCCACAGGGAGAAGGGAGAGGAGCACCTGGCATCCCATCACCTGGCAGTGACCGTGGCCCCCCAAGCCAAGGGTATCCTCAATCCATGGATTTTGAGGGCTACAAAACCCCGGTGGGAGGTAACGAACAGCTTTTGGAGCCGTCCCATCTCACTTGTCTCTGCCACCCACCCCCAAAAGGGTCCCAGTGGCTTTTCCAGCCACTGTTACCACTGGAAATGGGTGAGGAATCAAGGATGGACCTGGCCTGGGACTCCTGGCTCTGCCATTCCAGAGGAGCCCTGCCTGGACCTGCCAGCTTGGCACTCTGCCAGGCAGTGCTTTGGGTCTGGCCAGGCCACCTATGAAGTTTTTTTGCCTCCCTCTGCTCTGTTTAGCCCAGGGAAGCCCAAATGTTGTTTTAAAGCTGAAGAACCCCTTTTTCATACGTGTCTTTTGGGGTTATTTTTTTACACTAGAGTGACCTACAAGGTCAGGCCCCCCTGTGCAGAGGAGGGGAGGAGGTTTCCAAGGTCTCCACAAGGTCTCTCACCTCAAATCCTGTGTTTGATTGGGGATCCCCTCACTTCAGAAAGGACATTGACGTGTGGGGTGTGAGAATCCCAGAATCACCAAGGCTTGAAGAGACCCTCAGGATCATCCAGTCCCACCAGAATCACCCCGAATCCATGTCCCCAAAGGCCACACCCAGACACCTCTGGGAAAACTTCCAGAGGCAGCGACTCCACCACCCCCCTGGCACACTTATTCCGGGGCCTGACCTTCTTTCACTGAAACAAATAATTCAAATATCTCATCTGAACATTCCCTGCAAGTTTGCCCATCCTCGAGCTCCCAAAGAACTGGAAAACTCCAAGGCAAAGCCTGGAGGGCTCGTTTCCCTGCCAGGAACACAACCCTTATCTCGCTTTCAAACTGGTTTCTCTTCCTGCCACTGGAGCACAAACAATGTTCTGAGACACTTCTGAGCTTCCTGAAAATTGATCTTCATCAGCTTTAGGCCTGTGATTAACGATGTCAAGCTATTTTCAGTTTAATCTGGATTTCACATCTTTGCCAGACACGGAGTCCTGACTCCCTCATGGACAAACCTGAGGACACACAGAGCAATTGTTCTCTTTTCGGGGCAGTTGCACGAACAGTCTGCAACCCAGAGCAGTTTTGGCTCTTCAGTCCTCCAGTTGCTTCATAAATCCCCCCTCAACACCATAAATATTGGTGCTATTTCACCTAATTGTGTTTTTTCTTTACAAGCCCAACCCCGGCGGAACTTTCCTGCCCATATTTGGGGGGGGGGGGGAGTAACAAAGGACAAATATGAAATTTTTCCCCCCACACACCGCCTCTTTTAAGTTGTTAAACTTCAACAATAATAAAGGTATTATGTGGAGTCATCTCAAAAATATATCCCATATATCATTGGGAGATAAAGATCTTTGTCTGAGACTTTGTCTGAGGAGGATAATGTTTCACTCCTGGCGCCTCCAAGTCTACTCTTTCGAACATAACACATATTTGTTATACACTTACTAAACCTGGCTGGGTACAATGCCCAAAAAAAATCAGTTTGCACTTTTATTTTTGGCCAATTAACCGAGCTCATCAGAGCTCTTTTCCCTGCAGAACGGCCACCAAACTTTGGGAATTGAGTCCCAAGGTGGGATCCGTGAGGGTTGTGGCGGAGCCCGGAACATCTCAGGATTTAAGGGGCATTTTAAGATCATTTTCTTAGGGGGGGAAGGTGGAAATTAGGCTGTGCCCGTGTGTGGCAGGGGGAGTGTGTGAGAAATCCATCTCAGAATTCCCCTCAAAACTTCGTGGAGTCCTGGATTTTAAAACCCCAACACCAAAACCTCCACCCGGTGTGTTTGGGATGAAAAGTTTGTTTGGGGTGAAAACTCTTTGGGCGTTTTCCTTTTCTGTTTGGGTGTTTTCGAGACGTAAACATACCTGTGGATATACCAAATATTAAGGATGCAAAGGATGAAAGTGGAGCAAGGAACCAGAGGGCTCCTAAAAGCCTGAAACAAGGCAAGGGAGTCTCACTAGAGAAGTTATTTTACTCCTCCCCCCTGTCCCCCCACAACTCCCTGAGCTGTGTCTCTGGTGTAGTTTCCCTCTAATCTTCAGCCAGACCCAAGAATCCTAAATATCTGGAGGAAAAATATAAAAATTAAAAGAATTAAATGAGACCTACTGAAGCTGCACTAAATACAGCAGCAGATTTCACGAGTTCAAAAAAAAACAAAAAACAACCCACCAAACAAATAAATTGTTTTATAAATATTTATAATTCGTTTTATTCGGGGACTAGTTTCCAAAGTGAAGGGGTTTCATAAACTCAATAAAAAATCTTAATTAAAGAAATCCAAAAGGGGTTGTTTATCTCCCGTGGTACCAGGAGGTACCAGCAGTTTTATACTTTGGATTTTTCTGCAATTTGGCTTCGTTCACGTGGCCCAAAAACCCTTTCCACACCTGCCAGAGGCATGTCCTGCTCTCCCAGAAAATGCTGGAGCCCTGTTTGCACGGGAGGGATCCTCTGCAGGAGTGTGACACGAGCAGGAGGGGGTGGAATGAGCCCAATAATTTAAGCTTGATAGCACCAGGAAAAAAAAAAAAAACAGATCTGGAGGAAAAACCGAGCTCAGGTTAGTGCTGAGCTTAACTTGGAAAATCCAAAAGAGCCACTAGGGAGCTGCCTGGTTACATGGGATTTTACCCATCTGGTCCTGGGATCCCAGCTCCAAACCCTGGAGCTTCCAGGAATGATGTGGATCCCCGGCATCCCAGGGAATCCTTTGGCTGAAGGATATTTTCCAGCCAGGATGAGCCTCCTGACTCCCTCAGACCTCCAGAGCTGGGGGGGGATGAATATCTGTGTGTTCCCTCTGGTGCTTCTTCCAGGGAAATCCACTTCCTTGCTCCTGCAGTTGTCCCCAGACGTGTTGAATTCTTTCCTTTTCTTTAGTATCCCAAGGTAAAAAATTCCTAAAGATCCTGGGAATTACGTTTGGCAACATTTTATTTTACTTTTGGTTTTCATTTCTCTCTCTTTCCACCTGTGGTTTGAGTAACAGCGAGACAGGGAAAGAGTGGCTTAATAAATTTTAATAATTTAATAAATTTAATAATACAATAAATATAATAATTTAATAAATTTAAAAATTTAATAAAATAAATATAGCAATTTAACACATTTTAATATGTGTCCTATTAAGAGTAAATATCAAGTTAAGTCGAGTGTCTTCTTCTCTTCCTCTGGGTTTCTTATATTTTTTTTTTTTTCTGCTTGATTTTCTTATCCTTGCTCTTTTCCAAAGATACCCAATGACCGATTTGTGCATTTTCCAGCAAAATGGTGGGGAAAAATCACCATGAAAAACAATAAATGGGATGTGTGGGTCGGTTTGGGGGGCCTGGGAGAGGGATTTGGACCAATATAATTCTCTGAAGACCAAGGGAAGGAGAGAGTGTCCTGCAGGGGAGGCAGGTCTGGAAAACAGAAATGTCACCAGGAAGCCAAAAATTTAAAGAGAGGGAAATTCTGAAGAAAAGGGAACTGGCAAATGGAGAAGAGACATCAAAAAGAGTAGGGGTGGTCTCCTCCCTTCTGGTGGGGGGGGTCCTGCAAGGTTGTAGCTGCTTCTTCAAGCAGGAAAACCCTTCATGTGATTCCAGAATAGAGAAAACCTCTTGCATTTCTTTTTTTGTTGTTTTTTTTTTTTTTTTTCCCAGAGGAAAAGTGACAGTTTATTTTCCCTGCATCGTCCTCTCCTGGGAAAACAGGCTGAGGAAGTTGGAGTTGTTCAGCCTGGAGAAGAAAAGGCTTTGGGGAGACCTTAGAGCCCCTTCCAGGGCCTAAAGGGGGCTTAGAAAAATGAGGAAGAGGGTTGATATCATAGAAAATCCAGAGATGGAGGGGGGATTATTCTTTGTAACAGCTCCAGAAAAGGGGGATGCCCGGTGAGTAATGAACGTGCATTTCTAAGGAACACAATGAGGAAGTGTCTCTTCTAGAAACAATAGAAGTGGAAACACTTGTTGTCAAAATCTGTGGGCACCAAAGTAGATATTTCGAAAATTAAAGACATTTTTCAAGTCTTCAGTTTTTACTGAATCACAGAATCAGAATATCCTGAGCTGGAAGGACCCTCAAGGATCACCCAGTCCAAGGCCTGGCCCTGCCCAGGACACCCCAGCACTCCCCCCTGTCCCTCAGAGCGTTGTCCAAACCCTCCTGGAGCTCTGGCAGCCTTGGGGCCATGCCCACTGCCCTGGGGAGCCTGGTCAGTGCCCACCACCCTGTGGGGGAAGAACCTTGTCCTGAGATCCACCCTGAGCCTGCCCTGTCCCAGCTCCAGCCCTTCCCTGGGTCCTGTCCCTGCTCCCAGCGAGCAGAGGTTGGAGCTGCCCCTCATGAGGCTGTTGAAAGCAGTGAGACATTTAAATTATATTAATGTGAGTGAAAAAACCACCCCAATCAGCTGGAGTTGTGTGTTTTGGTTGAAGGAAGATTCCAGCTACGTGAGAAATGACATCTCTGGAGGGTGTTTGCAGCAACACAGGAGAGGGCAGCTGGTACCCAGAGCACAGTGAAGAACACACTGCAGTTCTAAAGTGTAGAGGTCAGTCGGAATCCCAGAATCCTCAGGGTTGGGAGAGACCTCCAGGATCACCCAGCACCACCAGGATCACCCCAAATCCGTGTCCCCAAGGGTCACATCCAGACACCTCTGGGACACTCCCAGACACAGGGACTCCACCACCTCCCTGGGACACTTATTCCAAGGCCTGACCACTCCTGCAGGGAAAAATTGTTTCTAATCCCTGATTTGAGTCTTTAATGTCCAATTTAAGGTCGTTTCCTCTCCTCCTTTCCCTTGGACATGGCAGCAGAGCCCGACCCCCCTCCCTGCCCCCTCCTGTCAGGGAGTTGGGGAGAGCAATGAGGTCCCCCCCGAGCCTCCTCTTCTCCAGATAAACCCCCCCAGCTCCCTCAGCTGCTCCTCACAGGACATGTTCTCCACCCCCTTCCCCATCCCTATTCCCTTCTCTAAATCAAGTCTACACTTAGTAACACCTTAGGCCCGGATTTACAACACAATGCCCCCAAATCCTGTGTTTATTCCCGAGGGATAACCCTGAGAACACCCACGGGAGCTTCTCCCCGGCTCCTCCTCGCACGGTGCCAGTGCTTCCCCCACTTCCCTGGGTGTTATCTGGGGTCTGTGGAGCAGCAGCTGGGACACAGCCCAGGCCTGTCACATCCTCTGGTGCCACTTGGGGGAATTCCAGCCCAGGAAGTGGCTGGGAAGGCTTTGCTCTGAGGCTGTTTATTCAGCATTTCTGTACGTGACGTCCCCCATGTCACCGCCAGCCCTCTGAGTCACCAGAGAGGGAAACAACTTGCTTGTCTCTTGGCTCTCAGCTGAGCATCCAGAGTAAGCACTTTCTTTGGGTCCACCTGGCCCCATCTCAGCTTTATTTTAAGTTTTCCCAGGAGCTTGTTAGAATAACACTCATGTTTTCTTGTTCTGTGTTTGTGAAGGGCGATGGGGAAACTTCCCGTGTGTGACTTGTGAGAAAAACAACTCTTGGAGCATCGTGGCAGTGGTTTGTTACCTGAAATAAATTTCTAGACCACGGTAAAAGTGTGTTAAAAAAAAAAAATAATGTTTGGGTTATTTTGTCCATGGTCAAGATCATGGAATGGTTTGGGTGGGAAGGGACATTAAAATCCTCCTGTTTCTCCCTGCCATGGGCAGGGACACTTTCCACTAGCCCAGGTTGCTCCAAGTTTATCCAACCTGGCCTTGGACACTTCCAGGGATCCAGAGGCTTCTCTGGCCAACCTGTGCCAGAGAACCCACCCTCACAGCCAAGAATTCCTTCCCAATATCCCATCTGGGATGTCCATGGGTTGTGCAGAAGCAGAAGATAAAAACCACGTGTATGGAAATCATTAGTGTGGGTTTAACCCTAATTCATGCCCAGGTAATCGTGACTTTCAGTGTTGTCTTGACTCAAGGTGGATTTAAATATACACTTGAACTCTTCCTAACTTGAAACCTGAATAAATGATCCCTTTTTCAGTCAAATCAGGCAGGACAAAACTCTTTTTTTTTTCTGTATCTGTAACTCTTCACACTATTTCCAACTCTCTAAAACAAACACAGACAATCTGCCCTCGGAGTTCAGGCTCGGGTTTCAAAAATAGTTTGGTGGCAAAGCAGCTTTTTTTTTTTCCCCTCCTTTGTGTTTTTCAAGTGGTGAACGCTTTGAGAACTGGGACAAAAGTGAGGCCTTGCACCATCACCCCGTCCATCAGCACTCCTGTCAGAGACAGAACAGATTAGAGTCTGAAAATATTGTTCCTCTGTCACTCTGCTTGTTTTCCTTGGCCTGAAGGAGCCACCAGCTGCTGCAGTTTGGCACCTCCCGAGGTGTTTAAAGGAGGTTTTCAGTAATCCAGCACCGTGACCCTTCTGAAATGATGAGGTGCCTCTGAGAAGTGCCACCGTCCCCGGGGTGGGACTGGCAGCACCTGCAGGAAGGGTGGCAGGACCACCTTGGCCACCAGCAAATGTGCCCTGGTTTGTGCTTGGGTTTGCTCTGGTTTCATCCAGAAGATTTACAGGGAACAGGGGTGGGTTCTGGGCATTTCTGGAGTTCCTGGAAGCCTGTGAGAGAACGAGGGGTCTTCCTGAGGATGGAGGAGGCAGCTGAGGACAGGGGAAGGAGCTGGGAGGCAGGAAATGGCTGGAAGTAGATGGAGAGCAAGGCCAGCAATGAGCCAGCTGGGGCTCTGCCATGCAAGGCAGGGGTTGGGAACAGGGCTGGAAGCACAGCAGGGAGCTGAGCAAGCAGCAGGAACAGCAGAGGGCTCAGGGAACACCCCCGGGCTCTGAGTCCTGCAAACATCCTCAGGGAAAGGGCAGGCTGGGCCGTGGCTGCATCCACGGGTGGATAATCAACATTCCAAAGGTTTTGTGGCCTCCTGGAGACCTGCTGTGGCTTGGTGGCCGATGACAGCTCCCTTTCCTGGCTGGTGGCTTAGCAGGGCCTGTCAACAGCCAGGCTGATATCCCAGACTGACATCCCTGAGGAACATCACCCTGTGCAAATACTTCCAGGAAACTGCACACGGTCATGTGAACATGGATAAATTATGAGGAGAGGGGATTTTCCCACTCCCTTAACAAAAAAAATACAAGGATTGGGAAGTGCAACGCTCCAGTTTGGAAATGTGTGTCTTCATTTTATTATTTGGATAAAACAGGAGCGATGCTGGAGAGAAATAAAACTAAACATTGCCTGGGTAGGGAACAACTGTGGAGCCGGTCTTGGCTGTCTTTGTGGCTCATGGAATCATGGAATGGTTTGGGTTAGAAGGGGTCTTAAACATCATCTGGATCCAACCCCCTGCCATGGGCAGGGACACCTTCCACCAGCCCAGGTTGCTCCAAGCTCTGTCCAACCTGGCCTTGGACACTTCCAGGATCCAGGATCCAGTGCCTAGAGGTAGAAGAAGGTTGGAGAGGGACTTTGGACAAGGGCATGGAGGGACAGGACAAGGGGGAATGGCCTTAAGCTGAAGGAGGGCAGGGTTAGATGGGATATTGGGAAGAAATCCTTCCCTGTGAGGGTGGAGAGGCCCTTGAAAATGTTTCCCAGAGAAGCTGTGGCTGCCCCTGGATCCCTGGAAGTGTCCAAGGCCAGGTTGGACACTTGGAGCAACCTGGGATTGTGTCCCTGCTCACAAGAGGAGATTGGATGATCTTTAAGATCCCTTCCAACCCAAACCAAACCATTCCAGACTCTGTGATTCTACAACACACAGAATCCCAGAATATGAGGAGCTGGAAGGGACCCACAAGGATCAGCAAATCCATCCCTAAGCCCTGCACAGGACACCCCCAAAAGTCACACCCTGTGCCTGACAGCATTGTCCAAACACTTCTTGGACTGATTCAAGCAAGGCTGTGTGTGCTGGTGCTGAGGACACTGAGGAAACCCTTCCAAATCGACAGGGATGGCTCCTGATGCCAAAGTTAAACATGCACAGAAGTGTTTTGCCAAGCTGGATCCTCGTGCCAAGGGGCTGGGAAGCCAATTTTTTGGCAGTGAGACAGCAAAAAAGCCTTAAACGACTTCAGCTGTTTTACCTCGGTGCTGTGGGGCCTAGGAAAGTTCACTCCACACACCTGGGAGCTGAGATAATTATCCCACCTCCTGCAAAAACAAAATAAGAGCATTGTTTGACTCGTGAAGAGCCAGTGACAAAGTGCAATTGCTGAGCTGAGAGGAGCAAGTGCTGAGGGAAGGCTTTGATGTGGCAGAGGCAGCAAAAGCTACACTCCATGCACTCCTGGAGAGGCTTGCAAAAATCCCTTTCTGAAATGCAAATCTGCAATTAAATTGCACTCTGGTTCGTTGTTGCCCGGTGAAGCTGAAAAAAAAAATCAAAATGCAAAACCAGGTGGCACCTCTGTCACCACAAATGGAGAGATCCAACTCCTGAGGCTCCAGGAGATCAAATCCACGGCAGGTGGGGTTTTATATAAAACCTGCAGTTCAACAAAGCTTTTTCTTGCCACCCTTCTCCTCTGCCACCCCTGGGGGTGCCACGAAAAGAGGAGGGAGGCTTTGCCACCCCTCGCTCTGCTGGTTTGGTGTTTGTGTGGCAGCACCCACAGCAGAAGGGAGGATTTGCTGTGCTGAGCTCTCTGCAGATCTTTCTTTCCCAGGAGATTTACAGTCTCTGGACTGTAGGAAGCATAGTTACACCTCTTAAGGAGAACTTAAAAGATTAAATTACGAGATTAGAATAAAAATTTCACTGGAAGAATGGCCTTGGAATAAGTGTCCCAGGGAGGTGGTGGAGTCCCTGTGTCTGGGAGCGTTCCAGAGGTGTCTGGATGTGGCCCTTGGGGACCTGGATTCGGGGTGATCATGGTGGTGCTGGGTGAGGGTGGGACTGGATGATCCTGGAGGTCTCTCCCAACCCTGAGGATTCTGTGATCCTGGAACATGGCAA
Organism: Lepidothrix coronata; assembly: GCF_001604755.1. Lineage (NCBI taxonomy): Eukaryota > Metazoa > Chordata > Aves > Passeriformes > Pipridae > Lepidothrix > Lepidothrix coronata. The sequence continues at coordinate 750,648 of NW_016690391.1, forward strand.
AGAGACAACACCTGGTTTTTGTTTGCCAAAGCTCCTCTGACACTTGTGTGAGCTTTGCAGCTCCCCAGTGAAGTGGTTGAGGGTGTCAGTGTTCATCTCAAGAGTCAAGAGTTTTCCACAGTCCTCCACCTGACCCTTGGCCTTGAGTCTCCAGCCCCTTGGTTGTGGCTGCCCCATCCCTGGAAGTGTCCAAGGCCAGGTTGGATGGAGCTCTGAGCAACCTGGGCTAGTGGAAGGTGTCCCTGCCCATGGCAGGGGCTGGAATGAGATGATCTTTAATGTCTCTTCCAACACAAACCATTCCATGACTGTATGATTTGGGTTGGAAAAGCCCTCTGAGATCATCGAGTCCAACCATCAACCCAGCACTGCCAAGGCCACCGCTAAACCACCCCCCAAATGCCACATCCACACGTGTTTGAAATCCCTCCAGGAATGGGGACTCAAGGACTTCCCTGGGCATCCTTTCCCAGTACCTGACAGCCTTTTCTGGGAAGAACTTTTCCCCAATATCCAATTTAAGACTCTCCCTGTTTCGAGGCCGTTCCCTCAGGTAACAGTTACACCCCCAAAACTCCGTCAGTGCCACTTGGGGTGGGAAAAAGAGCAGGGAAAGGAGCAGGAGCTCCAGCAAAAAATGACTGCCAACAAGAGATAGCGAGGAAGATAATGCAGTTAAACCACAGAATCCACAGTGCAGAGCTACTGAGCCTCCCCCAGAACAACCACAAAGCACAGGATCTGCAACCACAGCGATCAGATGATACGACCAACATTCAACACGAGGGCCCTGCAGAGAAAGAACAGCTCCAACGCCGGCAAAGCACTCCAGGAACAGTCATTTTCCTGGAAACAGCCCCTCGGAGCAATTCCCTGCCACCACACGGGCTCTGGGGCTGCTTTTCCCTCAGCAAAAGCTGCCAGCAGATGGTTTTGGGCCATGATGGTGGTGGAAGGGAGGGAACCTGCTGCGCTGGGGCACTGGGAGGATCGTGGGCCAGAGGGTTCCCCCAAAAGGTGAACACACAGCCCATGAGAAAACATGTGCTGCAGGTGCCCCAACTGGGCTGAAATAAGGCCTTAAAGGTGCAAGTCTGGTCTGAGATGGTTCCCTCCAGGTCTTTCTAGTCCCTGTTGGAGATTCCAAATGAGTGGGGCATGAGAGGAGGCTCAGGGGGGACCTCATTGCTCTCCCCAACTCCCTGACAGGAGGGGGCAGGGAGGGGGGTCGGGCTCTGCTGCCATGTCCCGAGGGAAAGGAGGAGAGGAAATGGCCTCAAACTGCACCAGGGCAGGTTCAGATGAGAGATTAGGAGAAAAACTTTCCCTGTCAGAGTGGTCAGGCCTTGGAATAAGTTTCTCAGGAAGGTGGTGGAGTCCCTGTGTCTGGGAGTGTTCCAGAGGTGTCTGGATGTGTCCCTTGGGAAC
>NW_016690391.1:754801-755992 GCF_001604755.1 Lepidothrix coronata
CAAGGCCAGGTTGGACGGGGCTTGGAGCAACCTGGGCTAGTGGAAGGTGTCCCTGCCCATGGCAGGGGGTGGCACTGGATGAGCTTTAAGGTCCCTTCCAACCCAAACTATTCTGGGATTCTATAATTCTAACCCTGCCCTCCTCCAGTTTAAAACCATTCCCCTTGTCCTGTCCCTCCATTCCTTGTCCCAGGTCCCTCTCCAGCTCTCCTGGAGCCCCTTTAGGCTCTGGAATGGGTTCTCAGCTCTCCCTGGAGCCTTCTCTTCTCCAGGTGAATCCCCCCCCCAGCTCTCCCAGCCTGGCTCCAGAGCAGAGGGGCTCCAGCCCTGGGATCATCTTGGTGGCTCCCCACAATCCCTGGATTGTGACCAGAGGGAATTGTGCCTCTGCCTGTCACCCAGAAGACTTGAACCATCTGTACAAATAGATACATATAGTTAATTAAAAAAATGGATTGCCCTCTTCTTTGTTCTAAAGCACTTGTACCCACAGCAAGTTCATAAAACAGACAGAGATTTTTGGCACCACTGCCCATTTCGGCATTAACGGGCTGGGACTTGGGGTGACAAACACAGAACCAGTCACTAAAGGGCTAAAATTCCATGTGCTTCCAAAAAAAAAAATATCTCTCCTTTTATCACTGGATCTGCTTTTGCTGTGCTGGATACACACAGCAGTGTCTGGAGACACCTTGGAGACACTGTGCTTATCCCAGAAATTTGGTGCAGTAGGAGGGACCCCTCAGGAATTTGGGCACATTTGGTGCACACCTGAGGTGCAGCTTCCGGGTTTGTTCCCTCTGAAAGGAACTTTGCGCGTGTTTAAAAACGGCCTCGTGATCCAGAGAGGGGGGACTGAGAAATCTGCTTGAAACCAAAAAGCTGAGGAGTGGAGCCAGGTGGGAGTCGGGCTCTGCTCCCAGGGAACAAGGGACAGGAGGAGAGGGAACGGCCTCACACAAAACATGGATGGAGGGGGAGAAATGTGGCCCTTTTCCCCACTGTCTGATCCCTAAAGGACACAACTCTGCCATTAACTCACTGTTTGCACCACTGGGGAGGTTCCTCAAGTGCTGTGTCCAGTTTTTGGGCCCCTCATTGAGGGGCTGGAGCGTGTGCAGGGAAGGGAACGGAGCTGGGGAAGGGGCTGGAGCAGCAGGAGGGGCTGAGGGAGCTGGGGGGGCTCAGCCT
>NW_016690391.1:756514-759517 GCF_001604755.1 Lepidothrix coronata
CCTACCAGAGCCAGCCCAAATGCTCTTCCATGCCCATCTCCCAGTTCTCACTTTGGGAACGCTCCTCCAAAGCGTTCCCAGCCCTGGTGCAGCTCCCAATTCACAAACAAATACTCAGAGAAAAGCTTGGCTTCACTTTTATAAATCAAACCCCCAAGATCTGCACTAATTCTGTACATCAGTGGTGAAGTCTGACCATGATAAAAGTCTGTACCCTCCTTGTTTTTCTTATTTTCTCTCTTTTTCCCCCCTTTTTCCCTCTCCATGAGCTTGGATGTTGTGGTCATTACTAATGCAGGCAATGACTGCAAAATAATGAAGAGCCAAGAGGACTGTGACTGTGCTTAGCTTTCAGTGCAAAAGCACATTTTAGTAAAAAGAAAAAGAAGGGGAAAAAAACAGGCTCAGAGTGTCATGTTTCTCTCCTCCTCCTCCACCTTGCACCTGTTCCCCCCAAACCTCCTTTGTTGGCTTAAAAAAAAAAAAAATACTGTTTTTCACGAAGCTTGCGGGCAACTTGGTTTGCATCTGAAATTCTGAGAAAGAGGAGGGAAAAGAGAAGCAGGTGAGGGGCTGAGGGGCACAGCCAGGGTGGGATCTGGGTGCAGGGCTCACCGTTTGTTCTAGAAAGGCTCTGGAGGGAACCTGGGGCTGAGCTCCGGGGCTTGGGTTGGTTTCTTTGCTCGCTGGCAGCAAAACCTCAGCAGGGGCAGAGCGGAAGGAAAATATTCCTGCAGCTCCCACGGGCACTGAGAGCACCACCAGTGATGCCTCTGGAGCAGCAGCAGCTTGGAGAGAGGCCTGGAAGTGTCCAAGGCCAGGTTGGAGCAACCTGGGCTGGTGGGAAGTGTCCCTGCCCGTGGCAGGAGGTGGGACAAGATGGTCTTTAAGGTCCCTCCCAAGCCAAACCATTCCATGATTCCATGATTCCTTTTTCCTGTGCTCTGGCCCCGAGTCTGGGGCTGTGTGATGCTGTTGATATGCAAAGATAACACAAGTCTTGGGGGTTTAATTTATAAAAGTGAAGCCAAGCTTTTCTTTGAGTATTTGTTTGTGAATTGCGAGTTGCAGCAGGGCTGGGAATGCTTTGGAGGAGCGTTCCCAAAGTGAGAACTGGGAGATGGGCATGGAAGAGCGTTTGGGCTGGCTCTGGTAGGCACTGGAGAGGAGAAGGGAGGCAGAAATTCCCCTCCTGACAGACACCTGCCTGTGGAGAAGGTGAGATATTGGGAAGGAGTTGTTGGCTGTGAGGGTGGGGAGGCCCTGGCCCAGGTTGCCCAGAGAAGCTGTGGCTGCCCCTGGATCCCTGGAAGTGTCCAAGGCCAGGTTGGACAATTCCAGCAGCAGAATTCATCAGTTTTTCCTTCATAATGAAGGACAAATTAACCCAGAAAGCCTGATGGTGTCACTGAGGTGATGGTTTCTTCCTAACTGGTGGGAAGACATTTGGGATATGAGCATTGCCTTCACATCCCTGACTTTTCATGGGATGAAGGAACTGTTCAAGGGACATCCAAGTTAAATCATCCCCCTGGAATTAATCTGGGTGACAGAGATGCCTGAAGGAAACATCAAAACCATCAGAAAAGAGTTGTCCACCCTCTCAATAAAATGAGAACCATGGAGTCGTGTTGGGTCAGACAGCCTGGGCTGGTGGAAGCCTGCCCATGGAATTCCATGGTGCCTGCCCATGGAATGAGCTGATCCTCAAGGTCCCTTCCAACCCTAATCATCCCATGATTCCACGAGGACAGGCTGGGCAGGCAGAGGAAGCAGTTATGTTGGGATGTGTCTGTGCTGGGCTGGTTCCTGGGGCTGGGTGGTCTCAGTTTGCAGCGGTGTCCTGGTTAGAACAGCTGGGACCAGTTCATCATTCTATGGGTGTAACCCAAAACTGTGTATTCTACAGCCTTCCATGCCATTGCCCAGAGACTGGTATCAATAGACCATTTACACCCTCTGCCCAGAGCACCCCTGACCCCTCAGGCTGTAAACTGGGTGTTCAGAGGCCTGTGAGATAGGAGGGTGCTCCTGTCCTCACACCCAGGGTGGAACTCCCTGCCCTGAGGGAGGTACTGGGCATTCCTGCCTGAACCTGAGGATATATAATCTTGGAGTCTTGGGACTTTTTTAACCACTCGTGGGATCCAGAGGACTGTGACCACCACTCTCAACCAGACTGAGACCTCCACTCTTGCCCAGACTGCACCAGCACTCTCACCAACAGGTTTTCCCCTCTCCTTTTCCTTTGGACTCAGGGGCCCAAGGAACACCACTCTGTTCATGCCCCAGGGTGCTGGGTTATACATTTGGGTTTTGTGGGTTAAAACCAATTGTTTGTCTGTATAATTGTATTTATTGTATTATTTTATTAAATTGTTATTCTGACTTACAATCTCTCTTTTGAGTTGGGTTCGTTTCCCCTGCTGGTTTACCTTTAAACCAGCACAAGCGGGATTGGGAAGGGGAGGGGTTTGTTTCCCATTGCTGGGAACAGCTGCTGCCTGAGTGCTGGAGACATTCCTGGAGATCTTCAAGTCACCACTGAGCTGGCTGGAGAGCTCTGAGCTCTGAGCTCTGCCATCAGGTGTAAAATGAGCCCCTGAGCTGCAGGGACCTGCCCGGCCCTGCCAGTAAGTGAAGTTCAGGGAAGTGACTCAGGAGTGACTTCAGAGCCCTCCTGGTTCCTCCAAAGGTGGTTTTTCTGCTCCTTCCTCCCACCCAGGCTGGCCAGGCAGCTCAGTCCTACAGCTGTTGCCTCCTCCCAGCTCCTGCCTGAGGGGATGGCCCAGCCCTGGCCCAGGAGAAAGTGTCTCCTCTGCTGGAGAGAAACAGGAAACACACAGAGAATCGTGGAATCATGGAATGGTTTGGGTTGGAAGGGACCTTAAAGCTCATCCAGTGCCACCCCCTGCCATGGGCAGGGACACCTTCCACTAGCCCAGGTTGCTCCAAGCCCTGGTCTTGGACACTTCCAGGGATCCAGGGGCAGCCACAGCTTCC
>NW_016690391.1:761767-768835 GCF_001604755.1 Lepidothrix coronata
CCTCCAGCCCGTGGGCAGCCCGTGGTGGGGCAGCCGTGTCCCTGCAGCCCCTGGAGGGTCACGGGGAGCAGAGACCCACCTGCAGCCCCCGGAGGAGCCCCCTGGAGCAGGGGGATGTCCAAAGGAGGCTGTGACCCTCTGGGAAGCCCATCCTGGAGCAGGGGCCTGGCAGGAGCTGTGGATCCGTGGAGAGAGGAGCCCAGGCTGGAGCAGGTTTGGTGGCAGGACTTGTGACCCTGCAGGGGACCCAGAGGGAGCAGTTCCTGAAGGACTGACCCCATGGAAGGGACCCCCACTGGATCGATCCCTTAAGGACTGATCCTGTGGAAAGACTCAAGCAGGAGAAGTTCCTGGAGAGCTGTCTCCCAAGGGAGAGGCCCCATAGGAGCAGGGAAAGGACTCTTCACCCGGGAAGGAGGGAGGGGTGGGGAGAAGGTGTTTGTAAGGTTTATTTTACATCTCATTCTCCTGCTCTGATTTTGTTGGTGATAATTTCACTTCATCTCCCCAGTTCCAGCCTGTTTTGCCTGGGGTGGCATTTGGTGAACGACCCCTCCCGGACTTTTATCTCGACCCACGATGTATTTTCTCTCCCTCATCCAGCTGGGAGAGGAACGACAAAGGGGACAACTGTGACACTCCCCCCCCCCGCCTCTAATCCCTCCTGTGCAGGGGAGCCACGAGTTAACACGCGACAGAGGAGCTGTGGCAGCTCAGATTTTTATTCACGAGGCAAAACATCCCCCCCGGCAGCCGAAGGGGTCCCTCGGGGGACCAATTACGGCGACGGGCGGCTGCCGCTCCCGGCTCCTCGGGGGGATGCTCGGGCAGAACCAGTCCCGTCCTCCAGACACGAGCCAGTTCCTCATGTCAAAACTGCCGCTAACGACACAATTAACTAACCGGGGACTACTGAGGAGCTCTTAATTAGGTAAACATCGCTCGAGCGCCCGGTTCTGGTTCGTGTCAGGCTGCCGGGGAGGTGAAGCCTCAGCCTGAGGGGTGAGGAATCTGCTTGAAGGTCTAATTTAGGTGGTAAAACTGGAGCTCAGCTGGGAATTCCCTTAAGTGTTAGGGAAGAGCTCAACAGCTCTAGAAGTATTTCAAATATTTCATTGCACACACAGGCAGAGATCACTTCCTTAAGCAGAGCAGCAGCACAGAAACTGCTGCCTGATTTTAAGTGGATCAGCTGGGAAAACCTCAGCGAGAGACTGAGATTCTCAGGGGGAAACTGCTACAAAAAACATTTTTCATTCTTCGTGTCACGACTCGGGGAACGAACCAAAGGGTTCTGAAGCCCAGCCAGCTGCAAACTCCGTGGATGTCTCGTCACAGGGGCTGGAAAAACGAAGACCATCGTGGCCATTTATTTCTTTTCCCCCTGCAGCCTGTTATTCCTCAGTCCTGTGTGTGTGTTGAGAGAAACCCCACGGCGTTGAGCTGGTGTTGCCTGGCTGAAATCGGGGTGGAGATTTTAAAAGGAGCCACGGGGAGCTGAAGTTCAGCTCAGTGGGATTCGGGTCTTCAGCTCCTGAAGGTTTCTCTTGGGTGAAGTTTGGAATCCCACCTTTATCAGGGTTTTTTGGGGGGGCTGTTGCCACAGTTCTCTCGCTGGACCTTTGACTCAGGGGTGAAAAACAGGGAGAGGAGAGCAGGAGGATGCAGCCTGAGCTGTGAAATGTAAATTGATGCCTGTGTTATATATATAAATATATATAAATATATATAAATAAAGCTCAGTGGTGGTTGGAAGGGACCTTAAAGATCATATATTCCACCCCCTGCCATGGGCAGGGACACCTTCCACCAGCCCAGCTTGCTCCAAGTTTATCCAGCCTGGCCTTGGACACTTCCAGGGATCCAGGGGCAGCCACAGCTTCTCTGGGAATTCTATCCCAGCCCCTCCCCACCCTCCCACCCAGGAATTCCTTCCCAATATCCCATCTAAACCTTCTCTCAATGCAGAAGAACAAGGAGGGGGAAAGTGTCCCCCTCCATCTGAAAACAAGGACATTTTCCAGCAAAACAGAGCACCTCAATTTAAGGGTTGATTGTTGTTAACCAGGCCTGTCTTCCCTCATCCTCTGCCACAGCAGAGCAAGGCTAAGATGCCTCTGCTCTGCCTGGAAAGCTCTACCACAGGGTGAGTTGTATCCCATATTCCAAATGACTTTCCTGCACTGGGGACTCCAACACTGGTACTGGAATTCCCAGGATACTTCAGGATCACCCAGCACCACCAGGATCACCCCCAATCCATGTCCCCAGGGGTCACATCCAGACACCTCTGGAACACTCCCAGACACAGGGACTCCACCACCTCCATGGGACACTTATTCCAAGGCCTGACCACTCCTGCAGGGAAAAAGTGTTTCTAATTTCACATCTGAACCTGTTCTGGGGCAATTTGAGGCCATTTCCTCTCCTTTCCCTCGGGACATGGCAGCAGAGCCCGACCCCCTTCCCTGCCCCCTCCTGTCAGGGAGTTGGGGAGAGCAATGAGGTCCCCCCTGAGCCTCCTCTTCTCCAGATAAACCCCCCCAGCTCCCTCAGCTGCTCCTCACAGGACATGTTCCCCAGCCCCTTCCCCAGCTCCAATCCCATCCCTGGACACTCTCCAGCCCCTCCATGTCCTCTTGGAAGCGAAGGGCCCAAAACTGAACACAGAACTCACAACAGCTCTCAAAGTGACCACACAACAGAGACACCCAAAGGCACAACACACCTCAGGCTGCACCAGAGTTTATTTCCAGCAGTTCTCCTGCTCTGCTTTTCCATGGGAGACACCTCAGAGGGATGGGATGTTGAGTGCACGTGACACAGAACGAGGGCTGGCGAGGTGGTGACACAAACCCTGACTGAGCAAAACCCTTCAGAGCTCAGCTCGTGGTGCTTCAAGTTCAGTGCCCACCTGAGGACTGACCAACAAACCACTTTGGCCCTCACAGCTCTTCTGGAGCTGTTTTTTGCTCTGGTCTTCAACTGGAAGTGTCTTGACTTCCAATAACTCACCTAGAGAAGCTGTGGCTGCCCCTGGATCCTTGGAAGTATCCAAGGCCAGGCTGGATAAACTTGGAGCAACCTGGGCTAGTGGAAGGTGTCCCTGCCCATGGCAGAGGTTTGGAACAAGATGATCTTCAAGGTCCCTTCCAACCCAAACCATCCTCTGAACTCCCAGCAATGGCAACCAGCAATTTTTCACACTCACAACTACCCCTCTCTGGGCTCAAATACCTCAAACTGTGACTATTTGAGGTCTTTTTTTGCCTCGTATTTTTGGAAGAACGGGTTATTTTTTTCCCCTCCTCGACGTGCACCAAAGCTATTGCCTGTGCTACGGCTCTGAAACCAAAACCACAATTACAGTGTTTATTTTTAGGGCCCTGCCTCGTGTCACCAATTTAGAGAAGATGTGGTGAAGCTAAACCGTCGCTCACTTGTTCTCCCTGCAACTTTGGCTTTCACATTCGCCTAAAAAACCAGCCCCAGAAGAACAGAATGTTTCTGTCCCAGGGGCAGCAGATAATTGATAATCTGAGAGGAAGTCAATGCAGCAGTTTGTCAGGTCTTTCTCGCTCAGTTTATGAGCTGAATATAAAGAGATTCTTCATTTTAAAAAAAAAAATTAAATACTTAAAAGGGTTTTTTAAAGATATCACTCGCTATTTAAAAAAAAAAAAGTTAAAAGTTATAAGTATATATATAATAGTTATAAAAATATATATAATAGTTATAAATATATATATAATAGTTATAAATATATAAATAGTTCAGAGAGATCACTCTTCCTTTAAAATAATTCAGTAGTTAAAAGGGGCTTTTTAAGATATCACCACAAGCATTAGACCCTTGTTTTGGAAGACACTAAGAAACAAATGGTCCTAGAAAGGGAGGCCACGGGAGATAAGCCCAGTTTTTACTCCTTGGCCTGACAGCTAAGCTTGGCTTAAATGCTGTGTGTGTTTCATGGCTGCAAATATAGAAGATTATAACTCCAACCCAGCAGCAGTGGCGGGTCTCGTGTGTATTTTAGTTTTAAGAAGTTGGGCTGTGGGCTCTTCCTGCTCTCTGCACCTCGGACATTTAAAAACTTTCCCCGGTTCTACTTTGGTGCTCTGCCATTTGGTCTCGAGAAAAGCGAACCCAGAAATGAGGCACTGAGCTGGCAACGCTCATCTTGCCGAGAAATGAAAATATCAGCGTGTTAAGACCGGAAAAATCCAGTTTTCTACGAGTTCCAAAAGTTTCTGTGTGCAGGTTTTTGAATGTGGTGCTTCTGCATCCCTGGAGAGGAGCTGGACTTTGGTGATCCTGAAGGATTCCCTTCCAGCTCAGAATATCCCAGGATTCTGTGATTCCTCACAACAGCTTTGCCTTTAGCTGGAAAATTGGTGTCTGCTGTCACTGAGGGGTGGCTGTAATTCATTCCATGTGTTCATTCATTTTTCAGGAAAAAGAGCTGCAGGAGGGAAATCTCCTCAGCTGAAGAGGGAAAGGGGGGAAGAGGCTCTGGATAGCTCTGGACTTTACTCTGGATTCTGGGACCTACAGAAAGAGGCTTTAGAGACCTGGGCAAAGTCCCTGGGAAGATGAAGACAAGCTTGGCTCCTGCAAATGCCAGGTGGGACTGGGCCACCAGCACCTTGCTGGGTGTCCCTTGGGTGGCTCTTTACTGCAGGAGGAGGATCTGGATCCAATGAACCCACACCTTCCTTTGCATCCCTGGAGCTCGGGGAGTAGGGCAGTTAATGGCATTTTTTGGGGGGGATGATCCTCACTGTTCTTTGGTTGGCACAGGAGGTGCAGAGGGGTGGAGAAGCCACCTCTTGGTCCTGCTGCCTCCATTCCCCCTCCCCACACAGCCCTTCCCTCTGTCCCTTCCATCATCCAGCTCTGGGGTGGCCAAGGCACGTGTTGGCTCCACCAGCTCCACGTGTTGGGATGAGCTGGTTTGTGCCTCAGCAGTGCCTGGCACACCCCAGGGGCTGCTGGCACTTCAGGTGCCAACATGTGCAGCCAAAAAGGGCAAAAATAACACAGGCAGAGATTTCTGGACAGATCCAGGGAGTCTGATTCTGGTTTTTTTAGGATTATCCCTGGGGATGCTGAGAACTCATCCAGAACTCTGATCATCCCTCAGCACCTTCCAAACACTGACAGCAGCTCAGAACCAGCAAATATGTCCCAAAGCACAGTTGGCTGCACTCTGAGAGGATGGGAAATGGCAAAAGGGTGGCCTTGTGGCATCAGAGATGCCCCAGGGGTAGAGCTGAGTGTGCAAATTCACAGGGTCAAGTGAGGACAGAGAGAGCTCCTGCTCAGCCCCCAAGGCCTGAGAAGTCACCTCCTGGTCCTGCTGCCTCCATTCCCCCTCCCCACACAGCCCTTCCCTCTGTCCCTTCCATCACCCAGCTCTGGGATGGCCAAGGCACGTGTTGGCTCCATGATTATCCCTGGGGATGCTGAGAACTCGGGGATAACTCACCTGGGGACACCTCTGATCATCCCCCAGCACCTCCCAAACACTGACAGCAGCTCAAAAGCAGCAAATATGTCCCAAAGGACAGTTGGCTGCACTCTGAGAGGATGGGAAATGGCAAAAGGGTGGCTTTGTGGCGTCGGAGATGGGGGGAAACGAGCCCCAGGGGTAGAGCTGAGTGTGCAAGTTCACAGGGACAAGTGGGGCCAGAGAGATTTGTAAACTTGACTGAGTGTTCCTTTCACTATGAGCTGACTAAAAGTGCTGCCTAACAAGAGCAGCAGTCATTAGAGTATATCAGGTACTGTTCAACATCAAATTTAAGGCTTGGAAGAACATTAACTGGTGCTCCAAATTATGTTTAATACTGAAAACTTTTGTTATATGACAGCAAGTAAAGCTTTCCTAACAAGCATTAATTGGGTCCTGTTACATATTGCCCATTGTTTCTTTTCCCCCCTAATATCTCAGCTTGCTGAGCACTGACAATTCAGGGATTTTCTTCCTGAAAGCACAGTCTTCAAAAGGATGAGTGTGAAGGAGGATGCTCAAGATCATCAGCTGCACATTTTCATGATTTTTTAATCTATTCTACTTAAATTTATGATGTGGAAAACAAGAAATAAATTATGACAATTTATGAAGTCTCTGGAATGATAAAATTTCTTCTTTTTTTCTGAATTACTGCATTCTGTAGAGAGAGTTCCTGCTCAGCCCCCGAGGCCTGAGAATACAAATAAAGAGGGCTGAGGTGACCCAGCCACGAGTTTGTGGCACCCAGGACCCAGAAAGTCACCTCAGCAAACCAGAAGGCAACAATTAACCTGGACTTCAGTGGAAGAAAATAAGTCAGGGAGGGACCAGTTCTCCTCAGGATTAGATAACAGGCAAGAAAAATGTCACAGAAACCAAAAGAGGGCTTAAAAAAAACCTGGCAAATAATTAGGTTTCTGGGACAGATACTAAAAACAAGCCAGAGAAATTCATCCAGTCGGTTTGGAAGGAGGAGATCAAGGATTAGGCAGTTTATAAAGCTGGTGAATCACTTGCAGTGAATAATTTACTGTGTGAACGTGGCTTAATTTCAGCTCAGGAAAGGTCTGCAAGCAGGTTCTGGCTTAATTGACTTGCATTTGTCAGCTGTTTGTGGCTCATGTTTGGTGCAGATTGTTCCTGTGTGTTTTTTGGAAGCAGCAATCTCGACTTCTGCTCTGGCTTGGGTTGACAAAGCGAGGAACTTAATTTGAGTTTGCTCCTTTCTCGCCTGATGAGCATCATTTTTAATCCTGTGTGAGCACCTGAGTTAATGACAGAGCCAGGCCATGTGTCCCCCTTTGGGCACTTGGGGTTTTTCCACGCTTGGAACATCAGCCAGGTTGCTCTTGGGGTTGCTGCTGGTGGGCTGCTTTCCATACATGTGATAAATCATGAAATAAATAATGAAATAAATCATGAAATCATGAAATTCCAGACTGGTTTGGGTTGGAAGGGAACTTAAAGCCCACCAGTGCCACCCCCTGCCATGGACAGGGACACCTTCCACTAGCCCAGGTTGCTCCAAGTTTATCCAGCCTGGCCTTGGACAC
>NW_016690391.1:769675-771014 GCF_001604755.1 Lepidothrix coronata
TTCGGATTTTTTTAGGATTACTTCACAAGAGAAAAGAGTATCTTCTAGAATCACAGAATATCCTGAGTGGAAAGGGACCCACAAGGATCATCAGTTCCAATTCCTGAGCCACCCCCTGGCCAGGACACCCCAATAATCCCCCCTTTCCCTGAGAGCATTGTCCAAATGCTCCTGGAGCTCTGGCAGGAGTTAAGAAAGGCCAGGGTGGGAATTCACCAACTTAATCCTCTTTATTCCCCAGGAAAATGTTTTTGACTCCTGTGTGGCACGTGGATATGTTTGATGGGAGGCATTTGTGTCCCAGGAGTTTTCATGGAAAGAAAGGTCTGTCTGCACCACTTGGAAGGAGCTTCCTTTGGCTTCGTTGGAGAAGCACTAAAATGATTCAGTACAACATCAGGGCACATTCCAACTGGGAAAAAAAATACCTGTGGTTCCAGTGGGAATGATCCCAGAGGCTCCTGATAACTGAAGCAGATCCAAGGGGCCAAACTCACTCCTTGGTTTTAAGTTGACTGTCCCTCTTTCTGATGTCTCCTAATTTAAACCTGAAATCCTGTCCTGAAATCCTGAATTTCTGCTTCACTGCAGCCCCCATCCAATTAAACCAAACTTAAGAAGAGAGAAAAGGGACTTAAAAACTCCACACACATTATGTTAAATCACTTTCTTGGCATATTTGGGAATGAACAAAAAGCGAGGAGCCCGTTTAACGACTTGCAACGTCCGTGATTTTAAACAGCCAAACTTCCAGTGGCTGTTCTTTCATCTATAAAATTAAATGTATAACAAAGCCATAATTAAAGACCTTACCAGCAAAACTCCTCAACGGTGTGTCCTTTGCAGTGGACTTTGAAGCATCTTCAGCTGGAGCAATGGGAATTCTTCTGGACAGTCCTACAAGCTGCAGATAGAGCTTAATTACAAGCAGAGCTTTCAGGATTTCTTCCTCCTGCCAAAATCCTTCTGTGTTGCAACAGAGAGCTGCTTTTCCCTTGTGCTTGCTTACTAATGCTGTTAGAATGGGAATGGGAAACAATCCCTGCCTGTCTCTTGATCCCAGACACGATTGTTGGGCTTCCATGCTGATTCCCAGCCTATTAAGAGTGGATTAAGGAGGCAGAATTTCCATGGGCACCGAGGGTTCCCCGAATATTTCAAGGTAATGGTTGAAGGCTGAAGGTACAAGGCAGCTCCTCAGAGTCTGGGCAGCTCTGCTGGCAACACCTGGGTGTAGAACAGAGCCCAGAAATAGAATCCCAGGATTACTGAGGTTGGAAAAGACCTCCAAGGTCATCCAGTCTCCCCTGTGCCCCATCCCCACCTTGTCCCCCAGCCC
>NW_016690391.1:771579-774666 GCF_001604755.1 Lepidothrix coronata
ATAAAGTCCTGCTCTTTTCCTGTGTGTTGTTCCCTCTCCAGGTGCTTCAGGAGAGCTCTAATATCCCTTTTCACAGGCCAATCCTTTCAGGGGTGAAGATGAAGAGTGTCCAATTCACCCAGTTTGAGGGCAGGGAGCTCTTTGAGCTCTGATTCCCCCCTCAGGTGTGAGCAGTTCCAGTTCTCCCTCCTTCCACTCCCATTACTCATCCCGCTTTTCCCACTGCCTTTTGCATCCTCACTAAGAGGGAAAGCATTCCCTGAGTTTTGAGACAGGCTCTTTACTGCAGTTATGATCTCCCTCACCAGAGTGTCCTCACTTCTTCTTTCTTTGTTCTCTTTTTATTTATATAACAAAGAACGTTAAGTTACCGGTTTTATTTCCTTTGCAAGATCTAAACCAGCCCCACTTTTATTTCTTTTCATTTTATACTTCTTAACTCCAGCTCTGCCTTCCCATTTTTTCATGCCATGTAGGCTCTCAAAATTACTCCTAATTTTCTTTCTTTGGGCTGCTCCTATGACTTGAGCAAATTCCAGGCTTTCCAAGCTGGAGTTTGAGCTCCAGATGGCTCCAATCACCAGTTCCTTTACTCTGTCAAACTTTTCCCTTTTTTAAACCAATATCCTGATGAAGGGGAACTGAATTAATTCCCAATCATTTGGCCAAAGGTAATTTTCTTCCATTGGATCTTCCCAAAATGTCATCAGCAGTGACCAAATCAAGTCAACAATCGCTCAGAAAGAAACCTGTCACCAATATATGGAATAATATGAATTCTGCTGGGATTAATTCACCTCTGGGAAGCTGAACCTTCCACAAGAGCAATTTCTGTCATTCCTTGTTTCCAAAAGGCTGCAGAGATCTCAATCCACATCACCAGTGGGGTTTACATCCCTTCCTGCCTTTTTCTTTTTCCCTTGGCTACTCAACCAAACCTGGCTCTCCCTTCCCTCCCAGCCTTCATCCCTCTTTTCTGTTCTCCTCTCTGGGAGTGACTCCAGAGCCTTGATTTTGTTTGGTCCCCTGACACCCCCTGGTTATTAATTGTGTTTATACAGCACCAGCCTGTTGTTAGGACACATTTTATTCATGTTTTCGGGGCTCTTTGATGCTCAGAAGGGCCGGGAAGCCAAAATTCCCCATGCCCAGCGGGTCTGGAGCAGGGACAGGCAGGGGTTGGGCTCTGGGAGGAACACGGGGCCGTTGTTATCCCCATTATCCAACATCCCATCCCTCACCCTTGGATTCCAGCCAGAATCAGCACCAGGGCTACTGCTGGCCCACAGTGCTCCCAGCTGTGTTCAGTGGCAGCCAACCAATTTCCTGGAACTTGTGGGGAGGCAGCCAGATGCAGAGAATATCTAGATATAAAGGTATTCTTTTTTCTTTTTTTCTTTTTTTTTTTTTTAATTTATTTTTTATTTTTCTCTTTTTTTCTTTTTTCCTTTTTTTTCCTGTTTTCATTTTTCTTTTCTTTTTCGTTTTTATCTTTTTCTTTTTTCTTTCTTTTCTTCTTTTTTCTTTATGCTCTTTATTCTCTTTTTTCTTTTTCCCTTTTTTCCTTTTTTCTTTTCTCTTCTTTTTTTTTCCTTTTTTCTTTATTTTTTCCTTTTTTCTTTTTTTATCTCTTTCTTTTTTCCTCTTTCTTTTTTCTCTATTTTCTCTTTTACTTTTTTCTTTTTTCTTTTCTCCTTTTTTCCATTTTTCTTTTTTTCTTTCTTTTTTCTTCTTTCTTCTTTCTTTATTCTTTTTTCCTTTTTTCCCTTTTTCCTGTTTTCTTTTTTCTATTTTTATTTTTTCTTCTTCTTTCTTTTTTCTTTTCCTTTTTTCTTTTTTCTTTTTTTTATTTCTTTTTCCTTTTTCTTTATTCTTTTTTTTCCCTTTTTCCTTTTTCTTTTTTCTTTCTTCTATTTTTTTTCTTTCTTCTGTCTTCTTTCTTTATTCTTTATTCTTTATTCTTTTTTCCTTTTTTTCCTTTTTCCTTTTTCCTTTTTTCTATTTTTTCTTTTTTCTTTTATTTCTTTTTTCTTTTTTTCTTCTTTTTATTTTTTTTTTTTGAGAGGAAATAAAAATCTAAAAAGCCCTTTTCTATCTGAGTTCATCTCCTAGGCCAAGAACAGTGTGAGGGCTGGGAGCAAATACCACCATGTTGACAGGGCAGAATGAGGTCAGGCATCTCCACAAGTGGGAAAATGGGACGAGGTTCCCTCTGGATCAGACTCTGGTGGAATTTTTTTCCTTCTCAGCTGCTCCCTGAAGAGATTTCCTTCAGCATCTCCCCCTTTGCTGAGGACAGCAGGACACCACTCGGTTGCCAAATAGGAGTTTATTCCCGTGTCCATGTGGCTCCTGCCTTAAACAACACGGGATCTCTCCGTGGTCTGTGGCCAAATCCATCCCTCGCTCCCTGAGGGAAGTCACACCAAGGGTGGGAGCTGAAGGCATCCTTCAAAAATTCATAATTTCAATGGCAAATGTAAATTGAAGGTCCCAAGCCCACGCCTGTGGTGGCATCTTCCCTGCCTTGACCGCGGCATGGAGCAGCTGGAATGGGTCAGGCAGGAAATCCCAGGAAGGTCAGGGGGTCTCCTTGGCAAGGCAGGAGGCACTTGGAGGTGCCAGCTGGATTCCCTCTCTTCTCCCAGCCCAATCCAGCATCCCATGGAGAGACACAGCCAAGGATGGACCCTGGAGCCCTGCAGGGTCGGGCTGTTGGGTTAAAGCTCAGCAGGACATTCCATGTGGGCTTGGCCAAACAGGCACCGGGCTGGAACGACTGGGCAGGGACACTGAGGGGCTGGAGAGTGTCCAGAGAAGGGAATAGGGAGGGGGAAGGGGGTAGAAAACATGTCCTGTGAGGAGCAGCTGAGGGAGCTGGGGGGGTTTATCTGGAGAAGAGGAGGCTCAGGGGGGACCTCATTGCTCTCCCCAACTCCCTGACAGGAGGGGGCAGGGAGGGGGGTCGGGCTCTGCTGCCATGTCCCAAGGGAAAGGAGGAGAGGAAATGGCCCTAAATTGCCCCAGAACAGGTTCAGATGAGAGATTAGAAACAATTTTTCCCTGCAGGAGTGGTCAGGCCTTGGA
>NW_016690391.1:774941-775971 GCF_001604755.1 Lepidothrix coronata
TGGATGTGTCCCTTGGGGACATGGATTGGGGGTGATTGTGGTGGTGCTGGGGTGGGACTGGATGATCCTGGAGGTCTCTGCCAGCCTTGATAATTCTGTGTTAGGTGTGAGTTAAGTGTGAGTTAGGTGTGTGCACAGCTGTGCAGGTGTGTGTTAGGTTGAGTGGGTGTGTACAGCTGTGCACAGATGTGTACAGCGGTGTGTCAGGTGTGTGTACAGCTGTGTACAGATGTGTATACAGATGTGTGTATAAGTGTGTTAGGTGTGTGTTAGCTGTGTGTACAGATGTGTGTACAGTTGTGTGCACAGGAGTGTGTTAGGTGTGTGTTAGGTGTGTTTACAGATGTGTTCAGGTGTGTACAGATGTGCACATGTGTACTGGTATGTGTACAGCTGTGCACAGGCATGTCCATGTGTGTACAGATGTGTGCTAGGTGTGCATACAGATGTGCACGCAGCTGTGTGTACAGGGGTGTGTTAGGTGTGTATTAGGTGTGTTTACAGATGTGTGTACAGATGTGTGTACACACAGGTGTGTACAAGTGGGTGTTAGGTATGTGTACAGGTGTGTGTTAGGCGTGTACACCTGTGCACAGATGTGTACAGATGTGTGTGTCAGGTGTGTGTACAGAGGTGTGTTAGATGTGTGTTAGGTGTGTGTACAGATGTGTACAGCTGTGTGTACAACTGTTAGGTGTGTGTTCAGATGTGTACAGCTGTGTTAGGTGTGTGAACAGATGTGCATAGATGTGTACAGGTGTGCACAGATGTGTGTTAGGTGTGTGTACAGGTGTGCACAGATGTGTGTTAGGTGTGCACAGATGTGTGTTAGGTGTGCACAGCTGTGTGTACAGATGTGTACAGGGGTGTTTACAGGGGTGTGTACGGTGTGTGTACAGATGTGCACAGATGTGTGTTAGGTGTGTGTACAGATTTATGTACAGCTGTGTGTTAGATATGTGTACAGCTCTACACAGGTGTGTGTACAGGTGTGCACAGATGTGTGTTAGGTGTGTGTACAGATTTATGT
>NW_016690391.1:781441-783349 GCF_001604755.1 Lepidothrix coronata
TGTGTGTACAGATGTGTGTTAAGTGTGTTAGGTGTGTTTACAGATGTGTACAGGTGCATGTTAGAGATGTGTACAGATGTGCACAGGTGTGTGCTAGGTGTGTGCACAGATGTGTGTACAGATGTGCACACAGCTGTGTGTACAGGGGTGTGTTGGGGTGTGTGTACAGATGTTCACAGCTGTGTACAGGTGTGTGTACAGATGTTCACAGCCGGGTACAGGTGTGTGTAGAGATGTGTGTACAGGGGTGTGTTAGGTGTGTGTACAGATGTGTACAGATGTGTACAGGTGTGTGTTAGAGATGTGTACAGCTGTGCAAAGCTGTGTACAGGTGTGTGTACAGATGTGTGTTAGGTGTGTTAGGTGTGTTTACAGATGTGTACAGGTGTGTGTTAGCTGTGTGTACAGCTGGGTGCACAGGTGTGTGTACAGATGTGCACAGCTGTGTACAGGTGTGTGTTAGAGATGTGTACAGCTGTGCACACGTGTGTACAGGTATGTGTACAGATGTGCACAGCTGTGTACAGCTGTGTACAGGTGTGTTAGAGATGTGTACAGCTGTGCACAGCTGGGTACAGGTGTGTGTTTGGTATGTGTACAGATGTGTACAGCTGTGTGTTCAGATGTGTAGAGATGTGTGTACAGGTGTGTGTTAGGTGTGTGTACAGCTGTGCACAGCTGTGTACATCAGGTGTGTATTAGGTGCGTGCAGGAAGGCACTGAACGCTGCCCAACACCCTTAAAAGTCCATTCCTGCCCTCCTGAGCGGATCTGTCCCGAACCGCTGGAGCCAGGCCACGCCACATCAGCATTCCCGAGCCCAGGAGGAGGGGAGCGCAGGCAGGAGGCAGCGGAAAGTCGCTGCGGGTTCATCTGTTCCCTCTGCCAGCAGCACTCCGGGCTCTGCGGTGCCCAGACGTGGTCAGGACCTCTGCTGTACGTCCTGTCTGAGCGATTCGCGGCTCGGGCTCCCTGGAATCCGTTCGGGGGGTATCGGTTTTCCCCTGACTCAGAGGGAACGTTGCTGCCTGAATCACTCCCGGCTCTCCAGCAGCACCTGGGTTTTCGTTGGCAACGAACCACCACCCCCGTCCTGAGCGAGTGGGAGGCTGTTAAAGAACTAATTCTCACCGTCTGGGGGAGGGGAAAAAAAAGCATCTAAAACCTGGGACGCAGGAAGGGTTTCTTAAAGAACAATTCCCTGCTTTTCTGGGGCAGGGAGGGGGTTGGAGTGGGAGGGGAGGCAAACTCGGCCACGCTTCTCCAGGGATGAGTGACATTTACTGACTGAGCTGCTTGGACATTCCTCACATGAGTGTCTGCGTGTCCAAATATTTCCCCGGAGCAGCTGAAGGTGGGAGCAGCCAGCAGGGACCTGCAAATGTGTCCTGGGGACACCTGAGCTCTGCTGTGTTGGGAAAGAGCAGCAGATAATGAGTGTATGAACAGCCCCTGCCCTGGGGCTCCTGTGACACCACAGGCCCCTCCCAGAGCCTTGGAATTCCATGGCTTTACAAGAGCTTGTGACCTCTGCCTTGGGCCTGTGGAATTCTCTTGGAAGCAGAGGGTTGGAAGTGAAGCTCATGGTGGCAAAGTCACCCTCCTGAAAACACAGGCAGGGAAATTCCTGAGGACTCTGGTTCCTCCATCCTAATTCCTGTTTTGTCCCTTTTTCTGGACAAGATCCAAAGGCTTGATATGATTGGGGTGGACACAACCAGGTCCTGCCAAAGCTGGGGGTGGTTGAGCACAGACCTTGGGATGTGTTTCTGGATGTGTCTTTAATCTTGTGGCACAATAACAAAGAGAATTCCAGACTGGTTTGGGTTGGAAGGGACATTAAAGCCCATCCAGTGCCACCCCCTGCCATGGGCAGGGACACCTTCCACCAGCCCAGGTTGCTCCAAG
>NW_016690391.1:783682-784724 GCF_001604755.1 Lepidothrix coronata
AGAGGCAGAAAAGCTTCCTGTGCTCGCAGGGCAGTGGAGCTGTTGGATGGGGGGGCTATTTTTGCCGTGCAGCTGCCGCCCAGAAACATCTGATGGTTTCTTTTCCGCGGGCTCAGGCGCCGCCGCCGCGTCAGGAAACAGCCCCTGGTTTCAGTTCTTGTGAGCTGTGAGCAGGTAGGGGAGGCCAGCAAAAACATCCTGCAGCCTGCAGAGGAGAGGAGAGGTGCGGAAGAGGCTGAGCAGTTTCCAAAATCTTATGATAAATATTTTTTTTATATTAAAAAAAATGGTGATAAATGGCTGTTTCAAAAACGATCACGAATTAGAGCGATGTCGTAGAATGGTTTGGGTCGGAAGGGATCCCAAAGATCATCCAGTTCCAACCCCCTGCCACAGGCAGGGATACCTTCCACTAGCCCAGGTTTTTCCAAGTCCAACCTCGCCTTGGATGGAGCAGCCACAGCCGCTCCAGGAAAACTTTTCCAAGGCTTTCCCACCCTCACAGGGAAAGATTTCCTCCTAATATCCAATATAAACCTACTTACTTTCACTTAAAAGCCATTCCCCCTTCTCCCATCACTACATACATGCTTCTTTTCCACTGTGAGACCAGGGAATGGGGAAGAGAAGCTTCTCCCCAATAAATGGAAAACTAAAAGCTCCTTCAGGGTCTAATGACACAGAAGATTTAATTGCACACTGGCCTGAGATAAAACTGCTCTGCAGTGCCATGTGAGATATGTGACAGATGTCAAAAAATGGGAGACATAAATGCAGAAGTGGGAAAGTTAAATGAAGGCCTACAAGCATTTTAAAATGGATTAAACCAGTGACCAAAGTATGTACATAAAGTTAATAAAAAATACAGGAGAACAATCCAGTTGTTGACCAGTCACCAGTGGTGTCCCCAGGGATCAGGGCTGGGCCCAGCCCTGTTTAATGTCTTTATTGATGATCTGGAGGAGGAGATCGAGTGAATCATCAGCACATTTGCAGATGACACCAAACTGGGGGGGAGTGTTGATGTGCTGGAAGGCAGGAG
>NW_016690391.1:786503-788957 GCF_001604755.1 Lepidothrix coronata
ATGCCAGGGGTGCAGGGGTGGCATCAGCCCCACAGCTCACCCTGAGTGGGATCTGAGTCCAGCCCTGAGCCCCTGGATCTGCTCCTGTGTCTGTGGGAGCTCCCCAGGCTGGGCCTTGTCAGCACAGAACCAGCACTAACAAAGCCAGGCTTAGGCTTTCCCCTCTTGTGATCCTGTCCAACAGCTTCAACAACCAGCCACCGCATCTGGGAAGCTGCTTGGAAAGATCCTGGTTTGTGTTCCACCATGTTTTAGAATCTTCAGAAAATCTGGAAACTTTCCATCAGCTCAGGTTGCTCAGAGCTTCATCCAGCCTGGCCTTGGACACTTCCAGGGATCCAGGGGCAGCCATAGCTTCTCTGGCCAACCTGTGCCAGGGCCTCCCCACCCTCACAGGAAGGAATTTATTCCTTATATCTAACCTAGCCCTGCCCTCCTCCAGCTCTAGGCCACTCCTGAAGGAAGGGGAGGTTTAGATTAGACGTGAGGTTTTCCCAGAGACCGTTTGCTGCCCATCTCCAGGATGGACAACTGGCCTTGCATCCACCCAGTGTCATTTGTGCCACGGTCTGAGATCTCCTGCTGCTCCTGGGACACCTTGTTTTGCTCCTCAAGAGTGGGATTGGCCAGGAATGGTCACCAGTGTGGGCTCAGAGATCATGGAATCACAGGATGGTTTGGGTTGGGAGAGACCTTAAAGATCACCCAATTCCACCCCCTGCCATAGGCAGAGACACCTTCCACCAGCCATAGGCAGAGACACCTTCCACCAGCCCAGGTTGCTCCAAGTTTATCCAGCCTGGCCTTGGACACTTCCAGGGATGGGGTTTCAAGGGTCCTGCTTCCTCTCTTCCCTTCATCAGCCATGTGGGAATGTTGGCATTCCACCTAGAGCCTCAAACACTGGGAGCTGGATAAGTAGCCAAAGCAGAGCTGGGATTTGGGGCTGCCCAGGACGAGGCAAAAGAGCAGCAGCAGCAGCTTAGTCTCTGGGTAGCACAGACTTGTTCATGCTGATCCTCTTGTTAAGCTACTAAAACAACTTTTGTTTTGTCTAGCTCTGTCTTTAAGGAAAGGAAATCCAAATCTGGGACAGAACCCAGAAAATGTGTCTGATTTCAAAGCCCTGACTGAGGCAATGGCTACATTTATTTGAAAGACAGCTGGTTTCTTTTTCTCTTTTTTTTTTCCCTCTTTTTTTTTTCTTCTCCTACTTTTTTTTCTCTCCTATTTTTCTTTTTCCTGGCCTGACAAGAAACTGGTGGCTGAAGGAAGCAATAGGATGTAGTTTATTCTCCCCGGGCTATCCTGACAGAGGCAAACACTCTTTTCCTGCAAACACAGCTAATCCTCTTTGTCTGGACATTTTATTAGCTGAAGTTGAAAATCCTTGAACCTTCACTTCATCATGTGTTTCCCTTTAGGGGTGATGTCACCTCACCTCCATCTACTGAGTCACGTCCAGCAGCCAGACACAAGTGGATAGAGGATACAGGGCTCTGCCAAGAGCTTCAGCCTGCTAACACCTTATTTCTTGATGAATTAGGAATATAACAGATATATTGGATGATGTCCCATAAAGGAACCTCTAATTCCCTCTTAATTATACGAGCTGTTGGTAAAAGGGAGAGGGAGGGTGAGAGCTGGTTTTGCACCAGAGCGATGCTTGAAAATTGTTTTCTTCCCAAATATTTCCACGTGTCCCTTGGGATGAGAATGTTACTGGAAAGCATCAGTTCCCCCCTCACCCCCCTTCCAAAAGCGAGGAGCAAAGCACTGGGAATTGTGTAACTGGTGATGTCACCGTGGAAAGCCAACACTTTTCTATCCGAGACCCTGGAAAAGAAGGTAGGGAAAGGGAATGGAAAAACTGAAGGAGCAAATCAGACAGATGGAGAGACCAAAGGCCTGGGCAAACCCCTGCAGGACAGATGACTCAGCTTTCCATTCCCAGGCAAACAGCTCCAGTTTTGGGCCAGCAACAGGTTTTCGTTTCTCCTCCCTGAGCTTCTTGAACATGCTCTGGGCTCCCTACAGGAATGTGGCTCCTGGCTGGCTCTGAGGCTAGACAGGCTTTTTCCACTTGGCCCCCTTTGCACAGGATGTCCAAATCCTTCCATGACTTCGATGGAACTCGCTGTTTGTCCCGCTGGATATCTGGGAAAAGGCACCTCAGTGTGATCCTGACCGGGCCTTCCGATTGAATCGTCGTGTTTGGGACATTCCCGACAGAGCGGGACAAAATCTGCTCTCAGGCTCGAAGAATGGAATTTTCCAAAGGGTTTCAGTGAGACCATGGCAGGGTTGTGCTTTGAGGGCATCATTCAGGTCCCACCATCCCCAGGGAAGTTGTTCTGGGGAGGAATGTCCCATGTAGGATGTGTTGGTGGGGACAGGGGTTATTTTTCAGTTCCTCGTGGTTGTAAATCTTCCCCACGCCAGCAGATGTGGAAA
>NW_016690391.1:789502-791118 GCF_001604755.1 Lepidothrix coronata
TTTTTCTTTTTTTTTTTTTTTTAATACAATGCTGGATTCCTTTCATTTATTAATTTTATTTTCCGAGTCAGCTGCTGGCAGGTCAGCACTGCTGCTTTTACTGGTGAGAAACAGGAACCCAGGAAGGAGCTGGAAGGGGTTGCTCTGGAGGAGAAAACCTTGCAGGTGGTGCAGAGTCCCAGGGATGGTGTCACAGAGACTTTGGGGCTCAATTTACAGCTCTTGTCGTGGGCTGAGCTGAGAGAAACCACCCCAAAGCTGCTTTGGAAATCAGAACCTCTGAGTAAGAACCTCCAGGAAGCTCTGGGAGGGGGTGAGGGAGAGCTGGAGCTCTGTGGCAGCCCTGAGAGATGCTCTTGTGCTGGTGAAGGCAGAGAGCAAGGGCAAGAATAAACCACCAAACGATTATCATTTATTTTAATAAGCAAATAAATTAATTGCCGTAATTAATTCACAACCAAATGATTATCATTTATTTTAACAAGCAAATAAATTAATTGCCACGGTTAATTCAGTGTTGGTTTCAAAGGAATTGTTCACACGCTCAGAGAAGATAAAATCATGGGATGTCCTGAGTGGGAGGGACCCTCAAGGATCATTCAAAGGTGTCCAGGACACCCCAATAATCCTCCCCTTGCAGGGAAGACGGAGTTACAGGGGAGGAAGAAGGGAAAGGCCAGAAAACTGCAGGATATTTCTCAGGAAGGATGGATTCTTGTGTTCCACAAGGGCTGAGGGACACCAACCCCCACCCAGAGGTCACTGAGGTTTTCTCCACCGTCCCTGAGGGGTTTGGTGGGAAGGAATGACTGTGAGGTCCCTGAGCAGAGGGTGGGAGGCTGGGTGTGAGGCACACATGCTGAGGATCCTCACAGATCCCTCACAGGCCCCTCTGCAGTCATCCTTTCCCTCGGTGACTTCACCCCCACGCTCCAGTTTCTGGTAGGTGTGTTCTCCTTATGACACTGCTGGTGACACCAGATCCGCCTGCAAACCCTGTGACCCCAAAACCCTCCTCAACGGCCCCATCTCAGGGTGTTCCTGCTGATCTGTGGGATCAAAGAACACACTCCTGTTCTGTGGGAGTCATTTCATGGAGTTATGGAATGGTTTGGGTCGAAGGGACCTAAAGGATCATCTCGTTCCAACCCCTGCCATGGGCAGGGACACCTTCCACTAGCCCAGGTTGATCCAAGCCCCGTCCAACATGGCCTTGGACACTTCCAGGGATCCAGGGGCAGCCACAGCTTCTCTGGGAATTCTCTCCCAGCCCCTCCCCACCCTCCCAGCCAGGAATTCCTTCCCAATATCCCATCTAACCCTGCCCTCTGGAAATTTGAACCCACTCCCCCTTGTCCTGTCAGTGCAGTTCCTGATGAACAGTCCTTTTCCAGCTTCCCTGGAGCCCCTTCAGGCCCTGGAAGGTGCTCTGAGGTCTCCACACAACCTTCCCTTCTCCAGGCTGAACACCCCCAGCTCTCCCATCCTGTTTCCATAGGGGAGGTGCTCCAGTCCCCTCAGGAACTTTGTGACCTCCTCTGGACTCGCTTTATCAGCCCTACATCCTTCTTATATTGGAGGCACCAGAGCTGGATACAGTATTCCAGGTGGGATCT
>NW_016690391.1:792229-794199 GCF_001604755.1 Lepidothrix coronata
TCCCCAGGGCAGTGGGCACGGACCCAAGGCTGCCAGAGCTCCAGGAGGGTTTGGACAATGCTCTCAGGGACGGGGGGATTGTTGGGGTGTCTGGAGTTGGACTGGATGATCCTGGTGGGTCCCTCCAACTCAGGGTGTTCTGTGATGCCACAAGAATGAGGGAGAGGCCTCTTCCCATCAGTGTGGACAAGGAGCTGGCATGGAACAGGGAATAAGCCCCAGTGTGTGGGTTCAACAGAGGGTTGGCACAGGGAGCACAACATTCCCTGGAGCACAGTCTCCATGGGAAGTTACTGGGTGGGGTGAGGGGGAGAATAAATCCAGAAAATGGGACTTTGTGGGGTGGGAGAGCAGGAACTGGGCGAGAAGATTTTGGCCTCATTTCCTAAGGAAAGGATCATGGAATCCCAGAATGGCTTGGGTTGGGAGGGACCTCAGGGATCATCCAGTGTCACCCCCTGCCATGGGCAGGGACACCTTCCATTATCTCAGGTTGCTCCAAGCCCTGTCCAATGGAAAAAAGGGAAAAAGCCAAACCTGATGAACATTTGGACAGTGCTCTCTGAGAGACAGGGTGGGATTGTTGGGGTGTCCTGGGCAGGGCCAGGAGTTGGAATTGGATGATCCCTGTGGGTCCCTCCCAGCTCAGGATATTCCACGATTTCCTTTTTCAATATTCACCTTATTTCAAGCAGGAGGAAACACTCCGAAAAACGATTTTTTGGGAAACCAGACAATGGGCCCTGTGGCTTCTTCAGTGGGGATGACGAACTAATAAAGCAATAAACTAAAAAAAAAAGGGGCAAATGCTACTGCAGGGAACAGCTGCATCCAGGCAACTCCCCTGTGTCCGGGAACTGCCCCTGTAAAGAGATTATTGGGCATCCTTTGACATCCAGAGCCATCACCCACCTAAGCAGCCTTGGCTTCATACTGGCCATTGGGCTTAATCCTATTTTTCTGAGAGCAATGGGATTATTCCCTGAGAGTTCATCATTATTAACTTAATTGAATGAATGGCTGAGGCCAAAGACCCCGAGTGATTCCTGCTCCCTGGGCGTCAGGCAGGGGCAGCTGCCTGGAATTTGTTGCTTCCCCCCAGGAATCCATTTGATGAATTCATTCATTCATCCCTCTCTCAGAACGTGAATTGTTGATTCCTTATAAATCAGGAACTCCCTTTTGCTTCAGGATCCCAAATTCCTCCTGGTGTGTTCACAGCTTGGCCTTGCCCACCCGTGACCGAGGAATATTTCCTTCGAGCTTTTCCATTTCTGATTTCTCTCTTTTGTGCTCTGCTCTTTTTGTTTCATTTCCAGCCAAGTTAAATTTTGAGCACATTTAAAAGGCCTGTTTTTTATTATTATTATTCCTTCTGTGATTTTTGACTACAACAATTTTTCCCTTTCCAGCCTCTCAGCCTAAATTTAGAGATCCTGATGCCAAAGACGACGATGTTTTTCTCTTGGATATTGAATCGTCTGGTGCTGAAGCACCAAATAGTTGAAATTTTCTTTAGCTCTCCAAATTCTTTTGTGAAGAAAGACTTTTCTGAGCAGTCTAGACTTAGATTTAGAACTAGTTCTAAGTCTAGAATGCTTGTTAACCTTTGTTTTAGCATTATACATTGGGGCAAGATCACCCCTTTGGTCTGGGACAGAGGGAGGATCCAGGCCAGTACAAATAAAATATAATTAATAATAATAATTATGATGGTCAAACCAACGAGTTTGTGTTCCTCAGGTGGATTTTCCATGCCAGGGAAGCCAGTGGCACATTCCCAGGCGGATGAGTGGGGGGGTGGGATGTGGCCTTTCCCAGATTCTGTGTTGGAAGAGACCTTCAAGGATCATCTAATCCAACTCCTCCCTGGCTTTATGCTGCTCTGAAAATGGAAAAAGAAAATCTGAAGTTGTGTTTTGCTGCCTCAAACTCTGCTTCCTTTCCATTTTAAGAACGAGATATTTTGG
>NW_016690391.1:796904-797951 GCF_001604755.1 Lepidothrix coronata
CTTAAGGAAAAACAAGATATTTTAAATTTAAAAAGAGAAATAACCAAATAAACTATGATAAGGAGATTCCTTCTAGGATAAAAGCAGGTGGACACACACAAAGGAACTGAAAATCCCTTATTTCTGTTTGATTTCCTTTAATTCCCTCTCACCTGGCTCCTACCCCCAATGGATAGTTGTGTTTCCCACCTCAGCCCAGGTGTTCCAAGACAAGATATTTTGAATTTAAAAATTAAAACAAAACAAAATAAAAAATCCTAAATTAGAAGTAATTTGCCAGGACATCAAGCAGCAAAATCCCTTTGGGAAAACCAAGATATTTTGAAGTTAAAAAGAAAAGAAAAAAAACCACTAAATTTGAAGTAATTTGCCAGGACATAAAGCACCAAACTCTTTAAGGAAAAACAAGATATTTTAAATTTAAAAAGAAAAATAGCACAATAAATTATGATAAGGAGATTCCTTCTAGGATGAAAGTAGGTAGACACACACAGAGGAACCGAAAATCCCTTATTTCTGTTTGATGTCCTTTAATTCCCTCTCACCTGGCTCCTACTCCCAATGGATAGTTGTGTTTCCCA
Organism: Lepidothrix coronata; assembly: GCF_001604755.1. Classification (NCBI taxonomy): domain Eukaryota; kingdom Metazoa; phylum Chordata; class Aves; order Passeriformes; family Pipridae; genus Lepidothrix; species Lepidothrix coronata. Next base: position 797,486 of record NW_016690391.1, read on the forward strand.
CCACAGCCCAGTTGTTCCAAAACAAGATATTTTGAATTTAAAAATCAAAAATAAAACTCAACCCCCCCCCGAATTAGAAGTAATTTCCCAGGACATCAAGCAGCAACTCCCTTAAGGAAGAACCAAATGTTTCATTTTGCGGCGGAAGCTTTGAAAAAAAATCAGGTTTTCGCTTCCTCTGAGTGCTCGGAGTGGAAAACTGCCTGGACACGGATCCATGTGGTGCAGGCACTCACACACATCCACACACACACCAGTTCCTCTGCTGCTGAATCCTTGCAGCTCGAAATTCCAGCTCCTGAAGGGAAGTTCTGCCAGCAGGGATTTGAAATCGCGGGATAACGCAGGGAGATAAATTTTCCCTTCGTGTTGTTCCATTCGGCCCAACCGGTTGCACACTTTCTGCTTCTTAGGAACCCTGAATATAGAATCAGAGAATCAGAGAATCACAGAATCACAGAATCAC
>NW_016690391.1:798560-813452 GCF_001604755.1 Lepidothrix coronata
TCACTTCCCTGGACCTGTTGGCCACCCTGTTCCTGAGCCAGGCCAGGATCCATTGGCCTTCTTGGCCACCTGGGCACACTCTGGCTCCTGTTCAGCTCCCTGTCCATCCCCACTCCCAGCTCCCTTCCTGCCTGGCTGCTCTCCACCCCCTCTGTCCCAGCCTGGAGCTGCCGGGGGTTGTTGTGGCCAAAGTGCAGGACCCGGCCCTTGGCCTGGTTGAACCTCATCCCGTTGGAATCAGCCCATGGATCCAGCCTGTCCAGGTCCCTCTGCAGAGCCCTCCTGATTTTACTTTTCAAAGCTCTGAATGTCATGAGGGAGAACCACTGGATCCATCACAGGGATCAAAAAACAGGAGGAAGATGCCTCTTGTTGCGTCGGAGGAACGGGAGCGGAGGGATCAGCTGGGAACCTCCCCAATTGGAAGTCAAACAGCACCTATTTCCTGAAAATTAACAGCCAAAAAAGAGGGAAGTTGGAGCTCAGAGGAGTCAGGAAGCTGTTTTTCCCCGGGATGGGAGACTGGGGAGCCCAGGCAGCTGCAGCCCCTGGAACACAAACATCTCAGCCGTGGCTGTTTGCCCAGAAACAGCATCAGCTGCTCCTCCAACGGAAGGAAGCTGGAGAGAGCCCCCCAAAAACCAGCTCAGGGGGCTGGAGGGCTGGTTGGCAGCTCCCAAGGAGGAGAAGAGTAGTGCCCATGAACATCTTTCCTGGTAAAGAGCCTTTCCTGAGCTTCCCATGATCCCAAAGGGTTGGTAACATTCCCGTAAAAGCCAGTGGCTGCAGCTGGAATTTTGCACGTGGGCTGTAAAACAGGAAAGAGGATTTTTCCTCCATGTTCAGAAGTGCCAAAAGGTTTGTGCTCACCTTCAGTGTTGGGACTTTCTGTTTTCTTCAGTGGGTTTTGTAAGGAATTGAAAGGACAAGTGAATCCTGAAGGCACTAAAAGTTACATCTCCCACCCCCAGAATGGAGGAATAAGTTGGATGGAGTTGGGATCATCCCTACAGGTTTTATTTCTTATTTGCTTTTCTTGCCATCCAATATTTTCATTGTAACCCATTTGTAAGGTCTGTATAAGGTGCTCCAGGTATGGAATACAGGTGAGAAGTCAAGCCAGCTGTGAAAACACAGTCCTAAGGTCTTCAAAATGCTGAGGAAATCAAAAACTCACTGAATTATCAGGCTGGAAGAGACCTTCAGGATCATCCAGTGCCACCCCAGCACCACCACAGTCACCCCTAATCTATGTCCCCAAGGGCCACATCCAGACACATCTGGGACACTCCCAGACACAGGGACTCCACCACCTCCCTGGGACGCTTATTCCAAGGCCTGACCACTCCTGCAGGGAAAAAACCTCAGGGATGGTCCATAAGACTTCAAAGAAGAATGGAGCAAAGTGTTTCGGAAACTCTGATGTCCTCAGATCCATGGTGAAGCCTCACAGTCCTCTCTGAGGGACAGATCTGCTCTAGGTTCATCTTTTTCCCCCAGCTCTGTCACCGCTGGCTGGTGACACCAAGGTGTGTGTTTGTGTGACAGGATCCCACAGAGAAGGAGGAGCAAATGATTTTTTAAGGGAAATGAACCCCAAACCTGGCAGATTTAAGGTGCCTTTGCACAGTGTTCCAATAAAAGCTGGGAATGTTTCAGCTCAGGGGCCTTTGAGGAGTGTAAAGTGTCCTTGTGCTCCAGGGAAAACATGGAATCACAGAGTGGTTTGGGTTGAAAGGGAACTTAAAGCCCATCCAGTGCCACCCCTGCCATGGGCAGGGACACCTTCCACCAGCCCAGGTTGATCCAAGCCCTGTCCAGCCTGGCCTTGGACACTTCCAGGGATCCAGGGGCAGCCACAGCTTCTCTGGGAATTCTATCCCAGACCCTCCTCACTCTCACAACCAGGAATTCCTTCCCAATATCCCATCTAACCCTGCCTTCCTTCAGCTTCAGGTCATTCCCCCTTGTCCTGTCCCTCCATCCTTTGTCCCAAGTCCCTCTCCAGCTCTCCTGAGGCCCCTTTAGGCCCTGGAAGGGGCTCTGAGGTCTCCCTGGAGCCTTCTCTTCTCCAGGCTGTACAGCTCCAACTTTCTCAGCCTGTTTTCATAGGAAAACAGAGAATTTTCCTTTCATTTTCCTGGGGTCTCACCAGGGGATGTCTCAGCTGCAGGAAGGCTCTGAGAGGGTACCAACCTCTAGAAGAAGTCAAAATTTCGTTGGAAATCCTTTCCTGTCCACTTTGAGTCGAGGTGACATTCCCTCAACCCTGGAATCCCTCAGCATTTTGCTGAGGACCTTCAGAGTTTCCTTGTTGGGATTTCATGCTCCCAACAGCCCAGAGAACCCCAACCCCCCGTTTGTAAACGCGGCCAGAGCAGTTGAAAGAAGTTTTTTGTTCCTCACCAAGCAGTTGTTGACCACAGAAGTACTTTTTTTTCCTTCCCAGGGTTCATCTGGAGCTGCATTCCCAGGAGCTGCATCCAACCCCTCGGAGATGTGACCTCGTGCCATGGGCATGCACTTGGCTCCTGCCAGCTGGGCCAACTCTGGGCTGTGTTGTAACAGCTCTCCAGTGGAGACAGCCAGTCTGGGAGCATTTTCCTCTAGAATGGCATAATTTGGCCACGATTCCTCATATAGACACAGCTCCTCGCCGAGGCCCCGCTCTCACAAATATTTATGGCCGTGAGTAATTTCCAGAGCATTAGTAATGAAGCTGAGTGGGACAAAACTTGGGTTCACACACAAAATGAGGGAAGAAATGCTGCTCCAAGAGGGCTTTTCATACACACTCCAATGTCTTCTGCAGCAAGGATGGACTTAAGTATGTGCTTAAGTGCTTTTTGGAAAGGAAGGATGAGAATTTCCCCACTGGTTTATTTGCTATCAGTTGACAGATATTTTGTGAGGGTTGCCCAGATTCCTTGTGTAAAATTAATCATTAAATACTTTGATTTCTGATTATCTTTGCAGTTCTTCCTCCTTCTAAATATAACAAAAGCCATCACAGCCATTATTCTCCCTTACATTTGTTGCACATAAAAAGACATTCCAGCCCCGAGACCTGAAACATCAGCTTTTTCCTCCAGCACGTTTTGTCTGACTTGTAAAAGTTTTACAAGTTATAAAACCCCTGGAACAATAAGTTTCTGATGGAAATGATGACTAGAGCAAAACTAGCAGGTGTTGATGTAATACTCCTAAAAGGAGGGGACGTGGAAATCTAGCTCAGCTAAAAATGCACATTTTTATTTATTTTTACATGCTTAATACCTTGGTTTTCCAGCCTGAATGGCAGCAGGGGATTGTAGGGGTCCTGTGTGAGTTTTTGAGTGAACTCTTAGCAGGGAATGTGTTTGCACTTAGGAGCAGGCAACTTCCTAGAGAGCTCACAGCACATCCTTGGCCGCTGTCAACTGGCAGAGCCCTAAAGAAGCTGAAGGAGCTGATTTAATAAGAGTTAAACACAATAAGCCACGTCTCTGGTTTGAATTGGGTCATTCAGCACGGCCTGGTGGGAGTTTGTTGATGTGGTGCTTTGGGTGAGCCTTGTCAGGCTACAGGAAAAAGGGGCAAATCCCCTCAGTTAACCTGTTTGGGCTTTAAAATGGGGCTTTGGTCACTGATCCTCATGTGCTGGGGAAGGTTGGGTTTAGTGCAGAGACAAGGGGTCAGCTCACAACTTCCTCAGGAGGAGAACAGGAGGGGCAGGAATTGATTTCTGTGGGGACCAGGGACAGGGCCCAGGGAAGGGCTGGAGCTGGGACAGGGCAGGCTCAAGGTGGATCTCAGGAAAAGGTTCTTCCCCCACAGGGTGGTGGGCACTGACCAGGCTCCCCAGGGCAGTGGGCACGGCCCCAAGGCTGCCAGAGCTCCAGGAGGGTTTGGATGATCCTCTGGGGCACAGAATGTGACTCTTGGGTCTGTCCTGTGCAGGGCTGAGGGTTGGACTGGATGATCCCGGTGGGTCCCTTCCGATGCGGCACATTCTGGGATTCTGTGAACAATGGCGACCCCAGACCCAGGCAACACCTTTGTGTACTGATCTGCTGCTTCCCCAAAGGCCATCCCTGTGATCCCTGCACACACCATGGATTTGAAGCCCATCCTGAGCAATCCCTGTGGAGCTGAGGGGTGTCAATGGGGTGCCTGAGGTTGGCTGCCCTCAGCGTCCCTGCGGCACCGGCCTAGGCCGGGCCTTCTCCCGTGGGGAATGCTGCAGGCCTCCATCTCCTCTCACACGGTTCTCTCCTTGTCTTTACCCCCTCCTTCCTCACAAACCCCAGGAAACAGGCCAAGCTGAGCTGTTTTAACACAGGAGTTTGTGATATATAAACACGGGCTGGGAGAGCTGGGGGTGTTCAGCCTGGAGAGGAGAAGGCTCCAGGGAGACCTGAGAGCCTCTTCCAGGGCCTAAAGGGGTTATAAAAGGCAGGGAGAGGGACTTTTTATAGGGACAGATAAAAAGGACAAGGGGGAAAGGTTTTAAACTGCCAGAGGGCAGGGATAGATGGGGTATTGGGAAGAAATTGTTGGCTGTGAGGGTGGGGAGGGGCTGGAATGGAATTCCCAGAGAAGCTGTGGCTGCCCCTGGATCCCTGGAAGTGTCCAAGGCCAGGCTGGATAAACTTGGAGCAAGCTGGGCTAGTGGAAGGTGTCCCTGCCCATGGCAGGGGAGTTTGGAACTGGATGATCTTCCATGTCCCTTCCAACCCAACCCACTCTGTGATTTTGTGATTAACCACGGGGGTTTCTCAGCAGCCCACCGAGGAGGGCCCTGCACATTTGTGTCCCATTAGAGGTGCTGATAAGCCCTTCCCTGCCAGGCCAGCCCTGCTGATGGTTGTAGGCTCTTCACCGGGGTGAATATAAATACAATAATGAACTACAAACAAACATTACGAGCCGGGAACTGATCACAGCTTTGATTTCTTTCCTGACTGAACACATCCAGCTGTGACACCCACTTCTCCCCTCTGGCCTGGGGTGTGACTCAGCAGTGGCCCAAGAGATTAATGCTGAACCCAAATCCTCCCGTTGCTGCTTTAACCGTTTGTTCCCAACTGTTTGCTGTGGAAATTATTTCACAGGATTGGTGATTGGTGATTCAGTGCTATCCAGGGAATCCCCTTGAACCCCTCATGGATTGACTCATCCCGTTGCTCATCGGGTCCACCTGCTCAGGGCATAACTGTGGTATAAATCCCCTCCCTGTCAGGGCTGAGGGTCCCAGCTGGGGTGGCAGATGCTGGGTTTGGGTTGTTTGTTGACCTTGATTTTGTTCTCATGACCTTGGCCTGGCTATGAGAGATTTGAAATTAGTGTTGATCTAAGAAGTACCTGAATTTCTTCAGCTCTCAGGAAGGCGGCACAGGCAGATGAGGACCCTGATCGGTGGATTTTACATGTGCAGGCAACTGAGGTGTCCTCACCAGTGAAACCAAACTCAACAGCTCTGTTGTGATTCAGTTCTAAAATATTCTTATATTCCTCCTGAGGAAGAGGGGGAGAATCAGCTGGTGAAGCTGAAGTCAAACTAGAAGGGACTAGAAAAGGCAAGAAGAATTTCTCCCTGGCAAGGGTGGTCAGGCCTTAGAAGGGGCTGCCCAAGGGGGTGGTGGTGATGTCCAAGGAAGGATTAGACATGGCACTCAGTGCTCTGGGCTGGGGGACAAGGTGGGCATTGGGCACAGGGTGGACTGGATGATCTTGGAGCTCTTTTCCAACCTCAGTGATTCCCTGATTCTATGGTAGATGGCTGAGAGACAGAAAGTCCAACAACGCTGCTTCCCACGGGCACATTGACAGGGTTTAGGCCTCCCAAGGGCTCTGCTCTGAGAAAAAACTTTTCCCTTTTATCCTTCTCAATGGTATTTTTGTTCACAGAAGTGGTCCTGTGGTGACACTCCCTGGACCTCCTGTAGCAGTCAATGCAGTTAGAGGATAACCACGCTTGGAACTCCTGATGAACAGTTCAAGGATCACCTCTCAGTCACAACACTGGTAGGTGGTGTTTGGGGACAATTCAGTCAAGTGGAAGGTGGTGAACCCAAAAATAGCAAATTTAGGAGTGCTGGAATAATGAGGAAAAGGAGAGAAAGATATAAATCCAAATCTCTGGGGTGGAAGACAATTTGCAGACGAATCAGTGTAACTCTGACAGGTGTAACACAGAAATCCAGAGTGGCATCACAATCCCTCCAGCTTTGGAAAGACCCCAGTCCTAGTGCAGCAGGTAAATAATCACTATTACAGCAAAGAGGGGGCTTCACAGACATATTATCAGGGCATCTTCCCTGGGAATTTTGGGGGCCATGAGGAAAAATGAGAGCAAAATAGAAGATTCATTAAAATTGGCGAAGTTTTAATGCTGGAACAGGAGACCAGCAGTTAAAATCTGATTTCTCCTCACCAAGATCTCAAGTTTGACTGAGTAATTGGAAAAGCCAACAGAGTGTGAGTGAAGTTTGTGGATGTTTTGGCCTTGGTCTAAAGTGCAAGTTAATCAGGGAACAACTCCAACTGACTTCAGTGCTGGGCAGTTTTGAACATCTCCCGTGAAGGTCTGTGGGACAGGGACTGTTCTGCTTTGCCTTGGTGCCCTCCCACCATTGCTGGGACGTTGCTTGATGTTGTACATGGTGTTTTTCCACATCTTTGGCCATCTCTCCTTTCAGAAATTTGGGATATTCAAGGGTAGAGGAGGAAAACACCGGGATGTTCAAAGCAGGGACTTCAGTCTTGGTCTTTAACTCCAGTTAAAGGCAGTTAAATGCTGACACAACCTGGCTAATAAAATTTAGTTTCTTTTTGCTAACATATTTAAATTAACAAATAAACCTAACCTGGTAATCTCCACATAAGATACAACAAGTACTGGAATGGTGGCAGGACTCAGACACCCCGTCCAGCCCAGGGAGCTCCAGAGCAACCGTGAGGGCTGGGTAAGATTTTAAAATGACTGCAGGACTTTCAAGTCAAGATTTCCCACTAGAGCTAAGCTGCAGAAGCTAAATATATCCTTCCTGTTTATTCTCTGTGTGATTTCAGACTGAGCTCCAGCCTCTAAAGCAAAAAGCCTCTCTGGCGAGCGGGCTCGAGCGGGAGCACTCCAGCCGTGCTGAGTAATGGCATCATCTGACCAGAGCTGGCAACCAAACCCCCTTCAGGCAAGTTCAGGGGACAGCTGCCGAGATCTGGGTCAGCTCAGCTCTGTGGTTTAGCTCAGACTTCAGGGATAAGGCCTAGAATAATGTTCTTTCTCTCTCCTTTTTAGGTAACTGCTTCGATTTGTAACGAGCCGCCGATTTTGGAGGCTGCAGAGAGAGAACCTCTGGAGCGTCTGGGAGATGTTTGGCTTTGACAAAGACTTTCCAGCTTCTCAGTTCAGGACAGGCTGGTTTCAGATATCTCATATTTAACTTTTCTGGGTTTCTTAGTCCATGTATTTCTTAACCTGTGATTTTTTTTCCCCCCCTGAATCTTCCTGTTCACAGCAAAAACTTTGTCAGAGACCCTCTGCATCCCAACCCCAGGGCAGAAATAAATACATGGATGCTCTGGTTTATTCTCTACCCACACCAGACATCTTCTGGGAGGAAAGGGTCACAGGATGATGATGATGATTTCTTTTTATAAGCAGATGTGAGGAACACGAACAAACCCTCTTAAGAGCCAGTCCAAAAATGACCAGAGGCACTGTTTTGCAACCCAGTAAATCCAAACCTCTCTAATAGCTCTTCCTTCCCTAACCTCTCTTTTTGTCCGGAAGACAAAGGTCAATTTTGCATTTTAAAAAAAAAAACCCTATCAAAGATTTCATGATTGCACCGTTGGCCACGGTTCAAACAGTACAGGCAGGAAAGAATGTCCAGCTGTCAAGTGTAAACACAAATGGGTACAGCTCAGAAGTGCTTCAGACAAATCATTGTATGTCATCGGCTGCTTTTAATTAAGAACAGACCAAATATTCTCTCCCCTTCCCCCCCTTCCCTCTTTCTTCTCCCCCCCTTTTTTCACCCACCCCTTCAGCAACTTAAAACAAAGATGATTTGTAGGGTATTGTCTTCTTGGTGTCCGTCCTGGTGGAAGTCAGCAAATGAGTATGGGAAGAGCTCGACTCCAAGTTCAAAGCGGATTCCGACATCCCGAGGAGACCACAGATTGTAATCTGGGAACTGCAACAGCCAGAGCTTGGACTTGCACCTTCCCACTTTCTGCAGGCAAAGTCTTCCTTTAGGAACAGAATCCCTGTTCTCATCTCAATCCCTGTTTCAGAGCAGATTTCAGGCTGATCACCTCCATCGAGGGAGTTCCTTCCTCGTGTGCCTGGTGTTGGCACCAGCTCTGGGCAGGAGGGAAACATAGTTAAGTTTATCCTATTTTTAGAAATGAGACATTAATAAATACTTAGACTCTCCTGGGTGGGCCTGAGCTGGAGGCAACACAAAGGGACAGAGGGGAAGTTGTGGTGCACACGTTATTTGTGTTTATTTATCTAGTTTATGATCCCTTCTCTGGATTCCCCACTTTGGTGTTCTGCTGTGGCTGGTACAGTTCTCTTCTGACTCTGAGACTTCCAAAAGTAATATCCACCAGTCAAGACCTTGTAGCCAAGGACCTGACACTGAAAAAAAATACCTTTAGAGTCATCTCTCTCACAGAAGCAGAGAATCATAGAATAGTCTGGGTTAAAAAGGACCTTAAAGATCATTTAATTCCAACCCCTGCCATGGGCAGGGACACCTTCCACTAGCCCAGGTTGCTCCAAGCCCTGTCCAACCTGGCCTTGGACACTTGCTGGCCTTGCTCTGAGGACACCACAGTGATAACAATAATAATGTCACTGGTGGTACATCCTGAAAAAACCTGCCATGAGTCTCTACTGCAACAGGGCATCTGGGGAGGATGCTGTATCTCCATATTTCTGCATTTGCAAGATGAATAGGTGGGGAGAGGTTTTCAGCTGTTGCTGTCGTTGAAATTCCACCTCTTTTGGGCACCAGAAATTTTCTCCCCCGCTCAAGCAAGATAGAAAGGGTGCGTTTTTTCCTCAGAGAGCAGTTTGTAGCTTCCCACATGAAAGGAATTCCTGGCAGACATCATCCCGTGTGCTACGGACCACAGAGAGGAGGAGATGTGATTGGGAAAGGCAGCACTGGCTGTTTCCATGTTTGCTCATGAGGAAGAGGCAGAAACAATGAGAAAAAAAACCCAGTGAATTGATGGAATTATGGAATGTCCTGGCATAGAAGGGACCTCAGAGATCATCTGGCTACAACCCCCCTGCCATGGGCAGGGACAGCTTCCACCAGCCCAGGTTATGAAACCTGGCCTTGGACACTTCCAGGGATCCAGGGGCAACCACAGCTTCTCTGGGAATTCTATCCCAGCCCCTCCCCACCCTCCCAGCCAGGAATTCCTTCCCAATATCCCATCTAACCCTGCCCTCCTTCAGTTGAAGGCCATTCCCACTTGTCCTACACCACAGCTACATATTCCCTCTGCTCCAGGCCCGGGCAGTTAGGCTGGAGAAAAGGGATTTGGGACTTTATTGCATCTTCAAATACTTAAATACTGTCAATTAATGCTAAATTTAGTGCCTGAATCTCTGCACAGGGGCTAAACCACTTTCATGTTTCCTCTTCTTTTCCACCATTTCTTCCTCTTGCAAAGGAGGAGAACAGTCACAAACCATTCGGTGGAAACCAAAAGAAGGTGAGAATTTTATGAAGGCTTTGTGGAGACACAACAGCTGAGTCTTGTCTCTGCGTCTACAAGCAGCTGAATTTGTACCAAAATAAAATAAAACAACCCAACGAGACAAAAGAAATGCAAATGATGGCAGAAACATGAGAGGAATTAAGAAGACATATGGAGATCTTTGTGAAATATGGCCTCTAAATTTGCTAGGAAACATGTTTCCTATTTGCTTCACACGTTCCAATGTCTGGTTTGAGTGCAGCAGGAGCAGCTTTCCTTTCTATTCCGTGTGGGGTTGGTGTAATATGTGTATTAATTCATGAAACATAACTCAGTGCCCACGTGTATGTATTTGGCACCTTAATTGTGACGCTTCTCTATAACATACATGCATTAAACTGTGTTTATGGCACGATGCTTCTGTCAGGTTCGGTGAGGGAGCCAAGATTTCTCCCCAGTCCCACAGCCAGAGGCCCCCCAGCTGGATCAGAAGGGTTGTCTGAAAAAAGCTCTGCCTTTTTACAAGGCTCAGAAGCCCAGTAAAAAAACTTCCCTACATCCTCGTGCGAGCTCCCAGCAGAAAATAAAACCCCTTTATTAAATCATGCAGCCCCTTCAGGGAGACAAAGATGACATCACCCGACCAAATGGGTTTGATGAAAAAAAGCATCAGGATGCCCCACTCTGGAAGTGGGAGGCCTCAAAATGGACAGGTTTTCCACCTTTATTTCGTTTTTGAGGATGAAGAGGATTCCAGCCTTTCTGAGACGCGGGGAGGGACGTTCCCCCTCTGAAATCAGGAGGGTCCTTCATGCAAGATTTGCTCTTAAAATCCTGCAGGGGAATTATGTTACATTCAAATCTCCCCCTCTCTCGTGCTTTTCAGAATCTTTTCCAGCTCAAACCCAATGGAGACAAAACAATGCCCGTAATCGGGGGGGAAAATCAAGGAAAAGAAGGGGTTTGGTTCATGATTCATCAAATTCCTTCGTGACTCTTTTTTTTCATCTCTCTGCTTTTTATTCTGGTCAAGCAGAAAGCAGCGAGTTCTCGTGTCAGGTCCTTACACAACATCCTGCACAGTTGAGGCAAAAATGCACCTCGAATTACTGCCCGAGAAGAAACAACAGGTACAATTCTGTGTCTGCACAGCTTGGCTTGTGGAAGCACGGGGAGTTTTGGGATGATCCTCCCACAGAGGGGGCTCCTGATGCCTGTCTGTTGAGCAGTTTGTCTTTTCCCAGTGTGAAAACCACAGGAGGATGATTTGCAAAGGATAAGCTCTGATTTTAACTCTTTCCAAGAAAAGAGAGGCCCCACAACATGAAAACCCCCAAAAATCTCTTCCTGTTTGTCTAAAGAAAAATGAAAGATCCAAGAAATTGCCACACAGAGACTTTTAGACAAGCCCTGTTTTCCTTTTTTTTTTCTCAATAGCTTTTTTGAGGAGAAAAATTAGGCAAAGGCAAATCTTTTTTTGAGAAGTTTTTAATGAGCAGCTCTGGAAAAATACCTTCTGTTTAAACCTTTTTGGTTTTAATGGTAGGATGGTTTATTTTTTAGAGGGTTTTGAGCTCCTTTGCTGTTGTTTGAAAGCTTGAGGAGCTTTAGGTGCTCAAACAAATTCAAGCTCTTTGGGTTTCTGGTCGAGATGACTGAGATTTAATCCTGAAACAGGAGAGATTTAGGCCTTCAATTGAAATTCAGGATGAAAGAGCTGTTCTAAATGAGCAGAAAATTATTTTCTTGGCTCTCTACCCTCTCTTAAGTTCCAATAGCAAAGCTGGAGTTGCAGACCAGGTTAGTCAGGACTTAAGTCCATCTTTACGGTTTAAACTCGATAATTCATTAAATTCATAAATCCCAGAATGGTTTGGGTTGGAAGGGACATGGAAGATCATCCAGTGCCACCCCCTGCCATGGGCAGGGACACCTTCCACCAGCCCAGGTTGCTCCAAGCCCAGTCCAACCTGGCCTTGGACACTTCCAGGGATCCAGGGGCAGCCACAGCTCCTCTGGGAATTCCATTCTAGTCCCTCCCCACCCTCAGAGGGAAAAATTTCTTCCCAATATCTAATCTAAGGTTCCCAGTTCAGCTAAAAATACAAGTGACAGAGAAAGTCTCAATGCCAAAGCCCTGAGGAACCCTGTTGGACAGTGAGATCCTACACAAATCCACCCCTGATCCACAGAATCCAGCCCTTGTGGAACGAGCTCGTCTGATTTTAATGGACAAACCCTCCCTGTTGGAAGGAAAGAAAAGAAAAAAAAAAAGGCACCCACCACTCCTTTTGGGGAAGATGTCAGCAAATAAAACAAGCAGGAACACTTTGTACCAGGGGTTTGGGTTTTGTTTTTAATATCTTGTAATTTAGAAAATCACAGCCTTTAGAAAGAGCACTTGGTGAGCTGATTAAGAAGCAGGGAAAGTGTGGGGAACATGTGGAAACTTGTATTGCCACTCCTGTGGCTACTCCAGGTGAGACATGTTGAATATTTTCGGAGTTCTCAGTTCTGGTGGCACATTTTGCTTTCCAAGCACAGGGAAAACATATGGAAAACTGAAGAAATTTATAGTGATTTAAAAAAAAAAAAAATCAAGAAAAATCACTTTTCAGTCAGAAAAAAATCTACCTTATGGTTATTTTGTTTGGTTGCCCCATGTTCTTACTTTCGGTGGGAGAGTTGTTTGAGGAGGTTACGTGATCCATGACACATTACGGGGAAATTCCCACTTTATTCCCGTTAACGGTGGGAACTGGAGGATGCATCTGGCAAAGGCATCTAGAAATTGAGGTACCTGTATTACACCTCCCTGGGAAAGATTGTACCAACATATCCTGCCTAAAATATCGTGCTTTAAAAGAAAAATAGATTGAATTATTGTTAAAATTTTTCATTCGTTGTTAATTCAATGAATTTTTTTGTTCTCACTCTTTCTGGTTGGAAGGAGGGGGCTGCTGTGAAAGGCTGGGAGGTTTCTGTGAGGCTCAAATGTCATTATTTCAGATATAATATCAACATTTATAGGCACTGAAAACGAGCAAACCTTTTCCAGCAGCAAACAGATATTTGAACTCTCTGAACGACAGAAAAACTTAATGAAAAATGGAGCGAATTAGTTCCATTTCTACACCTTCAAGGGCCTGGGTTTGTTGGAAAGAACTTGGTCAGAAGTTAGAGAGTCTTATTTGTAAAGAGCTTTGTCCTGTTTCCAGTGGAATCTCTTCCCAGTTCACTATTTCCATGCAATTTGTCCAGTGTGTTCCCTCCCTTTGGAAGCAGCTATTTTTACTTGATGCATTTTCCCTGTCCTGGGTTTCTGGGATTTCAATTACATTTATAAACATGTTCAGCACCACTGCCCTTCTCACCCCAAAATGGAGTAAAAGCTGCTAAAACCCATCCCAGCCTTGGACACTTCCAGGGATCCAGGGGCAACCTGGGCCAGGGCCTCCCCACCCTCCCAGCCAGGAATTCCTTCCCAATATCCCATCTATCCCTGCCCTCTGGCAGTTTGAAGCCATTCCCCTTGTCCTGTCCCTCCAGCCCTTGGAAATAGTCTCTCTCCATCTTTCTTGGAGCTCCTTCAGGTCCTGGAAGGCCACAATCAGGTCGCCCCAAAGCTTCACTTCCTGAAGAAAGGTGCACAAAAGGTAACTGTGGATAATGGAGGATGGATGACCAGAATTCGTGTTGGGAATGTTGCAACAGTTGTGGACCCCCCACTTCTGGAAGTGTCCCAGGCCAAGACTGGACGGAGCTTGGAGCAACCTGGGCTGGTGGAAGGTGACCCTGCCCATGGCAGGAGGTGGCACTGGATGATCTCTAATTTCCCTTCCAGCTCAAACCATTCCATGATTCTGTGATTCAAATCCCACCTCTTGGTGACCTGGAATTGGAACGTGAACCTGATTCTCTGTTTTTCTGTGGAATGATCCTAAAAATTCAAAGACATCATAAAGCATTTGGGGCCGGAACAGTCACCCCTCCCCTGCTGCAGGCTCAGCTGAGCTCTGCACACACCCTGCTCTCCCCAGGCTGAAATGTTTTCCAATCTGCTCCATCCAGTTCAGCCTTAAACCTGGGATCTCACATCCTGCTCGTTCTCGGCGCTCCGAAGTGTCAAACGGGATTTGGAATTGATCCCGCCTGGATCTCAGCCTGCACCATCCAGCTGGGAAGTGAACACTGTTAAATGGCTCTCCTGGTCCACCAGGAAGTATTAGAGGGTTGGAGGTTAAGGAGCTTTTACAGTTTAGTGTTTAATTGAACAACCCCAACGTCGTTGTAGAGGAAGTATTAACATGGGATTTTATTGGAGGGTCTGCAGAGGGCCCTGGGCACGTCAAATTTAATGTGCTAATAAATGTTGGACATAGATCCAATTCTCATCTTCACAAAGGCAGGGAGATGGAAAGGGTGGGCTTTTTTTTGGTGCCCTTTCCCAAGTGCTTCTTAACCAATCAATATTTCAGCTGCTTGGAATCGTGGTGGGCGTTTAAATGGTTCGAAACGGGCTCTGGGGTGAGGGGGTGGGTTGGTCGTGGGGAGGGTGGGGGGGATGGCTGAGAAAGGCTCTGGGACTTGCAAAGAAGGTGGGCCACCCTCCCAGCTCTCCCCAGAACACCAGAGGTCCCAGGTTTACCCCAGCCCTGAAGGAGCTGGGTGTTATTTCACTGAACTCACCCGCCTTTGGGGGGCTCTGAGCTCTGCGGTCGCCTCTGGGTGCAAATGAGCAGCTTCAGCTCTGCTATTTCTTCTTTTAATTCCACATCACAGCCAAGTTCAACCCCAGAGGACCCTTCTCACTGGTTTGCACTGGTGTGGAGTGAGGCCAGATGATTTGCAGCCAGGTGCCTTTTCACTTTTCAAAAATACATTGATTTCCCAACAACCAAACTGAGGGTGGTTCAATGGCACAGAGGAACACATGCCCAGCATCACACCTTAGCACATCACATTTAAACTGCTCTCCTGACCCCAGGAATAGCTTGAATCTCTCTTTACCTGCAGCCCTTGCAGAGTTTTAATCCTGCCAGGAAACAGAGATAACGCTGCTTTTTGTGGGTGCCAAACTGCCCGGGGCACAGCTGAAAAGCTCAGCTCTGCACTGACTGTAATGTTAAAAAAAAAAAAAAAAAGAGAGAAAAAACAAAACATCACAATCTCAGTCAAACTGAAATT
>NW_016690391.1:815068-818006 GCF_001604755.1 Lepidothrix coronata
GGCTCCACCAGCTCCCACTGTGGTGGAACACACGCAGGTGACAGGGGTGTTGTGGCTGGAGAAGAGCAGGAGTGCTCTGGGACCCCCACACTGCTGCTGTTGAGTGTCCTGGGTTGTCTGGGGGGGGTCAGAGTCTGTCCCTCCTGGAGATCTGGCTGGAATAAAGGATCCTCTCCTGGGAGACACAACCCCCCCCTCTCTCCCACTGTTTTCCCCTTACACTTCATCCAGGCAGCCAAAGGTCCCCCCCACCCTGTTCTCACAGCCCCGATGTGCTGAGGAGGCTGAAGGAGGGACAAAGTGCAAACACCCCTCACAGGGCAGAAATAAAGAACAATTTCACCCCAAAAGTAACAGAGAAAAATTTCTAAAATCACATGCAAATACTCAGGATAAAAATAGGAAAGCACAGCAGATTTTTATATATCACAGAATCACAGAATATCCTGAGTTGGAAGGACCCCCAAGGATCACCCAGTCCAAGCCCTGGCCCTGCCCAGGACACCCCAACAATCCCCCCTGTCCCTCAGAGCGTTGTCCAAACCCTCCTGGAGCTCTGGCAGCCCTGGGGCCGTGCCCACTGCCCTGGGGAGCCTGGGCAGTGGCTTCACGGGGAGAATCAGACCCGTTAAATTCCCTCCTCAGGTGCACCAAATTCGGCACGTGCCCAAACACTTCCAGGGGTGGAGACTTCCAAACGCACTCCCCGTGTCCTCAGCTCAGCAGGGACCTAAAACTCCTGCTTAAACCCCCCCTGCCAAAGGTTTTTTGGTGGGTCTGGAAGAGCAGGAATGGACTTGTGGCAGCGGTTACCAAACATGCAGAGCACCAACGATAAAATCGTGGGATACCTGGTTAAACTCTGATTAAATCCATCAGCAGCTGGAAGGTTTATGATCCCCACAGACACGACGAGAGAAGAGTCGAAATTCTTCTAATACAGACATTTATTTGTGATCTTGCCTTTCAGCAGGCTCGCTAATTGGGCAGGAATTGCCTTATTTGTGGGCATCGGTTTATCACGGTCACGACTGCCCGGTTTTCCTCCTTCAAATCTCTTCCAGAGAGCACCGGGATTAGGTGAGACTGTCATCGGAGTATTCCGATAAATACCGAGAAAAAAAAAAAAAACCTTTAAAAAACTCGCTGACTGGGGGAGCAGAGACACTTAAAACGCGACGCGGTGTTTCAGCCCCGGGGCCTTGGCGAGGATTGAAACGAAATGTTTTTTGAAACAAAGGGAATTGGCATTTTGCTGACTTTTAATGTTGCTTGTCTTTCCAAGCGGGACACCTGGTCCGACTACACAAAACAGCCATTCAGGATCGCAGCCGGGGCTTTTGTTATGCAAAAGGTAAACGAGGGCAACGTGAACTCCGGCAGAGAGTCAGCTTTAGGGTTTTTTTTTTTATTTTGGTTTGGTTTGGTTCTTTTGGCTTTTTCCCCCGGGGTTAATCTGTCAAGAAAATACTGGTTACTGACAGGAAACAGGGAGTCCTTTGAGGCTGCGTTGGTTTGGTTTTTTTTTTTTTTGAGGGGGGTAGGGGGAGAAAGTCCGGCCGTAAAAAGGCACCGAGAGCAGCGAAATATTTAAATTAAGTGAAAGAAACGTCGTCACCTTAGAATTCAGGTTTTGTGCTAAAAGGCAGGGGGGACTGATGGGTAAGAAGGGGGGATTCACGTGTGTAAGAGGCCAGAGAGGGAATGGCACAACACCGCTCGTGTGGCACCTTAATTTTGATGTTTTCAGAGGTATTTTATGAGATCCTTGATGGGAAGTGAGAGAGTCATTTGTGTGTTTTCTTGCAAGTCTGATGGCCTGGGATTTTAAGGAGTTCAAAGTGTGGGCAGCAGGTCAAAGAAGGGGATTTTGCCCCTCTACCTTCTCTGGTGAGACCCCCCTGCAGAGCTGCTCCAGCCCTGAGGAACAGCCCAGCAAGGACATGGAGCTGCTGGAGAGAGGCCAGAGCAGGCCCCAAGAGGATCCCAGGGCTGGAGCAGCTCTGCTGGGAGGAAAGGCTGGGAGAGCTGGGATTGTTCAGCCTGGAGAGGAGAAGCTTTGGGGTGACCTGATTGTGGCCTTGCAGGGCCTGAAGGGGCTCCAGGAAAGATGGAGAGAGACTATTTCCAAGGGATGGAGGGACAGGACAAGGGGAATGGCTTCAAACTGCCAGAGAGTAGGGTTAGATGGGATATTGGGAATTCCTGGCTGTGAGGGTGGGGAGGCCCTGGCCCAGGTTGGCCAGAGAAGCTGTGGCTGCCCCTGGATCCCTGGAAGTCTCCAAGGCCAGGTTGGATAAATTTGGAGCAACCTGGGCTGTGGAAGGTGTCCCTGCCCATGGCAGGGGCTTGGAACAAGGTCGCTTTAAGGCCCCTTCCAACCCAAGGGTTGGAGGGACAGGACAAGGGCGAATGGCTTCAAATTGACAAAGAGCAGGGATAGATGGGATATTGGAAAAAATCCTGGCTGGGAGGGTGGGGAGGCCCTGGCCAAGGTTGCCCAGAGAAGCTGTGGCTGCCCCTGGATCCCTGGAAGTGTCCAAGGCCAGGTTGGACTGAACTTGGAGCAAGCTGGGCTAGTGGAAGGTGTCCCTGCCCATGGCAGGGGGTGGCACTGGATGATCTTTCGGGTCCCTTCCAACCCAAACCATTCTGGGATTTATGAATTTAATGAATTATCAAGTTTAAACCGTAAAGATGGACTTAAGTCCTGACTAACCTGGTCTGCAACTCCAGCTTTGCTATTGCAACTTAAGAGAGGGTACAGAGCCAAGAAAATAATTTTCTGCTCATTTAGAACAGCTCTTTCATCCTGAATTTCAATTGAAGGCCAAAATCTCTCCTGTTTCAGGATTAAATCTCAGTCATCTCGACCAGAAACCCAAAGAGCTTGAATTTGTTTGAGCACCTAAAGCTCCTCAAGCTTTCAAACAACACC
>NW_016690391.1:818351-821425 GCF_001604755.1 Lepidothrix coronata
AGGAAAATCGAGGGGAGGGAGGCTTAGAAGCACTTTTCATTTCATAATATAAATAAAAAATGCTTTACAAAGCTGAAATAAAAATTTAAAAATATTTGAAAGCCACTAAATGAAACCTGGTTTGGTTTTTGGTGTGTTGGGGTTTTTTTTTTATTTCCCAAGAGACACTTGATATTTTAACTGTTTGTCCTGACAAATGGTTATTTGTCAAATGGTGTATTATTTTTATTTATTTTTTTTTTACTGATTCATGTTCAAAATCCCGAAGATTTCCCATGGGATAGGAGGAGAAAAAAAAGAAAATCCTCCCCAGCTCTGTTAGAAATCACAATACAAAAAAGACAATCCTCATTTCATGCCTGAACATGTGGGTTTTTTTGGGATGGCGAGCACAGAGGAGGTGAGAATGAGTGGATAGCCCAGGAAAATCAGATCCCTGGTGGAGCAGATAAACCAGGCTGCAGGATCAGGGCTCAGGGGGGTTCTGGGAGAGGATTCCCTGGGATAAAAATGTTATGACCTGTGGACAATTTGCCTTTAAATACCTTTAAATATATATAACCTGCTACTTCTTAGGGCAGAAAGGCCAGTCCCCCGTACCTCTTTTATTTTATTTTTATTTAATTACCGTCAGGACAGTTTGCAAAGTGTTCCCATGGCAAGGTAGGACTGAGGCATTCCCAGTGGTGGAGAGGAAGGGCTGGGAGCAGCTCAGGCTCCAAACTTTCCCCACCCCTCAAGTGTCTCCTGGTTCCCATCTGGCCTCAAATGCAGCAGATGATTAAAATTAATATAATTAATCCCATTCTCTCTGTGCTAAGGGAGACAAGTGCAGGCACTAATTCATCCTCCTGCCCCTTGATTTAATGCTCCCTCTTGGCTCTCAGCCCCCAGCCCCTTCCAGAGGAGGCTTTTCCTCCTTTTAGCCCCTTTCTCCATCCCAAGGTGCCACCAGAGACCTTTGGCACCCCTGGCACGAGCAAGGTTTGGCCCCATCCCTTGGGCTGCCCCGGGGCTGCCTTGGCTTCCCAAACCCTTCTTTGGGAGCCTCCTGGGCCCCTGCCAGGGATTTCCAAAATCCAGACAGGAGCTGCAGCTCCAATCCCATCCGGATCGGGCCTGGAGGGAAGAAGAAGCAGCGGGCCTGTCTGGGAAAAAAAGGAGTTTTATGGTAATTCTGGAGCAGGCAACCAGACTTTTAGGATGGGAGCCGATTTTTTTGGGAGGCTTGAAAGGGGATGAGGAGCCCCAAATCCGTGGGGAACGGCAAGTGGGAACATGGCAAGGGGAGGGTGAGACGAGTCCTAATCTGCCTGGTCAGATCCACATCTCACACCTGGTGGATGCTCTCCAGCACAAAGAATTCCAGCGGAATTCCAACAGATTCTGAGCAGAAGGGGCTGGAAGTGGCAGAGCTTCGGAGAGAGGGATTCCTTGGGCAGGGAGAGGGGTGGGAAGGCTCCCAAGAAGCCAGGAGTGGATGGAGGGGGTGGGTGGGCGACATCCTCATCCTCAGCCCTCCCAGGGGAGTGTTTTCCTCTTGGCTTTGGTGATGTCCCAGCTCCAAACTGCTCAGGCACCACGTCCACAAGTTCTGACTTGGCACCTCAGAGCCGTGCCAAGAGCACCAGGAGGGTGGGGGAAAAAGGAACAACATAAAGGTGTTCACTGGAAAATAAATGTTTGCTCTCCCCAACTCCCTGACAGGAGGGGGCAGGGAGGGGGGTCGGGCTCTGCTGCCATGTCCCGAGGGAAAGGAGGAGAGGAAATGGCCTCAAGTTGCAGCAGGAAAGGTTCAGATTGGATATTGGGACATAAATTTTCCCTAGAAGAGTGGTCAGGCCTTAGAATAAGTGTCCCAGGGAGGTGGTGGAGTCCCTGTGTCTGGGAGTGTCCCAGAGGGGTCTGGATGTGGCCCTTGGGGACATGGATTGGGGGTGATCCTGGTGGTGCTGGGTGAGGGTGGCACTAGATGATCCTGGAGGTCTCTTCCAACCTCAGTAATTCTGGGATTCTGTGGAACACCAGAGGAGACTCCAGTGCTCCACCCACAGACAAACAGGAGTGAGAAGTGTTGCTGTCCTTGCCCAAACAGAGCAAACAGGGACAGATGGGATATTGGGAAGAAATCCTTCCCTGGGAGGGTGGGGAGGCCCTGGCACAGGTTGCCCAGAGAAGCTGTGGCTGCCCCTAGATCCCTGGAAGTGTCCAAGGCCAGGCTGGATAAACTTAGAGCACCCTGGGCTGGTGGAAGGTGTCCCTGCCCATGGCAGGGGGGTGAAAAATGATCTTTAAGGTCTTTTCCACCCCAAACCACTCTGTGATAAACATGGAAAACGGGGCCGCCACTGAGTAAACGAGGATGGGACTGTCAGGGGGGGACACGGCAGGAATCCAGGAGCTTTTCAGGGACACAGGGGGGACACAGCAGGAATCCAGGAGCTTTTCAGGGTGTCCCTGTCAGGAGGGACGAACAGGAGCTGCCCCACCACCTCGGCCAAGCTTTGGCCCAAGGAAGGGATAACATCTCCCTCCCCCCGGGGCACTCGGGAGGCTCGTTAAGGTCCCGTCTGGTGCTTTGAGACGCAGCGAGTGAAAGTCCTTTATGACTCTTTTATTGCTGCCGCGGGGAGATCAAAGCGGGAGCTCTAATCTGATGCCATCCCTTTTATGTCTCTACCACCCACTCGCATCCAGGAGCCGGAGTCGCTCCTTCTCGGAGCCTTCGTGGAGCTTCCAAAGCTGCCGCGGTTTGTTTGCCGGGGAGGTTTTCCGGGGTAACCGTCTGACTGCTCGTCAGTCAAAGCCTGGAAAACGCGGAGGGCAGACCCAGAATTGCATCATCGTTTAGCAGGGCTGGAATAAACCAGGAGCTCCACGTTTTTCCCTGGTTTTGTGCAGTTTTAAATAGTGTGGGACGCCAAAAATGGACAGCATTTAAATTATATTTTAACTTCTTGGTGTTCAGCTTTTGGTTTTTTTATTATGTACGTGGGGTATCTTGTAAAAAAAAAATATATATATGTGTGTATATATATGTATATATGTGTATAAGTGTGTATTACATACAATAT
>NW_016690391.1:822191-827808 GCF_001604755.1 Lepidothrix coronata
TATTAAAATAATATAATATATTTTGTATTATATATTATATAATATATTATGTGTATTATATTATATTGAAATAAAATAATATAATATAATATGTATGAATTCTTTAAGACCGAAGAAGTCACAGAACACAAACGGGCAAATGGATAATTTATTGGTTTTCCTTCCCCTGTTCGGAGTGTCAGAGCGTGATCTAATCCTACAGAGATTGATTGATTTATTTATTTATTATAGTTTATTTTTTCCTGGAAGGGGGAAAGCCACTGCTGGGAATCTCAATTTATTAAGTGTATCCTCTCGTTTCTGCTCGGACATCAATTCTCCAAAGTGCCTTAATGTGTGAACTGCACACGAGGGGGCTGAGCTGGTGAAGGGCGACAGTAAATGCTCTGCTGACAGGAGGCTGTGTGGTCCAATTAGCACTAGGAGAAAAACAAAATAAAATGATTAAACCAAGAAAAGAAATAATAAAAAAAAAAAGACTACGCAACTTCATGCCCAAACCTGATTAAAAAAGAAAGAGAAAAACAAGAGTTCTCCAGAACAAGTCACACTCGGCTCTTGGAAGGAGACCAAACCCCATGGCTGATATTTTTATTTTCATACTTTTATTGTGTTATGTCTTACTCCAAACCTGGAGTTCAGCTCCCATGAGCCACCTAAACCTCCCTTCGCGCAGGAATTCCCACCTCCCCCGGGGTGTGGAATGAGGGGCTGGCTGGGAAATGGAGTTTCCCCCAAAAAGGGGGAAGGAGGACTGAAAAAAAACCCAAAAAAACCCCCCAAAAAAACCCATGAAAAAAACCCATAAAAAGAACCAAAAAAGTGGAAATAAATCAAAGAGCAGAATGTTTTACTTTGGATCGCTCTCAAAAGATTCCCTGGAACCCAAACAAACCGTTTGGGGTGGAGGGGATGTTTCGTTTCAGGTTGGTTGTGCTTTGTAGTAAGAAACAAAGCAAAACCCAACCGCGGAGGCACCGACAGAAAGATCTTTTTAAACCAACTGAGCTGAAGACTCAGGAGTTTCACTTCAGGAGGGCTGAAATCGTGTGTTTTGATGCTCTGGCTCATCTTTGTTGCAGTTTTTTATCTCTTATAGAACCGAGCACTGAATGAATTTTGAATTTGAGAGGGTTTTGACTTGGCTCGTTTGGCTGAGCAAGGGCCGGTGTTTAATAAGGACTTTTTATAAAGAGAGCACTCAAAGGATTCACAACTGTGGCATTTATCACTCATCCATCGGGAAAACAGGTTGCCCAGAGAAGTTGTGGCTGCCTTTGGATCCCTGGAAGTGTCCAAGGCCAGCTTGGAGCAACCTGGGCTAGTGGAAGGTGTCCCTACCCAATGCAGGAACTGGATGATCTTTAAGCTCCCTCCCAACCCAACCCATTCCAAGGCCCTGCTTCCTGAAAAAGTGAAAATTTCCACGTGTCCAGGCGAAAATAAACGAGGAACACAAACGTCTCCTGTAAAAAACGCAACTAAAACCTGCGTTTTCCATTAGGAGAGTAAGAGGTGGGACTTTTTTTTTTTTTTTTGGTTTCAAACTGGTCGTGCAGGTCAAATAAAAAGGTGAATGGTGGTGATGTGACACTTTAAAGAGACACCAAGGCAGGTGGGAAATGGGATGGAATTGCAGAGGGAGATTTTGGGATGTGGGTTATTTCTTTATGGTCACTTCCTTAATTTCAGTGGCCCTTGTGAGCTGCCATATGTGTATCAAGTTAGATATTCATTTAAGTGAGTATATTTACATCTATAAGCTCTTCAAGTGGGAAAACATTTGTTTTTAACCTTTCAGAATGTCCTTCTGCTGCAAGAAAATTCCAACCTGCACAACTGTCAGCTTTAAACCCTTGGCCTTGAAGGATTCCTGAGGCAACATTTTGGAACGAGCACCAACATCAGCAAATTAAAGAATGGTTTGGGCTGGAAGGGAATTTAAGGATCATCCAGTGTCACCTTCCAGGGACACCTTCCACCAGCCCAGGTTGCTCCAAGTTTATCCATCCTGGCCTTGGACACTTCCAGGGATCCAGGAGCAGCCACAGCTTCTCTGGGAATTCTATCCCAGTCCCTCCCCACCCTCACAGGGAAGAATTCTTTCCCAATTTCTAATCTAATCCTTTAGTTTAAAACCATTGTCCTTTGTCCTGTATAAAAAGTCCCCCTCCCTCTCTTTTAAAAAGCTTCTCAGGTTTCCCTGGATCCTTCTCTTCTCCAAGCTGAACCCCCCCAGCTCTCCCAGCCTGGCTCCCAGAGCAGAGGGTTAAGAATGACAAGCACTTCTGAAAAGAGAAATATGGAATTACATCACCTCCCCTCCGGGGTGGGCGGCACTGCTGCTTTCTAGGTGAGAAATTCTCTTTTTTTGGTCTTTCGTGAAGTCAGGATTGTCACGGATTGCTCAGCAGGCCCTGAGACTGCAAATTCCATACTGGGAACACAACCTCATATTTTCTGCAGGTCAGCAACGGGGTTTCATTCTTTTCTTTCTTCTGGTTGTGTTTTTTTGTTGGTTTTTTTTTGTTTTTGTTCCCAGGGTGACTTTTTCATGTGCTAAAAATGTCTCATCGTGGTAAAACGCAAACCAGGGCCTTCCTTTAACATCCCACCTCCTCTCCTGGGGTGTTTGCCTCATCCAGCTCTTTGGAGATCACTGTGACTCACGGGCAATGGATCAACTTTGCATTTTCAACTTATTTTCGGTGCTTGAAGAGAGAGGAGAACGTCTGGGAGAAAGCACAGGGTGAGAGAGAGTTTGGGGAAAGTTGCACCAGGGGAGGTTCAGGTTGGAGATTTTAAAAAGAAAATTTAATGGGAAGAGTGGTCAGGCCTTGGAATCAGTGTCCCAGGGAGGTGGTGGAGTCCCTGTGTCTGGGAGTGTCCCAGAGGTGTCTGGATGTGGCCCTTGGGGACATGGATTGGGGGTGATCCTGGTGGGGCTGGGTGAGGGTGGCCCTGGATGATCCTGGAGGTCTCTCCCAACCTTGGTGATCCTGGGATTCTAAACCAGACACAGGAGCTGTTTGCACATCCCTGGTGACCCTTCCCACCCTCCTGTGTGTCCTTTCTGCTCCCAGGATGGCCTTTTTTGGGGGAGAGGCAGCAGGACCACACCCAGTGTTCAAGACAAGACACCCCAGGGTTCTACACCAGGGGCAGCAACAGTGATTGCTGAAGTAGCTCCAAATCATAGCATGGAAAGAAAGAAGAGAAAGAAAAGAAAAAAAAAAAAAGAGGGAAAAGAAAGAATAGAGAGAGAGAAAAAAAGAGAAAGAGAAAAAGAGAGAAAGAAAGAAGGAAGGAAGGAATGAAGGAAGGAAGAAAGAAGGAAAGAAAGAAACAAAGGAAGGAAGAAAGAAAGAGAAAGAAAAGAAAGGAAAGAAAGGAAAGAAAGGAAAGAAAGAAAGAAAGAAAGAAAGAAAGAAAGAAAGAAAGAAAGAGAGAAAGCATTAAATCCACCTGCTCTTCTCACCTTCAGCTTCATTTCCCTCTGCAAAACACAAATAGAACGTTGAGGGCTTGGAAGGGACCTCAAAGCTCATCCAATCCCAACCCCCTGCAAAGCAAATTATTATCCCCAGCCCCCTGTTTTCTGCTTCTTTGAATGTGTGTGTGCAGGGGAAATCAATCAGTTTAGAATTGTCAGCCTCATGAGAAAACCAGCAATAACTGTGCTGATATTTTTGGAATATTTCTCACATCTTTCCCTCTCCTGTAAATTTTTTGTCCTTTGTGTTTTCAGGGCCATTCTATTGGAAATTTGGGAATCTTTCTGTTACCTCTGTAACCAGGAAGATGGAAGAGAATAAAACATTTTTTTTTTTTTTAAATTGCAAGGGATGGTTTTGTCTTCTCTTCAGGACATTTTTCCTCTTGGGAAAATCCTTCAGAATTACCTCCAAAACTCCATATTAACGAAACTCTCCACCTGCTCCAAAGGGGCAGAGGAAACAAAAGCAATTCAGGAGCAAAAAATAGGCCAAAGTGGTCGCTCACAAATCACGGGGAGGGTGATGGATGGGGGAAGGATCAAGGCTGGGAGTTTTTCAAAGCGAAATATCCGGGAGATTCCTTCAGCAGAAGGACAAAGTTCAGCCTGTGAGGAAATTGGAGCTCCCAATTGCTCAGGGAAATGGAGAAGATGCATCAAAATAATCCGTCAAAAGCATTTCATGGTCCATCCTTGACTCTGGAGATGAAGGTGGGATGGTCTCTTTTACTCCCAGGGATTTACGTGTGATCCAAAAATGAGCTTTTCTGACCAAGCAGACATGGGTAGGGATGCTTCAAAATCGGGATTTTGGAGGGTGACACGAGTATTTTCCTTGAAAAAGGAGGAAAACTCTTTATTCAGGTGACTCCTCATACTTCAAGTAGGGGCTTAAATAGCTGAAAATCTCATGGTTTACATGCTGAGGGCCAGCATCCTCCTTCCCAAATTCCTTGATTTTGTGTCTGTCCTGGGCCAGGGCACGTGCCATGAACGTGTGGCAGTGCAGCAACGAGAGTTTATTAGGAAAGAAAGAAAGGAAGAATTTCTTTCCTGGTATTAAAATATTATGAATAATAATCCATGGTATTAAAATATTACGGATAATAATATTATTCATAATATTTTAATAAACAGTTCCCCTCTGCTGTAAAGAGCAGGATCACAAAGACATTCACATTTGGGGTGACCTGATTGTGGCCTTCCAGGACCTGAAGGGAGATGACAAGAAAGATGGAGAGAGACTATTTCTGAGGGATGGAGGAACAAGACAAGTGGGAATGGCTTAAAAGTGACAAAAATATTTATATTTATATTTATATATTTATATATTTATATATTTATATATTTATATATTTATATATTTATATTTATTCTATTTATATCAATTATATATATTTTTATTTTTACTTTTTGTGGTTCAGCTTCCTTCCGCTGGGCAACAACACAGAATTATCACAGAATCCCAGGATGGTTTGGCTTGGAAGGGACCTTAAAGATCATCCCATTCCACCCCCTGCCATGGGCAGGGACACCTTCCACTAGCCCAGATTTTACCCTGATTCACTGAACACTGAAAATGGACAGAGATTTAAGTTTGTGAACGAATCTGAACGCGGAAACTAGAACAATACAGGTTCCAATATCTGCAACACGAGTGAGTCAAACAACCCTAAGCTTTCTATTCCAAAAAAAAGAGAATATTTTAAAATAATAAACACTTCTGGGGTGCTTATGTCAGTTTTGCCATAGTGATTATATCAAAAATATTGAGATATTGTATGATATTATATAATACCAAGGGTAATCAAAATCTGCATGAATTTGATGTATTCTCTTGGAAATGCCCTCGTCATCACTTATGTCCATTATATATATATTTAAATATATATATATGTATGTATATATATATATGTATATATATATATGTGTATATATATATATATAAACCCCAACTTATAAGTAAGTTTTTCAATAGAGTTCTCTATCCAAAGAGAGTTTTATTTTCTCCCACCCAAATCTCCCCAGCAAATTCTCCTGGCATTAAACTGAGCCTCTCCCCATTTCATACCTCGCCACAGAAAGGAGAAATTATTTCTTCCATCTTTAACCCAAAAAGAC
>NW_016690391.1:828408-840579 GCF_001604755.1 Lepidothrix coronata
CAACACACACTGGTGGCTCATCTCCACCTTTTCACCCACGAGAATCCCCAAATCCTTCTCCCCAGGGCTGCTCTCAGGGAATTTTTCTCCCAGTCCGTGCTCAGGGCTGGGATTGCCCTGACCCAGGGGCAGCCCCAGCTCTGGGATTTGTTGAACCTTCTGAGGTTCTCCTGGGCCCTTTCCTGAAGCTGGGAAGAGCTGGGAATGTCTCTGGCTCAGCTCTCCCTCCAGTCAGTCCAGCACCAGCTCAGGGATCCCACTGTGGGATTGGCACCCACCCTTCCCTGGGGGTCATCCCAGGAGGCCTTTAAATGTTCCCTTGTGACCCTGCAGCTCAAAAACCCACAGACACACCTCCTTTAAACCAACACCTGTGGTAAGAACACCAGGCATTTCATTTTTTTTTTAATAAACTTAATAATTTTTAAACCCAGGGAAGGATTTTGTACCTACAGACACACATTTGTTTTAATCATCAACCCAGACAAACCCGGGGTTATGTCGTCGTGCTCTGGGTTAATGGGATGAAAAGATCAAGGCATTTAATGAAGTGTAAAATTCATCCCACTGACGACCAGAAACACTTCTCTCTCCAGGGAAAACCCTGCGCTGAAAATGTGGCTTTTTAATGAAAGTTGTTGGGGTCTGGTTGAATATTCCGGAGCACCAGGAAGGATTTTTTGTTGTTGCTGTTGTTTTGGCACGTAGAACTGCTGCACCACTGGAGTTTTTCTAACAACTCGAGAGCCCTTTGGCAGCCAGTCGATTAATGGGATGCTCTGCTTTTAATGGGATGGCTCGTTAGCAGATTCACTCGTGAAATTGGGGAGGATAGGAGGGAAAAAAATAAGAATTTCCTACCTGCTGTGAGCTCAGCTCACCTCGTGGCGAGCTCTGGGAACTCAGACACAGCCTGGGAGACACTCACTTAATTACTCTCTGTCTCGGGGTGATTAAGCCTGACCCAGGTTCCTCCTGGGGGAGGTTAAACTCGGCCTAATTGTGGAGGGAGAATTAAAAGATCCCACCCCTGAGCAGGCAAAGATCAGCTGGGTGGGAGTTTTCAAGGTGCACTGTAAAGGTGGAGTTGAGAGAGTGCAGCTAAAATTTATGTGAGGTGGGGAAGAGTTTGGAAAACCTGTTCTGTGAGCTGAAGGAGCTGATGGGGGATTTTTCAGTTCCTCCCCTCTCTTCACAGAGCTAAATTTGGAAATCCTTTTTAAGGGGAGATTTGGAGCAAAGAAATGCTCATGCTCCAGATGAAGCCTTGCAGTAGTTTCCACAGATTTCCAGCCTGAAGCTAAAAAAAAAAATCACCTGTTGGCTTTTCCTGAGGTCGCTTTTCCCTTAAAGCCAAGATTTGCCACGGATTATATCCCGTAGTGAGTGACAGAACGAAGGCATTTATTGCCAGCAGCAAGGAAATGATGGATTAAATCCCTCCCAAGGGACAGGGGGTGTTCTGCTGGTGGAAGTTCATATCCATCTGTGAGGTTGTCAGGAGCACTGGACACTCCACTCGTGAAGTCAGAGCAAACTGGGGATTTATTTGTGGGTTTGGGAGCGTGCTGGCAGCTTGTCCTCAGGAAAACCTGGATTCCAGGAGCCCTGCAGCAGATGGGGAAAGCTTGGACAGCACCATCCCGGTTGTCTGTGCAGGAAGGAAGGCCTCAGCAGGCTGGTGATTATTTTTAAGCTCTGAAGCATTCCTAAACCTGGGATTTTATGGGAGAGAGGGGACGAATCTTTGCCAAGATGTTCTCACATGAAATAAACTCGAGACCAGGAGAATGGTTTTGTAAAACTGCAGGGATATTGTGCAAATGTTGTCTCATCCCACAGAATCAAGGCTGGAAGAGACCTCTGGGCTCATCCAGTGCCACCCCCTCACCCAGCACCACCA
The DNA here is from genome assembly GCF_001604755.1 of Lepidothrix coronata. NCBI lineage: Eukaryota > Metazoa > Chordata > Aves > Passeriformes > Pipridae > Lepidothrix > Lepidothrix coronata. The sequence goes on from NW_016690391.1 coordinate 830,312, forward strand.
AAACCACCCCTAATCCAGATCCAGCAGTTGGAAAGATAAAGGTGGAGACTCCTCTTTGCAGCTGCACTTTCTGCTTTAATGCATTCTGGACGAAACCTTTTCAGATGTCTGCACAAGAAAACTCCTGCTTTAACTGCTTAGGGTGCTGTCCTGGGGGGGGGAAGTTAAAGATGTCCCTGGGAACAAAATAAATAGTGGAGTAATAAATAAAGGAGTAAAAAATGGGTCATGTTTCATTTCATAATAGAACAGATCCTTTTTTTGAAGTGTTAAACTGTGTCTTTTATTCAGTGCAGCACCAGCCAACACCAGCACCCATCAATCTGCAATTTATTTATTAGGCCAAGATCCTCTGTCATCAGAAGTCGTTCTAAATAAATTTGTGCCTGTTTTTTATTTGCTGCAGCTCGTGAGGATCCATCAGATCCATCAGATCCATCAGAAGGATGATGCTGGAAAAGCTGGCCGAGGTTTTTTCAGGCAGGGAACATCACGGGGTGATGGTGAACACGGGGAGGGGCAGCAAGGACCTGGCATGTGCTGGAGGCTCCACATGTTCCCAGCGTGGGCAGCAGGGAGAGACACCACTTTCCAGTGGGAAATTCCCAGTGCAGAGCCTGCTGGAGGATCTGGAGAACGTGGAGAGGACAGCAGTGAGCTCAGCACTCGGCTCACGGGGCAGGTGCAAGAGGAGGTTTGGGGTTGAGGCAAAAATCGATGCCCTCAGGATTTTCCTGANGAGGACAGCAGTGAGCTCAGCACTCGGCTCACGGGGCAGGTGCAAGAGGAGGTTTGGGGTTGAGGCAAAAATCGATGCCCTCAGGATTTTCCTGAGCAGCTGAAGTTCTCTGGAGGTGTAAAAGGAAAGGAGCAGAGGCCTTCCTGGATCTGTTTGGAATCAGCACCTGACTTTCTGGGAATTGGCTCTCTGGGATAAACCTGATGTAAGGGCAGAGACAACCACTTGAGGGAACGACCCCGGTTTGGAAATCTCTCCTGGATTTTTCCAGCTCCGGTGTTTCTGAGACACATGGAAGGAGAAAATCGTCTCCAGCTTTGAGCTGATCCCTCCCCAGCACAATCCCAGCCTCCTGACACTGAGCAGTGTCCTGTTACTCCTTCTTTCCAAGTTTTTAATTCCTTACTGAAAGGTTGAGCCTGAGAAAGATCCAGGTACCTCCTGCCTCCTGTATTTTTTCCGTGCTGTCCCTGGAAGGTCTTGCATCCAACTTTCCTGGTTTGGAAAAATCCACCCAGTCAGGCAGTTCCTGCATCCTCTGCTTTATGATGAGAATCAAATCTGAGAGGAGGAAGGTGAACAACACCCCAGAGGAGCATCAAGGTCCCAGTCCAGCTGCTGTGGGAGCTGAAGAGACATCACAGATCATGTGTTTGCTGTAGAACCTTTGGTGGAGGTGCTGGGAGGGTGTGAGTTCCTTTTCCTGGCCATTTTTGGGTGAATGTCCCACTCAAACACCAACATGCCACCACTCTGCCAGCCTCCAGCCTCCAGTTATCCTCATTTCTTCCAAGGAAACGTGTCCAGCATCACTTGGAAGTGAGAGATGCAACCCCTGCTCCAACAACCTTTTAGCTCAGGAATATAACCTGGACATCCAGCAGAGGAGGAAGGTGGACAGTGAAGGCAGAAGGAGCCTTTGGGACAGTCAGAGCAGGGCTTTTAACCTCCTTTTTCTCTCTTTTTGGGTCAGATACACAGAAATTTGCTTTGCCCAGGCTCTGAGCTCTGTGTGCACAACCCAAGCCTGCAGCAGAAGCCACGTGGCCATGATTGGTGTAGTCCTGTGCCCATGTCACTAAACTGGGCTCCAAGGCAGGATTTATTAAGCTGGGCCCACTGCCACCCTAAAATATCCCCCTGGCATCCACCTGGTCCAACGTGCCAGCAAGGCAGAGTTTCCTTTTCCTCCAGGGACCACGGAGCTGCACCTTCAGTTGTCTCCCAGGATTTGGGGAGGAAGGACCTGAAATCACCATGGAATGGTGATTCCTCATCTCCTCCTGGATGAGGAGAAAAACTCCATGGGCAGGGGTCAGCTAGGAAGAAATGAGGGGGAATTAGAAGGAAGGCACTGCAGGAGCAGCCAGGACGTGCAGACAGAAAAATGAGGATTTCACTTGTCCAGCTGTGGCACATTTTAGGGTGGAACAGACCCAAAGTCCTCCTGGTGACTGAACATGTCCAGACCACAGGAATTCTTCACTCGTGGCCTCAGTCAGTTGTGAGTGTCCCGAGCAGAGGGAACCTCTCCCACCATCCTCATCCACAGCCTTTGTCCAAACACCAAAACCCATTTTCAGGACTTTTTATCCTCTTCCTTCTCGGGTCCCACCCAGAGTGACACCCCTTGATCACATCCCTGCACTGGATCCTGGGAGGCTCCATGGTCAGAGGTGCCCTCGATTCCTTGGCATCAGGAAAAGGAAAAAGGAACAAGACCAGCTAAGTCCAGCTGAGGAAGAGGAATGGGAGCCTGGGCAGGGAATTCTCCCCCCAGTTCCCTCCAGCCACAGAGCTTTGTAAGATCTGGTGTGAGGAAACTGCCAAGTGAAAAGTCAGACCTGTCTCACTGGATAACTCTGGAGGTGCAGGAAGAGGAAATTCATCTGCACCACAAACCCCATGGAAGCAGAGGCCACAAGGATTTTGGCCTCCCCTTTCATTCCCTCCCTCATCCTCACGGTTTCAGCCCCATCTTCAGCTGCTTCCCCTTCCTTTCCCTCCTGTTTCTCTCCAGAACTTTCCTCCTGGCTGTGAAGTGTTTGATGGAGAAGGTCTGGCTGCTTTCCAAGCTGGGTCACCTCCACTCTCAGGTGCAGAGCATCCAGTCCATGACCCCCTGGAGATCCCAGGAATAAGGCACAGCACTGGATTTATTCCCCAGGAGTGGCTGTAAACAGCTCTTTTATTTGGCTGCTGCCATCAGACCACCCCAGAGCTTCTTCAAGGCAAGAAATCCTCCTTTTTTAGAACTCAGGGAATCACATTAAGGCCTGGATCAAGCTGGGGGTGAGGGGAAAATTGAGGTTTGGACAGAAAGATCACCTGAAATGCTGGAGCTGGAGCTGGATGTTGACACAAAATCCAAGGGGAGAGAGGGAGGAGGAGGAGGAGGAGGAGGGAGAGGTCTTTGCAGGCCTCCTCTGGGGAGCTGTAATGGATCCCTGCACATTCAATTAGTGGGATGGAGAGCAGATTAAAACCAGATTATTGCTGCTGCAGCTCACGCTGAGCAGGAGCTCAAGATGTTGCTCAGATGTGAACCAGGGTGGCCTTTTTTACCTTCCCAGGAGCGAGGCAGGGGAGCACCACCTGTCCCACCAGAAAGGGGTTTAACCTGCAAATGTTCACATCATTCTGGCAAAAGTTTGGCTTCCTGGCTACAAGTGACACTCCAGTTATTTAAAAGGAGTTATATTTCCCCGTTATTCTTTCTTTTATCCCGCCCTGGCTGCTGTTTGTTGTGTTTAACCCACGCTAGAAATTCGGAATTTCCTTAAGCAAAGGGCCCGAGCTCGTTTGCATCCCGACCATGCAAATCCACGTGCACACATCCTGCTTTCTAACAATGCTTTTCCTCTCTGGTGCAGTTTGGCTGTGAAATTCTACCCTGTGTTGGCTCTGGGTTTGCATCTGAACTCGCTGGGCACGGAGAGGGACGGGCTGCACGTCCCTATTCATACCCAAAGCACAGCAGCAGGAGTCTGGGAAAAGCCATTTCCTCTCTTTTTTTTGCCTCCATTCCCTCCATAAAATGTGGCTGAGGGCTTTCTTCTCTCCAACCTTCTCATTTGCTTCTCTTCCTGCAGTCACTGAGCCCCAGGTGGCACCTGAGGGTTTGGATCCTGCTGGTGGAAAAGCAAATGAGTTGGAAGAAAAGCTGGAGAAAAAGGGGGATGTGGACCTGGAAAATGAACCTGAAAACAGTCAGGACACAATAATTTGTGCTGTGAATGGCTCCAGGTCTTTTCATGGAAGTGTGGAATGGTTTGGGTTGGAAGGGAACTTAAAGGAAGGAAGGAAAGAAGGAGGGAAGGAAGGAAGGAAGGAGGGAGGGAAGGAAGGAAGGAGGGAAGGAAGGAAGGAAGAAGGAAGGAAGGAAGGAAGGAGGGAAGGAAGGAGGGAAGGAAGGAAGGTGAGAAGGGAGCAAGGAGGGAAGGAAGGAGGGAAGGAAGGAAGGAAGGTGAGAAGGGAGCAAGGAGGGAAGGAAAGAAGGAGGGAAGGAGGGAAAGGAAGGAAGGAAGGCAGAAGGGAGGGAAGGAAGGAAGGAAGGCAGAAGGGAGGGAGGGAAGGAAGGAAGGAATGAAGGAAGGAAGGAAGGAGAGAGGGAAGGAGGGAAGGAAGGGAGGAAGGAAAGAAGGAAGGAGAGAAGGAAGAAGGAAGGAAGGAAGGAGGGAAGGAAGGAAGGAAGGAGGGAGGGAAGGAGGGAAGGAAGGAGGGAAGGAAGGAAGGAAGGTGAGAAGGGAGCAAGGAGGGAAGGAAGGAGGGAAGGAAGGAAGGAAGAAGGAAGGAAGAAAGGAAGGAAAGAAGGAGGGAAGGAAGGAAGGAAGGAAGGAAGGAAGGAAGGAAAGGTACTGACTAAAAAATGAGGATATTTGGAGGGACAAAAGAGTCTCAAACAAGGCCCAAAAGTGGTGCTGAGAACCAAGAGGTGACTCAGAGGACAGAGGACACTGATCTGATCCTGGAGATTCGTATCAATTAACATGGATTGATCAACAAAATACAAAGATAGTTCCTCCTTCCCCAGCTCCCTCGGTCCCGTTTGGAGAAGGTGGGCAGGGAGCAGGAGAGGATTCACACATGGGAATATATATATTTAGACATACATATTCCTGGTAGGACCTTTGCATTGCACAGAACAGACCATTTCTGGGCATTCCTCCACATTTAAAAACCCTCTCTGGCAATTCCAGGGAATAACACCCCCAGACACTTCCACTTTGGCCCAACAACCTCTTTCCTTCTCTTGGTTCCCTGTGTTTCCCTGGAACAACGTGCTCAGCAGAGCCTGGGGCTTGCCAAAGCCCTCCAGCCCCTCAAAGGCTGGCAAATTCCTGGAGGAAACAAATTCCAGAGGCAGGAGTTCACCCTTGGAGCGGGAACAGAGGTGGGAACACTCCTGTGCTGCAGAGATTTCGGCTCTGTGGTTCCTGGCCCCTGTCTGGGAGGGATGGAGTTGTGTTTTGGATGAGAAAACCTTCCTTTTTTATGGAAATCCCTTTCTGGTTGGAGACCAGATCTTCCAAAGGCAAAATGTTGCCTGGAGTTCCTGGGGGATGGGAAGCAAAGGCTCCTGCAGGGAACAAGTTGCCCATCCTGGAGTTCCTCTGCAGTGCTCACTCCAAGGGTTGTTTTGGGGGGAATTGCAGAGGGAGGAGAATGTAAAGCTAAAGGACAGAGAGCAGGGAGGGGAAGGAGAAATGCAAAGCAGGTCCAAAAAAGCAAAGAACATGGAGATGGTTTTAACAGAAGATGATGTTGAAAATATGACACCAAATGTGCAATAGTGATGGGAGATAAATGGGGGTTTTAAAGCTGGAGGTTTTGGTTTTTACACAGCCAGAAGGAATCTCCCAGACTGGGAGAAGGCTGGAGAGGGGCTTTGGATAAGATTAGGGAGAGACAGGACAAGGGGGAATGGCCTGAAGCTGAAGGAGGGCAGGGATAGATGGGATTTTGGGAAGGAATTCCTGGCTGGGAGGGTGGAGAGGGGCTGGCACAGGTTGGGCAGAGAAGCTGTGGCTGCCCCTGGATCCCTGGAAGTGTCCAAGGCCAGGCTGGATAAACTTGGAGCAACCTGGGCTTGTGGAAGGTGTCCCTGCCCATGGCAAGGGGTGGCACTGGATCATCTTTAATGTCCCTTCCAACCCAAACCCTTCTCTGATTCCATGATTCTGCTACACACGGAATATTCTATAAACATGAAAATCTTCCACCTTTTCCCACAGATGTTCCTGAGTCTCCAGCAGATATTTTCCCTCCCCTGCATGACAGCCAGGTTGTATTTGGAGAAGTAATTCACGCCCAGGATACTGATGGGATATATTCAAGGAGCAGCTTTAATTAGATGCTTGTGAATGCAGGTTTTAATTAACTCCTTAAACTATGGAGGGTCATCTGTGTGCTTCCAACCTGACTTTCCAGGAGAAAGATCCCCACACAGCTCCAGAGCTGGAATAATTTCTTCTGCTGCCAACAGAGCCACCAGAGCTGGGATAACTCTTTGCAGTTAACTCTGCCCCCACAGTGTTTTCCTCTGCTGTAGATATTACATCTAGAACATTTAAAAGGAATTACCTGACAAGCAGCGCTTTCCAGGTGGATATAAATGCTTTTCCTGTACAAAGCAGGAGCGTTTTGCTGAGTGTAAGTTTTTTGGGATGTTCAAAACCAGCTCCACGAAGCATTTGCAGGGGCTGTTCTGCCTCCAGTCTGGTCCTTGAGAACTCTGTGGTAAAGCCATGTGGGTTTTCCTTCAGCTTCCTCTTCCCTGAGTGCCCAGAAATAAGTGGCTTTTACCTCCAGAGGTCTCAAACTCCCGGCAGAGGAGCAAGCCTGGGAAATTTTGGGGACTGGAGGAGCTGGGCTCTGCCTTAGCCACGTGAGGGACTTCTCCCAAGCAAATCTCCAGCTGACCATCTCAGGGAGCACGGCACACGCGTCTCTGTGCTTCACAACTCCAGGGGAAGGCTGAAACCTTGCTGGTCCAAAGCCCCAAAAATCTCCAGAGGAGTCGCCTTTCCCATGTCTCCATTTTTCCTGGTTTGATCCCGCCTATATTTAGCCAGGGAAGGGATTTGGAGGGATGTAAATAAGCTGGATGTGTGTCTGTAAACACGTGAATGAACAAGAACGTGTTGACACCCTCGTGTGGATTTAGGAGCCTGCCTGGCTTCCCACTCTTACTTTCTCTCTTTCTCTGTCTCACTCACGCACAAAAGGGCTCAAGCACGTGCTAAAATGGAACCAGCCAGACAAATTAAAACTTATTTCGGGTTTGGGGCACCTTAATTTACCCAGGCACCGTCACACAGATGGTTTCCTTGCAGATTGCCAGCTGGGGAACATCAGTTTTGGCATCAGGAATAACTCAGCCTTGCAGACTGACCAGATAAATCACAAGTGCAGTCAATAAGGACATTTGTATTTGTATTTGTATTTGTATTTATATTATATTTATTTTTAAATTTATTTTATATTTATTTTTATTTTTATTTTACTATATACTATATTATATTATATTTATTATTATAATATTATATTTATTATTATTATTTATTATTTATATTTCTATTGTATTTCTATTTCTATTATATTTATATTTAAATTTCTATTATATTAATTTTTATTTTTATTTTTACTATCATACCATATTATATTATATTTATTATTATATTATATTTATTGCTATTATTTATATTTCTATTGTATTTCTATTTCTATTATATTTATATTTATATTTAAATTTCTATTATATTTAATTTTTTTATTATTACTATATTATTTTATATTATATTATATTTATTATTTTTTTATTTATATTTCTATTGTATTTCTGTTATATTTATATTTATGCTTATATTTGTATTTATATTTATCTTGTATTTATATTTAAATTTATATTATAATTTATATTTATATTTATAATTTTAAATTTTTATTTTTATTTTATTTTTATTTTTATTTATTATTACAACACCCCCCCACAATAAGGACACTGCTGGCTGTCCCACAGCTTTGTCACCCCCAGGAGGTTTTGGAAGCAGTGAGGACAGTGGTTGGAGTCCCCAGAATCCAGTGTTTCCTCTATCCAAAGCCTATCCAAAGGCAGAACGTCTCTGGAGTGCATCTACTGTCTAATATATCCTGGGAGAGGAAGTCAAGTCAATTCTCTGCCAGTGGTCATCCATCCCACGAGTCAATAATATCAACTGCTGAAAAAGTCCCTCCATGGAAATGATCCCATATCATCTGTCCAGCTCTTAAACTGGGCTGGAAAACAGCAGGATGTTTGCCAGCTGCTTGAAGGAATTCCACGGAGCATCCACAGAACCATGGAATGGTTTGGGTGGGAAGGGACCCTAAAGCTCACCCAGTGCCACCCCCTGCCATGGGCAGGGACACCTTCCACCAGCCCAGGTTGCTCCAACCTGGCCTTGGACACTTCCAGGGATGGGATAACCAGGGCTTCCCTTGGGAATCAGCCTCAAACAGCACAGTGGCCACCGTGAGACGACAGGACACGTTCCAGGAAAGCAAGTTTTACCCAGAAATAAGGAATTGTTACTTAATTCTCCTGAAGGGAGAAGGCAGCTTGTCTCTGAGAAAGTCCCTTGCAGGGAATGGCCTCAGGGCTGATGGTCTGTCCAGGAGGATCATCCTGGAAGTGAACACAGAGCTCCTGCTGCTTTCCTGGGAGATGAGTTTGCTCCAATCACAAAAAAAAATATGGGAATGCTCAATGTTGTCCTGCTAATGCAGAGGGAGGTGTGAGCATAGCAGACAAGAGCCAGTTCAGTGAGGTTTTATATATATATATATATATAATTATAATTGTTTAATTTCAATGAAGAGAGTAATTGTTCTGTGTTGAAGCAGGGGAAGCTGAAGTTGGTTTTGCTCTATTCCACAGGGCCCAGTGAAAAAACTTTTGGTGGGAGTAAAAATCTGTATTTTATAGAATCATGGAATCCCAGAATGGTTTGAGTTGTGAGGGAATTTAAAGGTCATCCAGTTCCAGCTTCTTGCCATGGGCAGGGACACCTTCCACCAGCCCAGGTTGCTCCAAGCCCCGTCCAACCTGGCTTTGGACACTTCCAGGGATCCAGGAGCAGCCACAGCTTCTCTGGGCAACCTGGGCCAGGGCCTCCCCACCCTCTGAATAAAGAATTTCTTCTTCAAATCTGCCCTCTCTCCGTTTAAAAACATTGCCCTTGACACCTTTATTTTTTCCCAACAGTTTTTAAACTTCCCTCAAACCTCTTTGACCTCAGTGGTTGAATTGCTGCTTTGGTTTGGTTTGGTTTTTAAAGTAGGAGAACCGAGAATTCCCAGCCCTTCCCAGCTGATCCCGTGCATGGTTCCAGCCACCAGGAATGTTGTCTGTGAACGTTCAGCTTTCGCTTTCAGTGACCGGTTTGATGTCAGAGGTGGAGCCCTTGGACGGCTCCTTTTCCTGCAGGAAGCAGGGAATGCCCTGGGAAGCTCCTGTGGAAGGAGCAGCTGCTGGATCTGGTGTTTGCCAAGTGTGAAAACATTGGGAAGGAGGAGGGGGGAAATGCAAACAAAACCAGAGTCGTCACAACCTTCACCATTCATCAGGAGCTGAATGTGGGTTTAGCTGTGTTTTTAGCTGTGTTTTTAGCTGTGTTTTTAGCTGTGTTTTTAACTGTGTTTTCAGCTGTGTTTTTAGCTGATGAGTAGAGAAACTTTGAGGGCTTTTTGTTGTCCTGAATATTCCGAGTTGGAATAACCTCAGGTCCTGCATTTTACCTCAGAGAAAGGTGGGGGGTTTAGCTCCGAACCTTTGGCCCGTGCCAAAGTTTTCCTTCCCCACGAGGACGGTGTTTCTGAGGGTGTTTTTTTGTTTTTACTTTGTATTTTAGTGTCTTCAGCTGAGTCTCTTAAACCCCCTTGTCCCACCTCATCCCCCTCTCCTGCCCGTGCAGGGCCGTGAAAGGCTCAGAACGGGAATATTTGTTGCATCTCTGTAGTGGAAAACACCCGTCGGGACCGGATGCTGGGGATCAGCAGGACTGACCCGGGATCTGCAGACATGAAAGCAGGGGAAATTTCCTTCCCAAAGGTTTTTTCTGGGAGCAGCTCCTTGGAGTCACGCGCGCGGAGGCTCCGGAGTGTGGAGTCCCAGCTTTGAAAGCCTCGCAGGGCTCCATCCTTCAAATCCTTCATGGACAGGGGCCACGACAGCGGGACTGGGAGCAATTAGCAGCTGAATAAGATGTTCTTGTGCAGAGGGGGGAGCTCTGCCAGCTGCTCCACGGAGCGACAGGCACAGTCAATCCCACGCTTCCCTGTTTTCCTTCCCGTCATCGCCACGGCTTGGGCTGATTTTCATTACCCTGGCGCCAAATAAATGAAAACATTTCCGAGGCATAAAATCACCCAGCACTGGGAAGAAAGGCAAAATGTTTGTATATGCAGATGACACCAAGCTGGGGGGGAGTGTCCATCAGCTGGAAGGCAGGAGGGCTCTGCAGAGGGACCTGGACAGGTTCGAGGGTTG
>NW_016690391.1:840913-842820 GCF_001604755.1 Lepidothrix coronata
TGATTTTATGCCTCATGAAAAAGAGGGATCTCCGGGATCGCTCTTCCCTCTCTCCCCACTCTCCTCGTGCCTCAGAAAAGCCGGCAGCTGCTTCCGCCCTGCCGGGGATGTGGAGCTGGAAGCGCCGTGGAAGGATGGGTTGTGCTGCCCTTTTCCATGCCAGCGGGTCACAGAGGTTGGTGCCCAGGGAGAGGGAAGCAAGGAGAGGTGTGAGGATCATCCCCGTGTCCATGGACCGACAAGGAAATGCGGCACCAGGGCGGGAACGGAGGGAAGGGAGGGTGAAGAAGGGAAGCGAATTCCAGGCACTGCAACTCTCTTGGTCCTGGGAAGAACCTGACTCAGCTCCCACAGCTTCAGGAGACTTTGGAATCACCAGAAAAATGGGAACAGCAGCCAGTTCTAGAAGGAACAAGACAGCCTGAGCGCCGCCCTCATCTCAGTGGAGCTTCCAACTCATCACAAAGCTCTGGGCAGGTTCTCGTCCCGAAGTTTTCCCGACTGTTTGGCAGCGGAATCGCGGAATCGTGGAACGGTTTGGACTGGAACCTCATCATTTGCACGTGTTGGTTCAGACAGGACCCAAATATCTCCCCTGCACTGCCGTGGAGCTGAGCACAGCCTTGCTAAAACCACTCCCAGGAAAGCTGCTCTCAGCCGGGACTGGTGTCAAGCCGTACCTAAGTCTGTGGGCTGAGCAGATAAAACAGACCAAAACTGATCCAAATATGCATAAATGAATATTTGCCTTTATTTAGAACTGACCAAACTGGGCTTTCTCACATATTCCTCGAGTGAGACAATTCCAGGGCTGCTGCCCAGGCCCTGATATCGAGACAGAACTGGATCACCATTCCCCCTCTGGAAATGCTATTTGAGGTTTTTTCCTAAGATATTATGTCACTGTCCACGGCACAACATTTCAATACCACATAAATTCTGTGCCTTATGCATCATGACCAAATGGCACAGCAATGCACCGAGCCCTCAGCAGTACAGAAGGAAATCTGGGGTTGATCAGTTCTCCTCCACTTTGATGCGGATCATTTCAATATTTGATTTAATTAGCCCTTCACTGTGCCTCCCAGACCGCAGCTGTCTTTCCACTGAATGCCACAGAAATGTCTGGACAGAAGAAAAACCAAGCTAAAATCGTGGAATACCTTTTATTTTGCACGTGTGCACAAGGTCCAGTTTGCTTTTTTAGGTACAAGGGGGTTTTTTTTCAAAGGTGGTTAATATGTTCTGCCTGGCAGGACATTTATTCTCTGGCTCGAAAGGAAAGAAAGAAATGACCAAACAAAACCAAATTAATAGCTACAATTCCAGTGTTTTACAGCAATTTTTTGCCAACGTCTGGGGAGAACCTCTGCAGTTGTTCTTCTTCTCTGCTCTGCCCAGACACCAAGGCAGGATTCCCATGGAATCACAGGATGGGTTGGGTTGGAAGGGACCTTAAAGATCATCCAGTTCCAACCTCTGCCATGGGCAGGGGAATCTTCCACTAGACCAGATTACTCAAGGAGAAGCTCAACTCCAATCCCACCAAGCCTGGCAAATCCAGAGCCTTCCCTCTCCTCAGCCTGCCTGGGCAAAGCCATTTCCAGTTCTCCAGGGAGAGATGAATTATCCAGGTGTAATCTCTCAGTGGCACAGGAATAGTCCCCCAGAGCTGACCTGCTCCTGACTGTCTGCACCCCAACCCCTCTCACTCCCCACAGGGCAAGAAATGAAAGCAAAGCAGGTGACAGCCACTGCTGGGGGTTTAAAGGGATGGGAGAAGCTGCAGCCACTTCCAGGGGAAGTTCTGGGGCTCAGCCTGAGGCACGAAGGCTCCCTGCCCTCCAACGTGCTCCTCGACTCCGGCTTTGCTCTTGGAATTCTGCCATCCCACCTTAAACTGGGAT
>NW_016690391.1:847351-848570 GCF_001604755.1 Lepidothrix coronata
ATCCCAGTTTAAGGTGGGATGGCAGAATTCCAAGAGCAAAGCCGGAGTCGAGGAGCACGTTGGAGGGCAGGGAGCCTTCGTGCCTCAGGCTGAGCCCCAGAACTTCCCCTGGAAGTGGCTGCAGCTTCTCCCATCCCTTTAAACCCCCAGCAGTGGCTGTCACCTGCTTTGCTTTCATTTCTTGCCCTGTGGGGAGTGAGAGGGGTTGGGGTGCAGACAGTCAGGAGCAGGTCAGCTCTGGGGGACTATTCCTGTGCCACTGAGAGATTACACCTGGATAATTCATCTCTCCCTGGAGAACTGGAAATGGCTTTGCCCAGGCAGGCTGAGGAGAGGGAAGGCTCTGGATTTGCCAGGCTTGGTAGGATTGGAGTTGAGCTTCTCTCTGAGTAATCTGGTCTAGTGGAAGATTCCCCTGCCCATGGCAGAGGGGTTGGAGATGCTCTTCAAGGTCCCTTCCAACCCAAACCATTCCAGGATTCCATGACAATGTGCTGTCCTGCAGCACAGCCCTGGGAGGGGGTTGATTTGCAGCCCCTGAGTGCCTGAAACTTTGTCCAACCTCACACACTTTACCCAGAGAACTTGGAGCAAAGAAACCTCTGCCAGCTCTCGAAGGCAAAATAAATATTCCTAAACAAAATATGCTCATTTTAAGCCTACAAACAACACCAGGAGCTCCCTTCCAGTGTCATCCTTCCTACTGGAGGTCCCAGAAAGGGCCTTCAGATGTTGGAAGCCCTAATTTCGGTCAGGAAATTAGGAAATCAGGAATCCTCAGCTCCGTGAGGAATCTCCTTTCCCAGGTTTCCTCCTGCTGCCATTTTCTCCCTCTGTGTGGTCTGTTCCCAAGTTTTCTGGGCTGTGCTGCTGCAATCACAGCAGATCCAAGGATTCCCCGAGTGCTTTTCCCTGGAGGCCTCTTGGCAGGAGACCTTGCCAGGGCAGGAGCACCTTTGAACACTCTTCAGCTTGATGTTTGCAGGCAGAGAGCCTGAAATCCCCTCTCAGGGATTCAGTTTGGGAAAGATTTCCCTGCCCCGTTCCCTGTGAGTCCTCAAACATCCCCCACACACACCTTGGGCTGTTCTGTTACACTGAGGGGCAAACAAATGGGATATAAATTGATATAAATGTGTTTTATCATCGAGGCAGTGGCAAACTGGCCCTGGAAAATGACAATTCCAAGTGTCCCTTCCCGTGGCAGGGGGTTGGAACC
>NW_016690391.1:849826-857992 GCF_001604755.1 Lepidothrix coronata
GCTGATGGAAAACGAGCACCAGCAGCTCCAGGTTGCTGCTCTGTTCCTCCTGCTCTGCTATTCCAGGGTGATTTTCCAGGAATTCTGTTCCCAGCCTCTCAGTCCTGACTCAGTAAGTGGTTCAGACTCGAGGCAAGGGTTTAGGTTGGCAACAGGTGATTTTTTTCTTTTAGAAACATCGAAAATTTGAGGTGTTTTGGGGCACTGCTGGGTAAGGGGGGACTCGTGGAAGTGCTGGAAGCCTGAAGCTTTTCACTTTGGCTTCCAGAAAAGCAGGAAGAGAAGGAGTGTAGATGGAAAATATAAATTATGGCCTGGAGGTCCCTCGGGGGGGGACAAATCTCATCCATTAGAAAGCAAATGATGCCCAAACACCAGTGCCAAGAGTTTTCCAAGGGCCTGATCTTACAGTAACCACGGGGCAGCTTTAAAAAAAACCCTTGAGCCTGGCACTGAGGGTGGCACAGCTCACCCAGCCAGCCTCAGATACCCTCCTTGGGGCACAAACTGGGCAGCAATTCGGTTTATTCCTCTCCTCTGAGCTATGCCAGCCCCGCTGAGGGCACATTTTGCCACAGATGGTCGGTGAGGCTGCAGGAACAGCTGATGTGCTCCCAGCTCAACATGGCACTCTGTGGTTTGTGGAGCGTTGCCAGCACCCCTTGCCCAATTTTTTGGGGGGGATTCACAGCTTCTCTCTGGTGGGTGGGAGGAGAGCAGTTCGTCCTCCTGCTGGAGCATCGCAGAGACCCACGTGGCACAGCCCATTCCTTGAAAATTCCGGGTGGTTCGACCTCACCAGAGCTTGTTCCCATGTCCTATTTCCAGCTGACTGTTGCCAAGTGGGAGACTGGAAGGGCAGGCTGTGTGTGGAAACACTCAGGCTTTTCTCTTGCATCATCTGCCATGCAGGAGATGACAAAACTGGCCCAAGTGTGTTGCTTGTCACATAGTTATGCCCCAGCAGATGACTGAGGTGAGGGGGATCAGCATAGCTGGCATTTGCTGGGCTGCCTGCCCAGGGCTGCCTGGGCACTCACAGCACATGCCCTGCCTGTCCATCCCAGCCCTGGGCCCCGGGAAAAGAGGAATAAAATGCAACAGGAATCACAGAATCACGGAATCAAAGAATCACACGGTGGTTTGGGGCCAGAAGGGACCCTAAAGATCGTTTATTTTCAGGTGTCATTGCGTGACCTGTCATTCATTTGTCACAGGGTTGGCATTCAGGTCGCTCAGGGCCCAAATAGTGATTTAAGGCTCTGAATCTGCCTTCTGAGCAGGCAGGGATCAGAGTTCCTGCAGGAGGAGTCTTTTTTCTGGATGCCAGGACAAAGGGGAAGGAATAAAGAGGTTTGATTTTTTTCCTGCCACAGCAGAGATCTGGCCTTTGGACACACCGAAATACATCCCTGGTGGCCTCATCTCCAATCCCTGAGGGCACTTAAAAACCTTCCAACACATCCTTCATCCTTCCTCCTGAGAGGCAGCTCCCACCTCTGCTCGCTGGGAGCAGGGACAGGGCCCAGGGAAGGGCTGGAGCTGGGACAGGGCAGGCTCAGGGTGGATCTCAGGACAAGGTTCTTCCCCCACAGGGTGGTGGGCACTGACCAGGCTCCCCAGGGCAGTGGGCACGGCCCCAAGGCTGCCAGAGCTCCAGGA
This sequence comes from Lepidothrix coronata, assembly GCF_001604755.1. Classification (NCBI taxonomy): domain Eukaryota; kingdom Metazoa; phylum Chordata; class Aves; order Passeriformes; family Pipridae; genus Lepidothrix; species Lepidothrix coronata. The sequence goes on from NW_016690391.1 coordinate 851,489, forward strand.
GGGTTTGGACAACGCTCTGAGGGACAGGGGGGAGTGTTGGGGTGTCCTGGGCAGGAATTGGACTTGGATAATCCTTGAGAGTCCTTCCAGCTCCGGATATTCCATGATTCTATGATCCTATGGTCCTGGTTTTGGGACAGAGCAGATGTACAGTCACAGGTGACTCAGCACATTGTGCATCTCCTCATTTAAAACCTTTATTTATGGTGACAGACGCGTCTGAAATTTGGGGCTTTGACTCCCACCCGGGTGAACGTTCCACAAGGTCCTGGAGTTCGTGCCCGGAGCAGCCAAGTTAAACTTCCATCCCCGGCTTTCTGGGTCGGCAACTCGGAGAAAAGTGAAGCCAAAATTAAGGTCCCACCAGCCCGAGCTCCCTCTGCCGGTCCCGGCCCCGCAGCGCCCGCCCCAGGGCACGAATCCTGCCGGGAGCTGCGCCGGGAGCCGGGATGCGCATTCCCGGTGGGATCTCCCGGCCCCATCCCGGCTCCAGGCGAGCAGCCCAGGGGAGCCGGCGCCGCTGGCAGGTGGATGCTCCTTGGATTGTTTACACGGGAGTGGAAAGATTCCAGCTCCGGGAGCGGGAAGAGGTTTTATCCCGGTCCAGCCAAAAAACTTGGCGGCTCGTTGGGGTAGGAAAGCCGGGAAGCAGGAAAAAAACCCGATTCGGGATTAAGCCAAGCTCAGAGCGTGGTTGTGGAGTGTCCTAAACTCCCTGTTCTTGCTGCTCAGAGTTGCTCTGTTTGTTTTGGGGTTTTTTGTGTTTGTTTTTTTTCCCAAGAAAATAAATTGGGAAAAAATCCCCAATTCCCAAGGAAAAACGGGGGCCGGAAACGCCAAAACCCTTGGCAGCAAAAAAAACTTCTTTTGGGATTGTTCAACCTGGAGGAGAGAAGGTTCTGGGGAGACCTCAGAGCACCTTCCAGTGCTTAAAGGGGCTCCAGGAGAGCTGGAGAGGGACTTGGGACAAGGGATGGAGGGACAGGACACAGGGAAAGGCTTCAAATTGACAGAGAGTAAGGATAGATGGGATTTTGGGAAGGAATTCCTGGCTGACAGGGTGGGAAGGCCCTGGGATAGAATTCCCAGAGAAGCTGGATCCCTGGAAGTGTCCAAGGCCAGGTTGGAGCAACCTGGGCTGGTGGAAGGTGTCCCTGTCCATGGCAGGGGGTTGGAATGGGATGATCTTTAATGTCCCTTCCATCCCAAACCATCCTGGGAATCTACAAGCTCCTGGTTCGGCAAATAACCTTTTTTTTTGAGGAAAATCTACTCTATACACACACACAGAGCTCCCTGTTAGGTCTAAAAGGACATCAAGATGCCTTGGTGGACAACATTTGCTCTTGAAAGACAGGAAGTGTCAGGAAAAGAGACATTCTAAAAAAATCAAAATACATTAAACACCTGATTTTATCCAGGGATTCCTGCTCCATGGAGTAGGAAGTGGATTTTCTCCCCTCTTTTTGCATTGACACAGCCAGAGCCAGAACTGCCCTTTAATTACTAGATTTGGGCCTTTTATTTTTAATTTGTTTTTCCTTCTCTTGGGAAGGGAGAAGGAAAAGGAAGACCAGTTGTAGTGCTAAAGAAGGACTATTGGATTAGACCCTATGGAAGTAACAAACAGTGACCTTCAGGAATTCCTTAGAAAATGCCATCATAGAGATTCAAAATAATGTTGGGTCTTTTTTTATCTCCCCTGACAGCTTATTTTTTCTTTTTTTTGCTCTTTTTTTTTTTCTTTTTAAATATCTTTTTACAGCTTTCTCTCCCCAGGCAGTGGTCTTCCCTCCAGCTGATCCCTAATGTTTTACAGGATGAGTTGCACATCCTGCCTAATACCCAGGTTTGAATTACTATGGACTAAGCAGCAATGGAAACCCTCTATCAAAATAATCAGGAGTTCCAAAAACCACAAACAACCAAACAAATGGAGCTGAACTCACTCAGCAAAAGACCATTTGGGAGCATCAGGGCTGGTGAGTCACTTTGCTTTTCCCTCCCTCAGCAGACTCCCATCCCTGCCTTGCAGCAGCCCCGGGGAGGGCAGGTGGAGTGGGCAGGGCATGACTTCAGAAAGTTAAAAAAAAAAAAAAATAAAAAGGGGGGGGGAGAAGGAAAAGAAAAAAAAGAAAAAGAAACTCGACATCACTCCCGTCACGTGACCCGGAGGGACCAATGGAGGCAGGTCGTGGGGAAAAAGGGGAACAGTTAAATTTGTAATTTTGGTCGTGTGAAACACTCTTTTGGGCCCTCATAAACAACCACAGAACCACAAGTTGGGTGCTGAGGCAGTCACACGAGAGCGGGTCCGGGAGATTGGTCAGCGCAGGGAGGGCGAAGCCGCTGCGCCTGCAAACCACAGAGGGTTTCGTAGGGTGGTAAGCATCAGCAACCACAACCAAGCCACTCGCTTTTTTTTTTTTCTTCTTTGCCTTTTTTTTTTTTTTTTTTTTTTTTGCCTTGCTCGTTTTTAAGAAACCATTTCAGAGTTTCTTTTTTCAGCAAAAAAAAAAAAAAAGAACCTCCTCGATCCACCTCGTGCCGGGATAACGCCGAGCAAGAGCGGCGACGGCCGGGAGGAGGGTGGTGGTGGCAACAATGACCAACCTTCATTTTTCGCTCCCCAAGGTGGAAGAAACCATAGATCCCTTCCCAGGAAAGAGAGAGTGAGTTTTTTAAAGAGGAAACAATGGCTTCGAACAGCATATTTGAGTCACTTCCTTCTTACCAGCACTTCTTGAGAGGTAAGTGCCATTCAGAATTTTCTAAATGTGCTTTTGGCTTTCCCATGCGCGTTTGGAGAGTTGTCTGGGGTTTTTTTTTTTGCTCGTAGTACATGCTTTTTCCCACTTCAGTTTGGCTTTGAGGCTCTCTCCTGGAGGTCAACACCGAGCTTGCAGGGATATCATCTCGTTACTAATCGGAGAGATTATAACGAGGGCTCCTCGAGGCTGCTCGAACGTGCTCGTGAATTTGCTCCTCATAAATCAGAGTGTGCTGGAATGGCTGGTGTGAACGACTGCAGACACAACGGTGGCAGCACAAGCCACCCTTTCCCGATCCTTTCATTTTTGGGGGGGCAGGATTCTGACTTTTTTGAGCCACTGCCATGACAAGTGACAGCCAGCAGCCAACGACACGAATGGCAGGCAGGGAGCAGCCGGTGCCCGGAGCCAGCAGGGCGTGATGCTGCCTCACTTAGGCTGGACTTTGAGCCTGACTTAAAGGCATGTCCACCAGGGGAAAGCCGGGCAAAGCTCAGAAACCTGCTGAAAAGTTTGCTGCGGCCGGGGCGAAGTGAGGGTTTGATGCCACGCTGGGCTCCGAGGGGGGAACCGGTGGAATCTTGGAGGGGGGAAAGCAGCTCTGGAAAAGGGCTGAGGGGGGACTCGAAAGGCTTCACCCGCCGCCTGCCCTTCTTAAAGCAGCGCCCCAGTGCCGTTCTCAGAGCCCCCCTCGGAGCCGCGGGGTTAGTCACGGCTTATTCACCCCTTATTCACCCCGCTGAGCCCGACCACTGGCACGAGGAGCTCTCCTGCCCCCTCAAAACCGCCTTCCCAAATATTTTCACGCTCCGGCTGAACTTTTCCCCTCTCCCCTGCCCTCCCCATCCCTCCGCACAGCCCGCGAGGGTGGCGCAGGGCTCGTCCAGGGAGCAGCACTTTATAGTCCCAGACTTATTTCCCGGCCTCGCTGGCGGGGTCGGGATGAGTCAGGAGTTTATCCCTGTTAACGAGCGGGTTTGGGAATGCGGAAGGCTCGTCCCAAGCGGCAGCGGCTCGGATGGCACCCGGCGGGGACGCGGGCACGGGGCAGGATGCCCAAATGTTTAACAGCTCTCCTGCCTCGCTCCGGCTCTTTTTTTTTTTTCCTTCTCCCCCCGTGTCAAAAGTTGTTGTACATCTGTGTTTCCTGGCACTGGGAACGGCAGAGAGAGCCGTGGGTGAGTCAGCGGAGCTCGCAGCACCTTCTCGCCCGGGCGGGGGAGATGCTTGAAGGGCTGAGCGAGACGTGGCCGAACTGCTCCGGCAGCTGCCATCGCTCGGCACCCCGAGCGGGCAGAGGAAGCAATGCCGCGAAAATAACGAGGAGGATCTTCCTGCGATTCGTCAGCCTCTTTTTTTATTATTATTTTTTTTTTAAAATTATTTATTTATTTATTTATTTATTTTTAGCTCGTGCAACAGTCGCTCGGTGTTTAATCTGTAGCACAGGAAGGCTCCGGCGCTGGGGGGGGGGAAGGGAAATTTTGTGCTTCTGATAAAAAAGCAGAGTGAACCTCGTGGGGGATGTGCTTGCAGAGCGGCAGAGCAGGGCCAGGAGGGGTGGCAGGGGCCACAGCGTTGCAGGCAGGGGCCCAAAAAAAGCCTGGGAGCAGCTGCTTGAGGACCAAGGACCGATTTGTCCAGAAAAGGAGAAGTTTCATTAAAGCCGGTTGGTCCAGCAAGTGATTTAAGTCAACACCCCGGACTGGGGTTTGTTGTCCTGTTTAATATTCATCACTGTTGTTACTGTTGCTACAGCACCAGAATTCTGTGTTTCTTGGTGGACTAGACAAGTCTTGTGAGGCTGAAGGACGTGCTGGATACCTAAAGAACACCTGGAGGTACCCAAGGCCTGGCTGGCTGGAGCTCTGAGCAACCTGGGCTGGTGGAAGGTGGCCCTGCCTACTGCAGGGGGTTGGAACGAGACGATTTTAAGGTCCCTTCCAACCCAAATTCCACCCTCTGATTCCACATTCATCCAATTTTGGTAACCCAGCTTCAGCTCCCGGCACGGGATCAAACTCCCACCTCCCCTGGTGCTGGAAATCCTTGGCCAACAGCTCTTGGGTTGAGTGGTAGAGCAGATATTTCATCACTGCCAAAGCACCTTCTGTTTGAATGGCCTTTCCCTCAAAGCCTGTGGCGGTTTTCCAGCAGTTCCCTTTTTGTCCCTTTCTTCACCCAAACGAATTTTCGCGGAGTTTCAAAATCGTGGGCGCAGCAAAAAGCGACGTTTGGGCTCGGGAGCAAGAAAAATAACCATCATCCCCGGGGTGGGTCGTTCTCAGCCTGTTTCTCAACAGTGTTTACCCAGACTGGTGATTTGAAATGTCCCAAAATCGTCTCTTTTTCCTTTTCTCTTTTTTCCCGCCAAAATTTATTGCACCGAATGAGTATCTGCATCATCCTGTTATTTGAGAGGGGACAGCCTGAACCTAAATAAAGAGTGGCAAAGGAATTGCCCTTCCTGGATTTAGAAATAGGAAAGTTCCATTTGGAAAGCTGAGCAGAAACAATTCGGGGTTGGGACCCCAAAATCCCAGAGATTTCACCTTTAAATTTGGGGTTTGGACCCCAAATCCCAGAGATCTCTTCCCCAAACTGGGGGGTTAAACCCCCAAAACCCAGAGATTTCACTCCAAATCCCAGAGATTTCATCCCAGATTTGGGGGTGGGACCCCAAATCCCAAAGATCTTTCCCCACATTGGGGGTTTGGATTCCAAATCCCAGAGATTTCACTCCAAATCCCAGAGATTCCATCCCAAATTGGGGGTTTGAACCCCAGAATCCAGAGATTCCACCCCAAATTCTGGTGATGCCACCCCAAATTTGGGGTTTGTACCCCAAAACCCCAGAGATTTTACTCCAAATCCCAGAGATTTCACCCCAAATTTGGGGTTTGGACTCCAAATCCCAGAGATCTCTCCCCAAACTGGGGGGTTGAACCCCAAATCCCAGAGATTCCACCCTAAATCCCAGAGATTCCAACCCAAATTTGGGGATTTGGACCCCAAAACCCAGAGATTCCACCCTAAATCCCAGAGATTCCACCCCAAATTTGGGGTTTGGACCTCAAATGCCAGCGATCTCTCCCCACACTGGGGCTTTGCATCCCAAATCCCAGAGATTTTACTCCAAATCCAGGAGATTTCACCCCAAATTTGGAGGTTGGACTCCAAATCCCAGAGATCTCACCCCAGATTTCGGGGTTGGACCCCAAATCCCAGAGATCTCTCCCCAGGCTGGGGAGTTGAACCCCAAAACCCAGAGATCTCTCCCCAGGCTGGGGAGTTGAACCCCAAATCCCAGAGATTCCACCCTAAATCCCAGAGATTCCACCCCAAATTTGGGGTTTGGACTCCGAAACCCAGAGATTCCACCCCAAAACCCAGAGATTTCACTCCAAATCCTGGAGATTTCACCCCAAATTTGGGGGTTGGAACCCCAAAATACAGAGATTTCACCCTAAATCCCAGAGATTCCACCTCAAATTTGGGGTTTGGACCCCGAAACCCAGAGATTTCACTCCAAAACCCAGAGATTCCACCCCAAATTTGGAGTTTGCATCCCAAATTCTAGAGATTTCACTCCAAATCCTAGAGATTCCACCCCAAATCCCAGAGATTCCACCCCAAATTTGGGGTTTGGACCCCAAAACCCAGAGATTCCACCCCAAATCCCAGAGATTCCACCCCAAATTTCGGGTATGGACTCCGAATCCCAAAGATTCCA
>NW_016690391.1:858002-860146 GCF_001604755.1 Lepidothrix coronata
CCACCCTAAACCCCAGAGATTCCACCCCAAATTTGGGGATTGGGCCCCGAAACCCAGAGATTCCACCCCAAATCCCAGAGATTCCACCCTAAATCCCAGAGATTCCACCCCAAATTTGGGGGTTGGACCCCAAAACCCAGAGATTCCACCCCAAATCCCAGAGATTCCACCCCAAATTTGGGGGTTGGACCCCAAAACCCAGAGATTCCACCCCAAATCCCAGAGATTCCACCCCAAATTTGGGGGTTGGACCCCAAAACCCAGAGATTCCACCCTAAACCCCAGAGATTCCACCCCAAATTTGGGGTTTGGGCCCCGAATCCCAGAGATTCCACCCCAAATCCCAGAGATTCCACCCCAAATCCCAGAGACTGATCATTCGAAATGTCCCCAAACCGTCTCTTTTCTCTCTCTTTTTTTCCCGCCAAAACTCCTTGCCCTTTCTCCCTCAACCGAAATCCTGAGGTGAAGGGGGAAAACAACCCGGTTTTTTGGGGCCGTGGATTTCTCTTTATCGGCCCCCGCAGAAGGAAATCCCGAAGTCTTTTTTTAGGCCACGTTCCTGGGCTGTGGGTCCCCACAGAGGATCCGGCCCTGTTTCTATCACCCCACACCAGCTCCAGCCTCGGCCACCAGGCAGAGAAAGGAGGATGGGCTGAAATGGTGGAAAAATGAGGGGTTTGGGGAAGGGGAAGTGAAGGGAGGCTTGTTGGGGGGGTGTGTAATGATAAATAAAAATAAAATAAAAATAAATAAAAAAAATAAATGTAAATATAAAAATAAAAATAAATATAAATATAATAAAAATATAAATATAAATGTATTACAAATATATTATAAATATAAATATAATATAAATATAAATATAAATATAAATATAAATATAAATATAAATATAAATATAAATATAAATATAAATATAAATATAAAAGAAATACAGTAGAAATATAAATAATAAATAATAATAATAGATATAATATATTATAAATAAAATAAAAATAAAAATAAATCGAAAATAAAAATAAATAGAAATAGAAATATAATATAAATTTAGATATAAATGTATTATAAATATAATACAAATATAAATATAAGTATAATAGAAATAGAAATAGAATTGAAATATAATAGAAATATAAATAATAAATAAATTATTATAATAAATATAATCTAATATAATAATAATAACTATAAATATAAATATAATATAAATTTAAATATAAACATAATATAAATACAAATACAAATACAAATATAATAGAAAGAGAAATAGAAATAGAATTGAAATACAATAGAAATATAAATAATAAATAAATACTAATAAATATAATATAATAATAATAAAAATAAAAATAAATATAATATAAATATAATATATAATAGAAATATAATATATAATAGAAATATAATATATAATAGAAATAGAAATAGAAATAATAAATATATAATAATAATAATAAATATTTAAAGGGTTCCTAGATAACTACATGGCATCACCCCCCCAATTTCTTTCCACTTCTGCTGTCCTGTAAGATTTCCTAATAATTTTGGCTACTAATTAGAAGTAGAATTAATCTTTTCCCTGGGTTTTTGTGGAGCTCTAAACAGCACAAAGACTAATATTTTCCAGGAGGACACTTTTCCCTCATTTTTTGCTGCAAGGTCTGATTATTTCAATCTGCAGAGAAGGTGAATTCAGGTCTTGCCTTTGTTGCATTTTTTTTATTAATCAATCGAGTCAATGAAGACTCGTGGGGCAATATTTTATTGGGTTCTTATCAACTTTTGTGACATGGAAAAATACACTTTTTAGTTCAGCAGTGCCAAGGAGCACCCTGGAATTGTGGGGTTATTCCTTTGGAAATGTTAATAAAAGTGTGGTGAGTCTGGAGAAGGGGCTGGAGAACATGTTTTAGGAGGAGCAGCTGAGCTGGGGGGGTTTATCTGGAGAAGAGGAGGCTCAGGGGGGACCTCATTGCTCTCCCCAACTCCCTGACAGGAGGGGGCAGGGAAGGGGGTCGGGCTCTGCTGCCATGTCCAAGGGAAAGGAGGAGAGGAAATGGCCTCAAACTGGACATTAAAGATTCAGATTGGAGATTAGAAACAATTTTTCCCTGCAGGAGTGGTCAGGCCTTGGAATAAGT
>NW_016690391.1:861537-863634 GCF_001604755.1 Lepidothrix coronata
GACATGGTCTGGGGGTGATCCTGGTGGTGCTGGGTGAGGGTGGCACTGGATGATCCTGGAGGTCTCTGCCAGCCTTGATGGTTCTGGGATCCTGGGAAAAGCTCTTCCTGCTCCGAAGCACTTCCCTCCCCGGGCTCATGGACACCTCAACCTGCTGCTCCTCCTGGAATGTCCGTGCCTCTGACTGGCCTTGGGGTGGGATTTACCTTGGTGGAGCCCTGAATTCCCTGGTGCTGTGTGTGAGGGAAGGGCTGAAGTGACCAGAGGCTCCATCCCATGGATTGGGGGTGATTGTGGTGGTGCTGGGGTGGCACTGGATGATCCTGGAGGTCTCTCCCAACCCCAAGGACTCCGTGATTCCACGACACAGGGGCTGAAAGAAACGTGGCATTTAGACCCCAGTGCCATTCCTGTGATGCCAAGCAGCAGAACTGTGGCTGGAGAATTCAAGTTTTTGACTCTTTTACGTGGGAAATGTTGGTGTGAAACAATTCTTTATGTTGTATCCTTCGGGGCTGTGGCAGGAGCTTTGGGCTGCCTGGGATTTTGGGTCTGGTTGGCAGTTGCTGATTTATCTTTAGCTCCTACATCAGGGGTCTGACCCTCCCCTGGGGGACAGGGCAGGTGAGGAGACACTCTGGGCCTGCCCAGAGGGCCAGAGAGGGGTAGGACTCCCACGAGTGCAACCACACCTTTGGAAAACACCACCAAAAACCCTTTCCAAGGAAGAGGCCACGAGGTGGGGGCCTCACCAGTGCAGTCTCCACATGCCAAGGCTGCTGCCAACCTTTCCATGGTGCCCACCAACCAGAGAGGGCACCGGTGTGACACTCCCTGCCACACCCAGTTCCTAGGAAGTGCCTGATATTTTAAAATAACAGTTACTAGATAATATCAGACTTCTGTAAAACGCTTCTGGTTTTTTTTTCAGGACCGAAATGTAAATGAGCTTTGGGGTTTGCACTTTGGGGTTTCGTGTCTGGAAGATGCATTCGAGTTAAGACTCTGTGAACAAAGGGGGAAAGGTTTTAAAGTAAAAGAGGGGAGGTTTAGATGGGATATTAGGAAAAAATTCTTGGCTATGAGGGTGGGGAGGGGCTGGGGTAGAATTCCCAGAGGAGCTGTGGCTGCCCCTGGATCCCTGGAAGTGTCCAAGGCCAGGCTGGATAAACTTGGAGCAACCTGGGATAGTGGAAGGTGTCCCTGCCCATGGAACAAAATTATCTTTAATGTCCCTTCCAACCCAAACCATTCTGTCTGTAATTTGCTGAGGTGTTGGCAAATTAGTAACTACAATATAAGGTGATTTAACTGTTCCAGACACTGCAAATAAATCCACTTATGACTTTGTCCATCCTTTTGGCTGCCCCTGAAAGGAAAAAGACACCTTGGTCTCTGCCCCAGTTCTCTCTTGAGCTCCTGCACCCAACCTGTAGAATTGATAATGTGCAGAGCTGAAACACCCACACAGTTTTCACACTGAGCATAAAATAACTCGAGCATTGAAATCAAGACTCGGGTCTGACATAGGAAAATGAGCCTGTTCTGGCTGTGCCTCGTTACACTGGAGAAAATGATTTACTTTTCTAAATGAAACAGAGTGTGTTGGGCTGTTGTGGAAAATCAATAATATGAATGGCTTGCCTAGATAAAAAAAAAAACCCAACAGGATCAACTTCTTGGGTTCAAAAGTCAGGGACGATTTAAATTTTAGAATAAGAGAACTGTTGCTGCTGTGGTGGTTTTCTCCTAAGGGGGATTGCAATGTAAATAGCAGTTTTTGTTACACAGTGTGGGGGTTTGACCCCCCAAAAATCCAATATCCAAGCTTCCCCCCCACAATTTACCTCAACACCGAAGAGGAATTTTCAGACAGGAACAACTCAGTGTGAGGGAAGGGAATATATATACAATTTATTACTATACACAAATAAATACTATAGGAACTAAAAAGCAATTATATACACAATATTTACACAATCCTACCACCCCTTAGGTCAAACAACTTTGAGTGTTACTTTTGAGGAGTGATATTATATTGTGTTGGTATTTTTAGGTGCATATAGAATCATAGAATCATAGAATCATAGAATCATA
>NW_016690391.1:864472-868342 GCF_001604755.1 Lepidothrix coronata
TGTTCCCCAGGGCTGGAGCAGCTCTGCAGGGGGGTCTCACCCGAGGGGGCAGAGGGGCAAAATCCACCCCCTGCCCTGCTGAAGGTTCAGCTTTAATACAACTTCCAGGGCTTCTGGTTCAAACCAAATCCAAAAAGATGATTTAACAGAATTCGCTGACAGATTTCAACTTGTTTTCATGGAAAAATCTTTTCCCTGTTCCTTAATTTGCTTCCTGGCAGAAAGTCCCTCACTTGTCAAGTCTCAACCTCTTTTCTTGCACAGCACTGCTGGATCTTTAAATTATTTATTTCTCTGCCCAAAAATGCAGGAGGCACGAAGGCATCTCCTATTTGAAACTGCAGTTCAAAGAAGGAATGAAGCGAGAAATTAGAAAAATAACCTATACAAAAACATCAGCTGTCCTATTTCGGGACATAACTGGCTGCAGCAAAGTTTTCCCTGGCTTATTTTTCCTCAGTGAGAAAACAAACTACCTTGTCATTGAGGTTTTAGTGAAATGCTGCTGTTTGCAGCATTTTGCCAGGGACAAACGAAGCCCAAACATTTCTCGTGCGTGACTTTTGCGTTGCTCATTTGGCTGCTGGTTTTCGTTTCTGCATCTGGAGCCCGACGTGCTTCCAGTTATCCTATAAAAAGGGAAGGAAAAGGACCCAAGTTTGGATAGTATGTTTGAGTGCCAAGGAGTGTGCATGAAAGGAAGAGAAAAACAAAAAATCCATAGTGAATATTTTGGACGCAGGAGAGGGAAAGAAAGTCAGGAAGGGAGCGGGAAGGGGAGGAAGGATTTCACTGCCTGACTGATTTAGCCCTTGAATTAGCAAAGCCGCTTTTCCTCAGCTGACCTCTGCAATAATTCCACCTGGAGCTGCATTTTCCAGCTTGGATAGGGCATATTCCTGACCAGCTGGAGATCCCAGGATGGCTGGGTGAGGGAAACACGAGGCCCAACCTCTGCCATTTGAGACGCGGGTGTTTGGAGCTGCTTTTGCCCACGAGCCAGGAAAATGCAATATGAGCAACTCCCACACTTGTGTTCTGAGGATAATCCACTGGCATTTGTCCAGCTTTTTGGGGGGATTTCAGTGTTTGGATTAAGCCTCCCTTGTCATCCTGCCACCTCAGTAAATTAGGGACCTTTCCTTCACCGGTATCTTCCTGTTTTGGTTGGAATGAGATGGATACAGGTGCCAGAAGAAACCAGAGTTCTGTGCTGAGCACTTGCACCTCCTCTCTTTGATCCTGATGTCTGGAGCCTCATCCCTGTCCAGGTGATGCAGAAAACCAGAAGGGGATCATGGAATCATGGAATCACAGGATGGGTTGGGTTGGAAGGGACCTAAAAGGTCATCTCGTGCCACCCCAGGGACACCTTCCACCAGCCCAGGTTGCTCCAAGCCCCATCCAACCTGGCCTTGGACACTTCCAGGGATGGAGAAATCCACAATTTTCATGGCATGGAAGGCCTGGCTTCTTCTAGTGCTGTTTCACAGCCCTATTCCTTAATTTCTAACCCTACCCAGAGTCCTGGGACAACACATTTTGGTCCTTTCCATGCGAGCGCTGAATACACCAACGAGGTTTCTGATTTTTTCCCCAAAATCCCGAGTTTAATCCACTCTGCCACCGGATCACCAGGCCTGTGCTTCTGTGGGTTCTTGCCTTCCCTTTTCCAGGCTGTCCTAGAAGGTTCCTGCACAAGACTTGGCCCCGTGGGTTTCCTTTTGGGGCCGCGATGACATCAAGGCAGAGCTCGAAAAGTGGCGTGTGCTGGGTGGGGGAGGGAGGGGCAGGGCCAGGAAAAAGAGAAGTATTTCTAGAACCAGTTTCTTAGCTTTTCCCTCTGATAGATGTGAAACTTGTGTCAGCAGCTTGTGTCACACTTCTGATGCAAGTTATGATGTGGTAGATAAAAAAAATGAGGAGGATTTAAGGGTTGATTCAAGTACTAAAGATTAGAACTGCAAGACTTTTTTTTTTTTTAACCCTAATCCTACTTTAGCATTACCTTTAAATGTGCCTTGCAATAAATAAAACTAAGCATGCTGGCTTGTGTCCTGCTGGGAATATCAGCTCATCAAACCAGACCCCTTTTGGAGCATTAATAGAGATTTTCTGTGGGAGATTTAATGTTGGACTTTCTGAGTTTCTTTGCCTGAGCCCCAGAAAACTTTGGGATGTTTCTGTTTGTAAGATAATCAGGACTGGAGGATCTCAAGACCTGTCTCAGAATCATCCCAGTGCATTGTAATGATGTGACCAGTGGCATCAGAAATGTTCTTCACAGAATCCCAGGATGGGGGAGGTTGGAAGGGCCCACACTGGGTCACCTGATCCCTGGGTCTGGAATATCTCCAGTGAGGAGACCATGGGCAATAATGCTGTTGATATTAACAATAAATCCAAATGCTCTCCTCAGGTTAATGTGGACTTTCCCCACAACCAGTGTAACCAGTGGTGAAAGCCTCTCTTGCTGCTGGGGGGCTGTGGAAAATTCCTGAGAATTTGCCATTCTTTCCTTAGTTAAACTTCAGTGGGAGATTTCAAAGAGCTTGGCTTGAAAGCTTGTCAAGCCACTCAAGATCTTCCCTGTGGAAGTGTTGATCTTATGGTAAAATTCCAGAGGGATGGAGCCACCTGAACTCATGGCAAGGGTGGTTTGGTGCATTTAAAAAGCCAGGAGATGCTGTCCTAGGGAGAGCCAGGGAGGGCTGGTTTCCTCCAGACCTGGATGTGTTTTTTGATAACACAAGGCTTTAATCTGATTAAAGGTTTTTCCCTTCCTGAGGAGTCTCTGAAATCTCTCACAGTGCCCCTTCTCTGGGAGCACTGACAGAGCCCCTCTGCTCCCACCGTGTTCTGGGAGAGCTGGAGGAACTTCAGGCCACTTCTGCTCCTTCAAATTTAGTTCAAGTTGGCCCACAAACCACCAGGGCTGGGGGAGGGACAGAGGGAACCATCACACAAGCACTGATCTCACAGGAAAGCAGGCTGATAAAGCACTTTGCAGTTCAGTTTGGCCAAAGTGGCACCCAAAGATAGTCAAATACACCCAGGAACTGCTTAAACTACTCAAGGAATGGCATCTTCCTCCCCTTCATGGATGAAGACTCAGGGAAGAATCATCAAAGTCTGGCAGTTCTGGAAACAGAATCTTGAATTTTCTTGATCCTTTCTTGGCTTGAGTTCTGAGCTCAACTCTCCACAAAAAGATCCCGTGTTTACTTTGAAACTCAAATCTAATCAAATCCATGTTTGAACCAGAAGTTTTCCCTCACACAAAATGTTTCCCTCCAAATGTTTCGTTGCCCTCCAAAACGAAATGTTGTTCTGGAGCCCCAAAACTGCATTTCTGAGTTGCAACCGAGCAATCCAGTTCAAATCCAGCAAACCACGCAGAAAATCCGGGGGGAAAACATTTTCCAATGACTTTTGAGCAAGGGGAGAACTTGAAAATACAAAGAAATGTTTGTGGACATCAAGTGGGATTCAATGATCCAATGATTCTAGGGTTCTAACATGGGAACAGGAAAAGGACTGGCAAACAATTTGTGATCCAGGAGTCGTTCAGCTTGTTGGAATTTCAGATCCAAGGGGAGCAGAGCATTAGGGATTATTAACCCAAGTCCAGCCTGGTTTAGCACCATCTTCATAGGATCATGGAATCCTGGAGTGGTTTGGGTTGGAATTGACCTTAAAGATCATCTTGTCCCAACCTCCTGTCATGGACAGGGACACCTTCCACTGGACCATCACCACCTCCCTGTCCCAGCACAGCCTGGGAATGGCCATGGGCAAGGAGAGCAGGATCAGGGCACGCTTCAGTCCCACTCACTGCTCACACACTCCCTAAAACCCTCCCAGGACCCA
>NW_016690391.1:870794-872688 GCF_001604755.1 Lepidothrix coronata
CTGTCAACCAGAGGCTGAGCCAGCCCAAGGCTGGTGGAAAGTCATGCTCTTGAAAGTGTGGACCCGTCACAGTTTGGGGTTTAGTACGTTTGCACCCACGCCTGTCACCTCAGCCCGAGGGCTCCCGGGCGCTTTATGAGGTTTGGTTTAACCCCAGTTTGGTTTTAAGCCCTTTGTGGGGGAGATTAGAACCAGGAGCACAAAGTGAAAGGCCTTTTTAGGCTCAGAGTTGGGCCGAGATCTGCGTTTCGGTCTCGGCGTGACGCAGGCTCGGAGCTGGTTGTGCAGCTGTGCAGAGATGGGATGTCATGACTTGAGTCAAAGGACATAAAATTCTCCAGGGGAGGTTCTGAGAAAATATTAGAATTTTTTTTTAACCTGCAGGAGTGGTCAGGCCTTGGAATAAGTGTCCCAGGGAGGTGGTGGAGTCTCTGTCTCTGGAATTGTCTGGATGTGACACTGAGGACACGATTTAAGGGTGGTTCTGGTGGTGGCACTGGATGATCCTGGAGGTCTCTCCCAACCCTGGTGATTCCATGAGCCTGTGGAAATGCCTCAGTGAGGAAGATGCTGGTGGCTTCTCCCTCTGTCCAGCTGGGAGCAGGGCCATGGGTGAAGTTCAGACCAAACATATTCCCAGGCTGTGCCCTGCCCCTTGCTCATGAGGGGTTTGGGGGATGCTGGCTGGGGCCTTGGGCAATATTTTGGTGCTGGGTTGAAGGGTGAGTTACGGCTGGCCTTGTGTCCCTGCCCTGGGCTGGAAATGCCAGGGCAGTGCCAGCTTTCACCCCCAGAATCCCAAAATCATCAAGGCTGGCAGAGACCTCCAGGATCATCCAGTGCCACCCTCACCCAGCACCACCAGGATCACCCCTAATCCATGTCCCCAAGGGCCACATCCAGACACCTCTGGGACACTCCCAGACACAGGGACTCCACCACCTCCCTGGGACACTTATTGCAAGGCCTGACCACTCCTGCAGGGAGAAATTGTTTCTGATCTCTGATCTGAACCTGCCCTGGTGCAGTTCGAGGCCTTGCTGTGGCTTTATCGCTGTGACCATCCCCTGGGTGTGATGGGAGCCCCTCTGTGGTGGTGGAGGTCGTGTGTTCCTGCATTCCTGGGTCCTGTTTGCACCCTTGTACTTTGTGTACAACCCCGTCAGAGAAGGTTCCTCGCCCCTTCAGAGCCGAGCACACCTTGGAGGCTCAGCAGGAAAGCTCAGTCTCACCCGTGCAGGAGCTACAAGAGCCTTGGACACGTTGGCCACGTGGATCTCACCCTTCCCAGGGTGTTCTCTGAGCTTCCCATGACAGCTTTACTCAGTTTTGAACCCCTTACCTCGAAGCTCAGCCACGGATTGACATAAAAACCTTTCCATTCTTTCCCTCTGAGCAGAATTCTGGGCCTGGCAGAAAAGGGCTTTTCTTTCCTCAGCCCAAAATGCCACTTTTCTTGAGCCTGGGATAAAATCCATCAATATTATCAGGGCACTCCTTGTCCAAAATGATACATCAGGACATGCTTGTTTAGAGCAGCTGGACCCTTGTTCTTATCAGCAGCAGTTACAGAATACTGATAATTACTTCTTTTTTTTTTTTTCATTTGCTAAAAGTTGGGCTGCTAGTGAGAAATTCAGTTTTCAGGAAAAAAATAGGTTGGAAATTTCAGGCTGGAGAAGAGAAGGGTTTGGGGTGACCTAATTGTGGCTTTCTAGGACCTGAAGGACCTGAAAAGAAAGATGGGGAAAGAATTTTCACGAGGGCCTGGAGGGACAGGACAAAGGGGAATGGATTCAAACTGACAGAGGGCAGGGTTAGATGGGATATTGGGAAGGAATTCCTGGCTGGGAGGGTGGGGAGGGAGTGGGATAGAATTCCCAGAGAAGCTGTG
>NW_016690391.1:881829-883606 GCF_001604755.1 Lepidothrix coronata
TGTGGGGGAAGAACCTTGTCCTGAGATCCACCCTGAGCCTGCCCTGTCCCAGCTCCAGCCCTTCCCTGGGTCCTGTCCCAGAGGTCGGAGCTGCTCCTCAGGAGGAGCTGCAGACTGGGATGAGGTCCAGCCTAAGTGGGATGGGGTTAAGGATGCTGTGCTGTTTTCCCTGCCATGGATCAAGTTGCCATTTAAGTCTCTCCTACATTCTTCAGGGTGAACATAAAACCACCATTAATTGCCTGCTCTTCAATGCACACACGACCAGCTTTGCCTTGGAAATTTGGCATCTGCCTCTCCATTACCATCAGGGGATGGAGGGTTTTTTTCCCTACTTGTTTTTTTAATGTCCTATAACAGTGAAATTTCATCTTTCCCTCCAAGCCTGCCCTGTTCCAAACCATTAATTAAAGTGCCCTAATCACCAGAGCCCGTTCATTTGTTTAACAGCGTGTGCTGTTTGGAGCACACACTAATTATGTTATTACTCTGTCAAGAACAACTCCTGGGATAGGAGGGAGGCTCTGCTGGGTCTCCAAGGGGATGTTTAGGAAAAGCTGGAGTCCAGGAGGAGCAGGGATTGAGAGGCACTGCTGGAGCTGCCAAGGTGTGGCAGGAGCAAGGAGCTGTAGGGGAGATGTGGTGGAGGTGGATGCTGGAAGAGGGTGAGAAAGAGCCAACAATCCACTTCTTTCTGTGCAAGGAGAGTCCCTCCTTTTCACCAGATTGCTTTGGAGGTGAGAGCTTAAGAGTCTGTCATAAAATCATAGAATCACAGAGTGGTTTGGGTTTGAAGGGATCTTGAAGCTCATCCAGTGCCACCCCTGCCATGGGCAGGGACACCTTCCACCAGCCCAGGTTTCTCCAAGCTCCATCCAACAGGGATTTGGACACTTGCAGGGATGGGGAGTCCACAACCTCCCTGGGCAACCTGTTCCATTTCTTTCCACCAAGTGCAAAAACAAATATAAATCTTGGCCTGGAATGAAACTTTTAACTGGATCCCAACCTTTCCAGTGGCACAAAGCATCACCAGGCTCCCGGTGCTGTTGGCAGAGCAGCAGTGCAGGGGGTGGCACAGGATGTGTCCTGTGGGGGTCAGGACTGCACACTCATGCACAAAACCTGGAAAACACTTTTTTTCCAAAGCCTGACTCAATGGCTGGATGACTCCTGCCCCGGCAGGAATGAAATGTTCAGCTCAGGGTTTCACACTCGCGTTTCTGGTTGGTTTTTCCAGCTGGAGGCAGCTGAGCTGGAGGCAGCAGCCTGCACATGCAAGGTGAGCCAGAAAATAAGAAAAAAAAATTAAAAAAAACCCCCATTGGTAATTATCAAGAAGCTTCAGTTGCTCTGTTTTTAAAAGGCCCAGAGTGGGTGTTTTCCTCTTGGCCCCGTCGTGTTTTCACAGCCACTTGGAAATCCAGCGCTGGTGTCACGAGCAGGGATCCAACCTCCCCTGCTGCCAAGGCAGGAGAGTTTCCTGCTCTGCCTTCTTGCTTTGTCCTCTGGAGTTTTAAATGATGCTTCCTACCCCTTCCCTTGGGAGACAGGCAGGTTGTGTCCTGGGGGGCAGCAGGAACAGCATCAGCCGCCAGGGGAGGGAGGGGATTGTCCCGCTCTGCTCCGTGCTGGGGTGGCCTCACCTCGAGTCCTGGGGGTGTTTTGGGTTCCACGATATAAGAAAGATCTAAAGTTGTTGGAGGAGGGACACAGGGATGGGGAAGGGTCTGGAGGGGCCCTTGAGGAGCAGCTGAGGGCACTTGGCTGGTGCAGC
>NW_016690391.1:883845-895497 GCF_001604755.1 Lepidothrix coronata
TCTGAGGGACAGGGGGGAGTGTTGGGGTGCCCTGGGCAGGGCCAGGGCTTGGACTGGATGATCCTTGGGGGTCCCTCCCAGCTCAGGATATTCCATGATTCTGTGGTTTCCAGTCTAAATAGATGACATGGTAAGAACATTTTCCACTTATTCAGCTGAATTTCTTTCCCCTGGGTTTCATCCCATAATGCCTCTTCCAGACGTGCTGTTGGAGCAGAGGGAAGCAGCCAGAGGAGCTGGCAGGGTTGGGATCAGCACCACCCCCGAGGGGGGATGGAAAGTGGGACAGCTTCCCCCACACAGGTGCATGACTTGGGTGTGAGGATCATTCCCAGGCTGCTCCTGGGTGTTGGAGAGGCAGCAAAAGCCAAACCCCTCTGTTGCCCTCTCCGACAGCATCCTAAGGAAATGTGGAGCCAAGCCAGGGCTTTCCCTACCACAGGCTTGTTCCCTCTCCTTCCAACAGCTTCTTTTCCTTTAGTCAGGGAAAGGGAAGCAAGTTCAGAGCACGGTGTGCATCGACCTCCTGGTTTTAATTCCCACCCTTCCTACTGGGAAGGGGCTTCTCGTTCCTCCCCATTTCACTCATAGCATTCCCCTGTCCTCCCATCAGGTGATCCCTGCCCTGAACTCTGCATTCTGCTTAGGAAATTTAAAAAAAAAAAATTAGTTTGGGTCGTTTGTAAAGGTTTCTAAAATATTTCAGTTCCGGGAAGGGAAAGGAAAGGGTTTTTCTTCTTTCGTTTTTAAATTTGGGAGATTTCTGCTGCAAGAAAATGGAAAAGAAGAAAAAGAAAAAGAGAAAGAGAAAGAAAGAGAAAAAGAAAAAGAAGAAGAGAAAGAAAAATAGAAAGAACAAGAGAAAGAAACAGAGAAAGAAAAAGAAAAAGAAAAAAGAAAAAGAAAAGAGAAGGAAAAATAGAAAGAAAAAGAAAGAAGAAAAAGAAAAGGAAAAAGAAAAGCAAAAAGAAAAAGAAGAAGAGAAAAAGAAAAAGAAGAAGAAAAAGAAAAAGAAAAAGAAAAGAAAATGAAAAAGAAAAAGAAAATGGAAAAGAAAAAGGAAAAGAAAAATGAAAAACTGGGACAAGGGATGGAGGGTGAACAAACAGGATTTGGAGTTTTTCCTTTTTTTGGGGGGTGCTTTTTGGTTGGTTTTTTTTTCACAAGAACATGGAAGTGGATTGAGGAGGACACGGAGCACGAAAAACTGTCCCTTGTGCCCACAGGAGAAAAGAGCTTATCCTGGTAGCTGGTGAGAGCCTCAGTGCAAAGCTAAAGCTGGAAGAGGCAGGAAAATCAGGATTTTAGCTCTGGATATCTCCAGCTTGAGGGGAATATTCTGCCTCTTGAACTTGTGGAAATTGTCCTGGGCAGGAATAGAAGGATGAAAGTTCAGAGTTGGGCTCAACCAGTGAAATAAAAATGTGGGTGAAGGGGTGTCATGGTTTGAGAACCCCAAAAATCCAATTTTCTAGTCCAAGCCCCCTCCCAGGGGATCAATGTCCAGTGGGTATTTATTTTTAAAATGTGAGGATTTATTTTATTTTCATCCTTTTTTTTTTTTTTTTAAATTTGCAGATTCATTAAATTACTCAGAGAGGGAGAGGGAAAGAATCAGTTTGATCCGACTTCAATTTGACTGAAGTCTGGACCTAAAAAGGTGGTGCTTCAAAAGACAGAACGAGCAGTTTCCTGAGTCATAAATTGAGTCACACAGACCCCTAATGGTGTTTCCAGGACTGCAGACAAAAAAAAAAGTAAAACCTTTCAAAATAAACTAGAGCTCGTGGCAGATTCCCAGGGACGTTTGTAATGTCCTGAAAGTCACTTCAAAGGGACAGGTCCTGATCTTGTGTCTTCCCGGGGGGAGGATGTAGGAAAAGCTCTGGGGATGGGGAAGGAATGGGATGATAACGGTGGGTTTGCACCCAGGGAAGTCCAAGAGCAGAGAACTTCACCCCAAACCTGCCAAGATGTCGTTCCCTGAGGGGATGGTGGGATGAGACACAGGAGAATTCCCACTTTTTCTTGTGCAAGGAGGAATTCAAGCAAATAAACCAGCCCTGGTTGTTATTCTGGCTCACTCTCCTGGGGGCTTCCCAACAACGGGCAGAGGGGTGGTTGCTCCCTGTCTGTCCCCCAGACAAATTCCCAGATAAATAGTGAGCTGGACAAAGGGGATAATCCCTATCCCATCCCTGGAATTGTTCAGGGCCGGGTTGGATGGAGCTCTGAGCAACCTGGGCTGGTGGAAGGTGGAAGGGGGTGGAACTGGGGGAGCTTTAATGTATTTTTAATGTATTTTTAATGTATTTTTTCCAACCCAAACCATCCTGGGATTCCGTGGGAAGCTGAGGAGGTGTCACAGCTTTGGTGTGACTGGTGCAAAGCACCCAAATCCAAACGTTTTAGGAATGGCCATAGAATCATGGAATATCCTGAGTTGGGAGGGCTCATCCAGTCCAACTCCAGGCCCTGCTCAGGACACCCCAACACTCCCCCCTGTCCCTCAGAGCGTTGCCCAAACCCCCCTGGAGCTCTGGCAGCCTTGGGGCCGTGCCCACTGCCCCAAGGAGATGATTTTTAGGGAATGGCAAGTGGGAGAATCCTCTGCTTTCTCTCTTTTCCTGGAGTAACCGAGGCTCTCAGCCCCTGTAGCCCTTGGTGAGTCACTCCTCACAAGCAATAAATTCCCAGAGCCACAAAAATGCTGCTTTATATTAAAGCTCCTGGTGCCATCGTTGCCTCCTCGGTGCAACCTGTGCCAACACCACAAACATTTCATGGGAACAGGGGAGCTTCCAAAGCAGCTGATGGAAGATATTTCAGATAAGAAGACGAAAAAACTCCCAGAATGAGCCCAGAGGCTCCATCTTTAATTTAAAAATAAAAAGTCCACACCCAAATCCCAAATCTAGAGGAACTCTCCTACACCTCTGGCTTCTTTGTGTCTTCTGGAGCAGATTTGGGCCTTGGCCTTGGCTGTGGTTCTTTGCTGGTCATCACAATTAAACTCCAAGGGGGGGGTGGAATATTTAATTACCCCAAACCCTCATTCTGATTTCAAGTCCCATTAAATCTCCTGAAGGTCATGGCAAGAATTAAGTCTGTTGAGGATGCTCCAAAGCAGCCCCTAAAGGATTGTCCTCTGTGCTGCCTCGTGCTCTGGGAAGGGAATTTTTAAGTCCTGGAGCTGATTCCTGAGCGAGGATGGCTCTAGACCTTCCTGCCCTTGCACCCCCACCTCCCACACCCTCCTCCCTTTTGGCCCCTGGGGATTATCCAGCAGCTCTGCTCTGATTTTCCCCACCTCTCTCAGGGAGATGTTGGAATATCCAGTGTCAAGTGTGGCTTTCCTTGGTTTTGTGCCTGGAAACAGAAATCCCAACCCTACTGTGAGGGGTCTCATTTCACTCCCCTGAACACAGAGCACTGCTTTTTGGCAAGGGAGAGCACAGTTAGAGGAGAACACACTACACACATGGACGTGGACCTGTCATGGAATTCATTTTGGATCCCAGCTGAACTCAGCCCTGCTAAAGAGATCCCGTTACCGTGGGGTTTGACAACACAAAACCCTGCAGGAGGAAAAGGCCACCACTGAAGGCTGGGAGGGGGGGTGGAAAATGACTGGAGCTAAACCACAACTGCTCTGTTTCCACCCAGCTCTCTCAACTGAGGCTGAAAATCCCATTTATTGCAGGGCCCAGGGTGTGGAGGGTCACCATGTGGGCTTGGGGCATCGTGTGGTGGCACCTCCTTCGGCCCAGGGGCTTTCTGGCTGCTTTCACTGCAGGTTTTTGGGGGGAAAGCAAGGAAAAGAATGAGTTCCCAGGACATCCCATGGCTGGTGCTGTAAAGGAGGACTGAGCCAACGACCTGGGTCACCCCTGCAGCCTCAATAAATTTTCATGAGCAGGAGGCAAAAGTGCAGGGGGTGGAAGTAAAAACCCGAGCAGGGTTGACCACTGTGGTCACCTCCTGCCCTCTGGTGAGCAGCAAGAGGGTTGACCACAGTTATCCCCAGGGTTTGGAGGGATTGTCCAAGCCCCCAGGCACTGTGGGATGCTCTGTGGGATGCCCCAGTCCCACAGAGGGTCACCAGCTCCTCCCAGAAGCCGGGCACGGTGGTGGAGCAGCAGGGAGCTGTGCCCAGTGACCTGCCAGGACCTGGCAGAAAGCCCCAAAAGTTCAGAAAACCCCAAGCAGGGAGTGGCAGAAGGATGAGCTGGACTTTGCTCAGAGAGGGACTTGCCCACAGAGGCTGTGGCTGCCCCTGGTTATCCCTGGAAGTGTTCAGAGCCAGGTTGGATGGAGCTCTGAACAACCTGGGACAGTGGGAAGTGTCCCTGCCCATGGCAGGGGGTGGAAATACAGGAGCTTTAAGGTCCCTTCCAACCCAACCCGCTCTGAGATTCTCTGATTCTGACTTGCTGGTGTTTAGGAAGCCGCCACAAAGCCTTTTATTTTTGAATTTCAGCTGTATTTAGGAGCCTGTCCCTAAAGAATTGTTAAATTGTTTAAATCTTTAAATTCTTAAGTGCAGCCACTTTGGGTACTTCAAGATGAACTTGTCAGCTCCTGGGTTCCAGAGCAGGACGTCTCTCCTGGCTTTGCAGTTCCTCCCTCAAACGCTGCCTGTGCTTTCAGGAGGAAAGTGGGATTTTTTTTTTCCCCTTTGCAATCCCTTTTCCAAGGCACTCAGATTATTTAGGGCAGCAACATTGTCCAAAGCAAAGCCGGGGAGGATTTCCTGAACTCTCCAGGACATTCTTTCCACACATGTCAAATCAGAAAAAAAAAAAAAAAAAGGAAAAAAAAGGAGGTTTGATTTCTTCTCAGGTATGGTAACACACCAAATTAGGCCCTGTGTTATTTCCATGTCTATCTACGTCCCATAAATAGGATATTCCTGGAGTTCAGCATCCACCAGTTCCACTTCCAAGCTGGCTGATGGCAGACCCATGTCCCTGGAACTGAACAGGCCCCGTTTTCCTGTCCCTCTCCCTGCCCTGGCTGATGTCAGGCAGCAGAACAGCAGAACTCTTCCACGGGGTGGGTTTGTTGTTTGGGTTTTTTTGATTTTCCCTTTCATTTTTCAAGCAAAAAAAGAACAGGATGAGTCATGTCTTACAGGCAGCCCTTTCCCTTCTTGTTCACTCCCCATCAAAGTGCAAATCATGGCTTAACTATGTGCAACTGTAAATGGGTTTGGCAGAGTTATGTCTGGATCCACTGAGCTTCCCACTCGTGGGAGTCTCTTGTTACCCCTTCCCCTCTCTGACTCACTTCCATGTGTCCCAGTGATTTCACTCCCAGCTGTCTCCAGGAGGGATAAAATGGGATGGATGTATATATTCCCTGAATTAGATATTTATCTCACTGCATAACCCGGGGAGCCACCTCAGCCCTGCTGACATCTCACTCTTCGACATTTAACCCCACAACTGCTTTTGCAGGCAGGGAAAATAATCAGGACACACTTTTCCAAAGGAGAGTGTGAAGCATCAGCCAGGCAGTTCCCCTTGTGGAGGGTTCACATCTAAAGCCTTGAGCAATTGCTCTGGAAGTTTGAGGGGAATTTCTGACATTACCTGCTGGGTGAGAGGTGATATTGTTGTTTTCCTGGGAGCTGTAATCACCATAATGAAACCTTTCTATAAAAAGAAGGTTTATAAAAAGAAAACAAATATCTCCAGGTCATTACACTAAAATGCTGTCAGGTCAGGGCTTTAGAGCTTCTGGCAAAGGAATTGCAGGTATGACAGATGATAAATGTTCAAATTTATGTCAGTCCCACTCCTCGGGAAGTTTGCTCTGGATCTACCTGCCAGAAGATTTGGAATTCCCTCCCAAAAAATGCCCAGGGAAAGGTGGTGGCTGCTCTGGGAGACTTGTGAAGCAACCAGATGTGTGGGGTGAGGTTCATCTTCCCAAATTCCCATCAGTCTTCTCCCTCTTCCCTGGTTAATGGGGGGAGAGAGGAGCAGGGAGGCACCTCCATATAGGGTTTGTTCCCATCACAGGATAAGTCTCTAAGATAAGTAGCTTGAATCACCCTCTGGCAGTGCCTTTCCAACCTCCAGTGACTATAAAGGGAGCATAGTTTAGACTGGCTTAGACAAGACAAAGCTAAAATTAGTTGGAGACTAATTTGCACCCAGAGTCTGAGACTTAGTTTAGTTTCCATGCTCAGTCATCCCTGGGCTACCAACTTGCTCTCCTGGGGAGAAAGTCCAACCCCACAGGGCTCAGAGAAATCTTTCCTAAGTTTGAGTCAAGCCTATGGTGCTCCTTGAGAAGTCACACGTTGTTCTTCCAGCTGGGAAAGCCACAAAATGCAGGAAAACAGGGGGTTGAGCAGGATGAGCACAAGGATTTTTAGCAGCACCTTCCCCTGGCTTTTTTTTTTAAAAATAAAAAAAGAAACTTTGGCAAGGGCACAAACCCCTTGAAGATCAGTCCACCTTGTTTCTCTCTAATCTCATCCACCTCTCCTGCCCTGCAGGCGGAATTCGTGGCATTCCAGAGGCTGACAGCTCCTCCTTCCTTCTAGGAAAGCACTTAATTATCTCAATCACTTCATAATTGACTCACTTCCACTACCCTGAGCAGACGGAGCTGGAGAGCTGAGCCCTGAGCTCGGCTGGGCAGCCAGAACTTGCCAGTGAGTGTTCTTCCAGGAATCCTATCTCTGCCCACTGCTTGCTTTCCTGACTTTTGCCCCCTCATCCCTTTGGATTTTCGGCCCCACCACCCTTTGGATCGGTGCCCTTTGGAAGTGCAGACTCCAGCTTTGCTTTCAGCTGACAAACTAAAAGGTGACGTTGGAAACGTGTCCCTGTTCAGAGCCAGCAATCCCAGAGAGCTGGTTTTGCTTGGAGCTGGTTTTCCCAGGCTGTCAGCGGCTGGAGCATCCCTGTGGATGACAGGAGGGAGCTGTCAGAGGGAGCTGTCAGCGTGTTCTCACCCCCGTTTGCCAAACTGCTGGTCTGGAACGAACACAATTCCTGGGCCTCCAGAGTCGTCACAAGACTGGGATTGCCCCTGAATTCCCAGCTCTTCCCAGTGCTGGAAATGCCATGGGAATGGCCTGTGGCAAAGGCTTTGGCACCTCTGCCTTCAGCCCTGCCCGGAGCTCCCCAGAACTGTGCAAACAGCACAATCTGTTTGGAGAGGGATTGAAGGGACAGGACAAGGGGGAATGGCCTGAAGCTGAAGGAGGGCAGGGGTAGATGGGATTTTGGGAAAAAATTCGTCCCTGTGAGGGTGATGAGGCCCTGGCACAGGTTGCCCAGAGAAGCTGTGGCTGCCCCTGGATCCCTGGACGTGTCCAAGGCCAGGCTGGACAAGCCCATTCCCCCTTGTCCTATCACCTTGTGTAAAGTGCCTTTCCTATCCCCCTGTAGACACTCTATATCCATATAATCATGTAGAGTGGACTGGAGTAATTAAGCACACCCCTCTGGAAAACAGGTATTTTCACCCCGATGTTTATTTTTAATTGTTTTAACTGGTGGCAGTTCTTGGAACTTTGACACAGTAACAGGAACAGATACCTAAACTCAAATTTATTTTCGTGTCGAATGATTGCAGTAGCTGTTTGAGGAGCCATTAATTTGCAATAAAATTCAGTTTGAAACTACAAACTTTTCCCCAGCAATGTAGGTTTGAGGAATGTTGACCCAGAAACTGCCTAGTTTTGGGTTCTTTCTCTTATCCTGTAACAGCTTTAACCCTTTTCCTCCCGTCCCAGATGCTGTTTTATGGGATCCCAGAAAGGTTTGGGTTGGGAGGGACCTTGGAGATCACCCAATTCCACTATCCCAGGTTGCTCCAAGCCCCGTCCAACCTGGCCTTGGACACTTCCAGGGATCCAGGGGCAGCCACAGCTTCTCTGGGAATTCTATCCCAGGGTCTCCCCACTCTCCCAGGGAAGGATTTCTTCCTAAAAAAGTCATTTAAGGAATGAATTTACACCACATTGTGACTAAGGAATGAATTTACAGCACAGTTTAAAGTGATACAACCCCCCTTGCTCCAGTGTAAGGATCCACAAGGATAAACTAGTCCAAAAATCACTTGTGTGTTGTCAGTGCAGGTTCTCAATTACAGTTCTTGCACAAAACCTGAGATGTGTTTAAAGCAAGACAGTTGCAGGGGTTTGTAAAGGAAGTCAGAGAGTTATCAGTGATTTTTTTGGTGCTTTCCAGTTCACCCTTTTGCTTTATGACCTCATAAACCAGACCCAAACTTTCCCAGCTCATTCGCAGGGTGACCACAGTGGATATATTAATAGCCCACTGGCTACCAAGGGGACTGACCAGCCAGTTGTGCCTGTCCACAGAAAACAGAAGATTTTTTTTTTTTTTGTGCCCAGACCCTTCTTTTGAAGGAGAGGAAGAAATCTGAGTCATCTGGATTTCCTTCAGTCCATCCCAGTGAGTAGCACAGGGCGAATTTTGCAAAGCTTCTGGATTTCATACCCAACACAGCCTGTGTTGAAAAATTATCTTAGACCCCAGCTGATTTCAATTTTCCTGCTGTTTATTTACATATTTCTGTTCTTTTTATAAAATCACAAAGGCCCTCTGATGCTTAATGAGAGGAGATAAACTTTTCTTAATGCTTTTGAGAAGGAGCAAAAGGCTTTGGAGGCCCCGTCCTCTGTTGTAGGAAATTCGTGGAATTTACTCAGCTTTTACCCAGATACAGCAGAACAGGATTTTGGCTGAAGTTCCAGTTTCTTTCCAGGCTGAGATGAAGGGTTTTGCTGTGTCTTTATGAGCTAAATCCCTCTCCCTTCCCTTCTACCTCTGTCCTTACGTGATACCCAAGCTGCTGGGGAGAGGTGAAATGCTCAGACTGGCTGCTTCCTGAATTAAACACTGGCAGGAGAAGGTTTGCAGGGAAGGATTCCTGTCCCTGGCAGCTGCTGGACATCCTGATTTATTAGCCAGCCTTCCCACTTGGCCAGGCCTACTGGGAGCATGTGGGGACAGTGGCACTTGTGGGGTGGAGGGATTGAGTTTCTTGGTCGCCCTCCTGGACATCTCAGGGGTTTAATGCTGGTTTATGGACTGGGAGAAGACTCTGAGGGAGGTTCTGGTGGTGGATAAGGGGGGAATGACAGGCAGGCAGCTCTTTGGAGAAGTGATTTGTCCTCGTGGTGCTTCACCCACTTGTGGTGCAAAGATGGGACACCTCTCCCTTGAAATCCGGGTGGGAATGGCAGCAGGCACAGCCTGGAGAGGGTTCTACTGGGAGCAGGTGCTGCTGTTGGAGCCAGATATTTGTTTGCTGTGGTCCTGTTTGTTTGCAAACCCTTTGCACAGCCTGGTTTCCCTGAGCACAGCAAGAATCCCACAGTGCTGGTTCCTTTGATGGCGACTCCGAGCCTCGCTCAGCCCAAAGCTCTCCTGGGTTTTTCCTTTGCTGTCCCTCCATCTCCCACTGCTGGGCTTTGGGTCCTCTTGTTTCAAGCTCTTATCCACTGCCATCCTCACGTTTATCCTGAACAAAAGGTTATTCCCAAGCTTTTTGGGGAACAAAGCTCCTGAAGGAAGCTTTGCTTGTGGACTCCCCATCCCTGGAGGTGTTCAAGGCCTCACACGGGGCCTTGGACACTCCGAGGTGGACGAGGCTCTGAGCGACCTGGTCTGCTGGAAGGTGTCCCTGGGTGGTCTTTAAGGACCTTTCCCACCCAAACCATTCCATGATTCCTTGATTGTTGGCTGCTGAGTCGCAGTGCCCTGCTCAGCCCTGGCGCTGCACAGCCCCACGGGGGCTTTTCCCTGCTCTCTCCTGGATGAAATCAGCTCTGGCCAGGGGAGCCACAGGCCCACATTAGTTGGCCTGGGGCTATAAGTCATTCCAAGGGGCTGAGAATGCCCCTCAAATCCCTCCAGGCTGGAGCAGGTTCACATCCAGACTGCCCTGAGCCGAGGGAGAGGATCGGGAGCTGCCCTCACACAGGTTACGGAGAAGTTCTTCTCATTTATGCCAAAAATCGAGTGCTTTTACAAACAACTGAGGAGAATTTCTTGAGCAGCAGCATCTCTTTTGTTCTCCCTAAATGGAGTGATTTGCTGGCAATTCTTTCAGACCGGAATAGCTGGAGACTGCAGGCTTGGATGTGCATTTTTGTTCGAGTGCCTGCACATGTACTGCACACTCTGTTCCCTGTGAGGCACTCGTTTGTTGTCCAAAAAAGCTTTTGCTTTCCACATCCAAGCACTAAAGCAGGAACCTCACAGGCTGCCCTGGGTTTGGAGAACAAAAAAAACATGAATGAGAGACACACTTTATATTATTATTAAATTATATTACGCAAATGAGTCCTAAACCTTTTAGGAACTGTTTGGGTTTTCCCTCTTTTTTTATTCCTTTCTCTTAAGATTTCCTGCCAGTCAGATGGAAATTTGGTCTTGGTTCAGCACCAGAAAGCTGTCCCAGTGATCCCTGAAAGATATCCTCCCCCTCATCCATCTGAAAGTGGATCTCCCACTCAGCACAGAATCACAGAATAGAATCACAGAATGCTTTGGGTTGGAAGGGACCTCAAAAATCATCTTGTTCCAGCCCCCTGCCATGGGCAGAGACATTTTCCACTGGATCAGGTGGCTCTGCAGTGCAGTTTGTACCAAGCAGCATTTACTGGTGGCAGCAAAAAATGACCAGAAAAAAGACCCTCAGCTGGGGCTCCTGCAAGAGGCTCTTCCCTGGGATCTGCTCTGATTGCAGACCAGCAAAACCCTGCCAAGCTGGAAAGCAAAATTACAAAGTGTGGTGGGAAGATTCCAGGACCTAAAGGGGGTTTACAAGAAGGCTGGAGAGGGACTTCTCACAAGGCATGGAGTGACACGACAAGGGGAATGGCCTTAAGCTGAAGGAGGGCAGGGATAGATGGGATATTGGGAAGGAATTCCTGGCTGCAAGGGTGGTAAGGCCCTGGCCCATGTTTTCCAGAGAGGCTGTGGCTGCCCCTGGATCCCTGGAAGTGTCCAAGGCCAGGTTGGATGGGTCTTGGAGCAACCTGGGCTGGTGGGAGATGTCCCTGCCCATGGCAGGGGGTGGCACTGGATGATCTTTAAGGTCCCTTCCAACCCAACCCATTCCATGATTCCGTGATTAAATAAGAACAAAATTCTAGCACAAAGCCCTGGGTTCAAGGGCAAACAGGAGCAGTGGCTGCAGAAGGGGTTGGAGTGGAACCCTTCTCCTTTGGGTTGGTTTGGATTGATTTGGAGGGGAGTGTCCAGCAGCAAGTCCCAGCTCACTGCCAGAGCAGCACGGCCTCAGACAAACCAGGGCCCCAAACCCTTTTCAGACTCACTTCTTTCTAAGAAAGGCAGTGGGGATCCCCTCCTGTGCTGTGGGAGTTTCCAAAGGCAATCCCCCACCCCTCAGTCCCCACCCCCTGGTGATGCATCCACCAGGCTCAGGGTGTTTTTGGAAGGACTCAGCTCCCAACCTGAGCTCCAGCACCCAGAAATAAAAACATTTCTATTGATCTGTCTCCAGAGCACATTCCTACAGTGTCAAATCAGCACCTTCCAGCCCAACAGAGCCCAGCATTCCCCTGGACTCAGCACTGGTGAGGCCACCCCTGGAGTGCTGTGTCCAGTTCTGGGCCCTCAGCTCAGGAAGGAC
>NW_016690391.1:896392-910833 GCF_001604755.1 Lepidothrix coronata
TATTAAACAGGACTGGGCCCAGCAGTGATCCCTGGGGACACCACTGGTGACCATTCAACAACTGGGTGCAGCACCAAATAAACTGTGATAAGCTGCCACTGCCTTTCCAGCCTCCAAGGGCTGGAACACCCCTCTCAAGGAGCTTGCTTGTCCTTCCAAGGGAGCAGAGCAAACCAACTCTGTCGGTCCAAAGTTACGCCTGGAAATGTTTCCTCTCTTTAGGCTTTTTTTTTTTCCTCCTCTTCCTGCATTTTTTCCTCCTCCTTTCCATGGATGCTTTGTGGCTGCCTTGCTGGCCAAAGGGGTCCCCCACAGCTTTTTCTACCCAAAATTTCAAGTTCAGTGCTCTCTGCCAGCTGGTTGCTGACATTGTTTTGACACATACACACACACTTGGTTAAAAAAAAACCTGGTGTAGAAGTACCCGTTTCCTTCCCTGCAATCCAAGGAGTTTTACTCTGTGCATGTATCTTAACCTCGGGCTGGGAATACACAACATTTAAAACACTTTTAAGTTTAAACCCCCTGTTTAAATGTGCTGCTCCACAATACCCAGATGAGTAACCAAACTGGGTCTGGAATCCTCCCTCCCCAGGGCTGCATCCCATGTGAGCCTTGTTAGGAGCATTTCAGTCAGTCAGTCAGTCAGTCAGGAGAGAAAATAAAACTGAAACAGTGGCAACAACCACACTTGGGACAATTATTCCCATTAATAATGGTGTCAGCACTTGGTGATGTGCAGAAGTGTTGTCTGTGCTCAATTAGAGCACAATCCCAGCCCAGCCAGGGGTCCTGGCTGGTGCTGTTGACTCCAGAGCACAGATAATTAAATGGTTTGGGTGGGAAGGGACCTTAAAGATCATCCAGGTCCACCCCCTGCCATGGGCAGGGACACCTTCCAATAGCCCAGGTTGCTCCAACCCTGACCAACCTGGCCTTGGACACTTCCAGGGATGGAGCTTCCACAACATGTGGATGTGCTGTCCTGGGACCTGCTCCCTCTCTCAGACCTTCTCCAGGCTGGGAGAAGGAGGGGCCAGCAAACAGTGGGAGGGGGGGATTTTAGTTTGGCTGTTGGGGCCAAGGGTTTAGGGGATCCCATAACCCCGCTTTGGTGTCCTCTGTGACCGGGGCAGTGCTCAGGAGGGGATTGCACACGGCTGGGGCTTCAGTGGGCACGTGGCCACATTCCAGAGGTGTCACATTCCGAAGGTGTCACCTCTGGATGCAGGTGCCAGGCCCTGGAGCCTCCAGGGCTGTGCAGCCACAGGTCCTGTGATCACCGACCTCGCCAGCTCTGCTCCTCACCCACCTCCCTGCGCCGTGTCCCGAGGGCAGACGGTGTCTGGTCTGAATAAATCCTCTGGAAAGGCTGAGCTTCCTGCCTCCTTCTCCCCCTTCCCAGCACATCTGTGCCGGAAGAGCCTTAATTTAAGCCCCGTGTCTCTGGCACAAACAAACGGGAGCTCCGAGCCCTCGGAAAGAGCGGAGCTTTCCCGATGCCTTCAGAATTCCTCGCTCTTCCTCGTGGTTTCAGGGTCTGCCTTGAAATTATTTTGACTTTGTAGCCTCTGAGGTGAACTGCTCTGTGTGTGTGCAGCCCATTCCCCTGGCATTTGGGGTTTGTTTATTCATTCAGCAGTGGAAAGGATCCCTCCAGACATCCATCCGTGAGCTCACCGGGGTTTGAAGTCGGTTCATCTCGATGTGCAGAACGTGTGGCTCTGCACTGGTGCCTCAGGAAGGGCTCAGCCCTGCAACAGGACATGTTCAAGCACGTGTTTGACTTTCAGCACGTTATTATGTCTCTCAGAAGTCAATGGGACAACTCACTTTGAGAAAGTCAGGCTCGTTCTTAAGCCGGAGTCAAAGCTCAACACCTCGCAGGAGCAAGGCCATAATTATTTTCTTTCCTTGCCTGCCTGAGTCACATTCCTGAAAACACCCTCTTAAAGGATCGAGTTCTGCTACTGTTGAGCAGCACATATTCACAGATAGTCTGGTTTTAATCAGTCAGGGGATGACTGGGAGCAGATAAGATCCCCCTTCCTCTGATTTCCCCGCGTGTAAAGTGCAGATAATGACACTTGCCTTGTTTGCAGAACACTGAGAATTCACAGCACGAGAGAAAAGTCGTGGCTGTGGCTCTGAATAAATCAACATGAGCACACCCTCACACCAGTGAATGCAGAAAAGGGGCTGGGAAGGTATTTTTTTTGGTTTTATGCAGTTGCCAACTCTCAGCTCCGGGCGTGAAAAGTCTGGAGAGAGAGACAGCCCAAAATTTCACAGTGGATCTTTTAACACAGGAGCTACAGCCTCAGAGGAACAAGTTCTCATTCCCCTACACACATTCAGGTGAAGGCTATCCCAAGGTGCCCAGAAAAATTTAGGATTGCTGCAAAAGAGTCACAGAATCATGGAATGGTTTGGGTTGGGAAGGACTTTAAAGACCATCCGGTTCCAACCTCGCTGCCGCGGGCAGAGAAACTTTTCTGCTTGGGACACCCCTTTTCCTAGGAGAGTCAAATCTGCAGGTGGCAACATTCCTGCCACTCCTGGAGGCAGATCCCTGCCCAGGAGATCTGGATTTCCTGGTGGCTTGGAAGGTGTTTCCTAATTCCCTGAACGAGGCAGGATTGTGCCGTGTTCCGGTTGCCGGGGTGGGAACACGTTGGCTTGGATGACTCAGATGTAGCATAAAATCCCAGAAAGGTTTGGGGTGGAAGGGACCTTAAAGATCATCCAGCTCCAACCATGGGCAAGGAAATCCTCCACCAAAATTAGGAATGTAGGCCTTGAAATTTCCCAACAAAATTCACCTTTGCCCTTTTCTAATGGCACCCACATCATATTTTTTAGCCTTTAGGCTCTGTTTAATTCCTGAATTTTCTGATATGCTCACTTTTCACTGCTTATTTTTGTGACTTCACTCATTAGCATATGGATAATTCTGGATTTCCAGGCCTAGTGTTGGTTGACTCTTAAACCTCCAAGTCCAGCTTTTCTGCATTTTCCACGTCTTCGTGTTTGCTTCTCAGCAGAGATTTTGCCTGCCATGTAAAACAAAGTGATTATTCCATCCAAATCTTTGGAAAATTCTGTTCTTTGGCACAACCACGTGTTGTCTGATACTCTATTTTTTTTTTTCTTCTATAAAGTTTTAAATTTTTGGAAGGGAAACCCTTCCTGTGAGGAGACTTAAGTTTCCGTCAATCACGAGAAAAACTGTTCCCTCTGGAATATCAGAGGGAAGCTTGGAAGACAACATGAACCAGAAATAAAACTCTATATTGCTTCATTTCCAATCTCAGCCCTGCTTCTCTGGAGGGGTGATTGCTTCCAGAAAACCTTGGTTTTTAGATATTCTTGGCCTTTTTGAGTTCAGTGCATTTAGAGTTTAGTAGCCAGGACTTTTGGATGTGCAGCAGATGAGAGAAAGAGCATCTGTCAGAGGGTTACATTTATTTATTACATTTATTTATTACATTTTATTTGCATTTAAATATTAATTTCTTTATGACATTTATGGGTGTGTGTTACAGAGCACATAAGAGTTTGTGTTGTAGGGCTGTGAAGGCAAAGCCACCTTGAAATGCTGCAAAGTTGGCTTTTCTTCTCGGCTGGTTTGGTTTGGCCAAGAGAGGATTTGAGGGTCTTGCAGAAAGTTTCATGGAAGTTCTCTTGCTTTGGATGGTTTGGAGCAGCATCAAGTGAGGGTGCAGGGACACTCCTGCAGGGCAGGGCCATCCAGAGGGGCCTGGAAAAGCTCCAGGAGCGGCCCTTGGGAATCTCCTGAGGTTTAACAAGGCCAAGTGCCGGTGCTCCACCTGGATTGGGGCATCCTTGGGATCAGTCCAGGCTGGGGATGAGCAGATGGAGCAGCCCTGGGAGAAGGCCCTGGGGGTGCTGGTGGGGGAGAGGCTGGACATGGCCCAGCCCAGACCCCCCCGTGCCCTGGGCTGATCCCCCAGCGTGGGCAGCAGGGCAGGGGGGGATTGTGCCCCTCTGCCCCCTCAGGTGAGACCCCCCTGCAGAGCTGCTCCAGCCCTGGGGAACAGCCCAGCAAGGACATGGAGCTGCTGGAGAGAGGCCAGAGCAGGCCCCAAGAGGATCCCAGGGCTGGAGCAGCTCTGCTGGGAGGAAAGGCTGGGAGAGCTGGGATTGTTCAGCCTGGAGAGGAGAAGCTTTGGGGGGAACTGATTATGGCCTTGCAGGGCCTGAAGGGGCTCCAGGAAAGATGGAGAGAGACTATTTCCAAGGGATGGAGGGACAGGACAAGGGGGGGATGGCTTCAAACTGCCAGAGGGCAGGGTTAGATGGGATATTGGGAAGGAATTCCTGGCTGCAAGGGTGGTAAGGCCCTGGTCCATGTTTTCCAGAGAGGCTGTGGCTGCCCCTGGATCCCTGGAAGGGTCCAAGGCCAGGTTGGACGGGGCTTGGAGCAACCTGGGCTGGTGGAAGGTGTCCCTGCCCTTGGCAGGGGGTGGAACTGGATGGGCTTTAAGGTCCCTTCCACCCAACCCATACAATGATTCCATGAAAGAACATTTCTCTGGTCAATCACCCACAGGAGAATTCCAGCTATCCTTATTTTTTCCTGTTATCAAGGGACATTTCCCTGTGGCTCAGAAAACAGCTTTGTTTGCCTGCAGCTCTTGGGATCACTGTAAAATCTCCCAACACGGAGAGGGCACGGTCTTGTTTCCTTTACGCGACCGATCCCCAAACATTTGCTTTGGAAGAAAACAGCCCCGTCGTTCAGCACAAATGAAATCATAATTTGCTTCTCCTTTGATCAATCTGAAGGCCAGAATCCACGTCACCCTGTGGGTCTGCCTTTGTCTGTTCCCACTCGGAGAGCAGGGAATTGCCTTCAGGAGAGCCGGGAACGGCTCTCGGTAGCGCGGCATCGCGGAGCAGAGGAGGGCTCGAGCCACGAGCGAGCTCTCCTTTCTCTCAGAAGACCTGGCACGAGGCCCTTGTCTGTTCTTTAATTACATTTCAACAGCTGTTTTTTATATATTTGTGTTTCCTCGTTCGAACGTGGCTTATGAAGAAAAAAAAAAAATGAGAGAGAGAGAAAAAAAGGGGAGGGGAAAAAAAAAGAGGGAACGATGAGCTCGGTTTTAACCGAGAAACACAAAACTCTGCAACACAAGAAGCTGTCAGGGATGAGCCAAAATCTTTCCAAGAAAATTTATTTCCTCCCCGGACCCACATCGGTGTCGATGCCGCCGTGGGTGAGGTGGAATGAAAATAGAGCAGGTTGGGACTGGATTAAGAGCCAAGAGCTGTAATTCATGTTGGCTTGCAAAGAATCAAACATTGTGAGTTGTCCATCACTCCTCCTGACAGGCAGGTGATGGTACCCACAGGGTGACTGGAGAGGAACAGCTTTCCAGGTTGTTCCAGGGAACCTTGGCTGTGCTTGGTTTTCAGGGATTGATTTGGAGTTCCCTCACCACACGTGCACGTTCCCCCGTGGCTTTCCAGGCATCTCCCGTCTCATCCAGTGCACAAATCTGACCTCAGCCTTAAAAACTCTTCTCCAGCACCTGCTTCCAGCTCAGGGAAGCTGTGGTGGGACAGGCAGGTGATGGTACACCCAGGGTGACTGGAGAGGAACAGCTTTCCAGGTTGTTCCAGGAAATCTTGGCTGTGCTTGGTTTTCAGAGATTGATTTGCAGTTCCCTCACCACCCCGTGGCTTTCCAGGCACCTCCCATCTCCTCCAGTGCACAAATCCCACCTCAACCTTAAAAACCCTTCCCCAGCACCTGCTTCCAGCTCAGGGAAGCCGTGGTGGGATGGGGAGAGATGGCTGGGGACATCATCTCTGCTCACACAGACTCTCCCAGCCACCAGAGAGGTCATTTCCCCTCCAGGCTGATGCCAACCCACCCACCACAATGTGTGAAGACCCTTCCAGGAGACTCCTTCAGGATCAGTCCTTTGGAGAGGAAACTTCTCCCAGTTATTTTGAGCTGAGGGGAACCTTCCCCAGCAGTGGCCTGATGTCACTTGATTCCAACAAGGCTAAAACTTGCAGAGTTCCTGCAAAACCCAACGGGCAGAGGCAGAATTCCCGATTCCTGAGAAGGAAAACAAAGGTTTTCCCTCCCTGGGCAAGCTCAGAGTGGAAGCTGAAGAGCAGGATTGCTCTTTACACCTTTTCTGTTGCCTGAGAAGTAGTTTTGTCCTGTCCATCACGTCGGTTTTGTCCCTTCTTTGCTGCCCAAAAGTTGTAAAAATAGTTCTGTGGGGTGACACCAAAGAATCCTCTCGTCTCCTGCGATGGTCAGAGGGATGTGGATTTAGCACAGGGATTTTCAGGGCTGGAAATTACTTCTAAACTATTGTGCCCTTCACTTCCACGGCTTCATCAAACATGTTCCTTGTGAACATGTCTAAACTTCTTTGAATTAATGTCTAATTTGGCCTCTACAGCCTCCTGTGGCATAAGTTCCATGATTTAATTAAAAAACTGTGTGAGAAAGACCTTCTTTAGCTCATTACAAAACAAAAAACCCACAAACACTCCCCTGGTACTTTTTGCTGTAGTGCAAGTAGAAACAGTGAATAATTTTCACCTTCGCTTTCTTGGGTGTATTTCTGGTTTTATGGACCTCTTTCTTACTTTTACTACCGACACAAACACGTGCAGAGTCACCAAGAGGAGGGGAAAATGGAATTTCAAAACCATCTGGAACAGGGGTGGCTCGACGCCATCTGGTTTAAAACAAGATGGTTGGCCACGACTATTTGTGTGCACATGTGTGTAAAGGGAAGCTGTAAAAGCAAGAAGGGGCTGTTGTCTTTGCTGGTTAATGAAGACAGAGCAAAGAAACAATATATTTGAACTTCAGGGAGGCCGGGGAGGCAAAACAGGAGGACAGAAAGTCCTGGCCTCTGTTCCCGAAAAGACGAGTTTAGGACCAAGACAGCCAAGTCTGGGCTAGATGTTTCCTACTGAGGAATGTGGTGGATAATAATAAAGTCCATTAGAAGTGGCTTCCAGCCCGAAAGGGGATGATAAATGCGAGATTGCAGTTGTCTCCTGAAAACAGAGCTGGACCCACGCTCGGAGACACAGGTGGGAACAAAATGCATCAAAACCAGAAATGCTTTGGGAGCAAACGTGCTGGGGAAAAATCAGCTGGGGAAAAACGAGTACAGGAATTAAAACCGAGTTCATCTCTTGCTGGGAGTGAGTGAGGAGCCTCATCTTGGGAAGAGAGGAGCACAAAATCCCCCGGGAGCGTCGGCCTCTGGTTTCGTTTAGGGGGATGTGCTCGAGCGCCGTTAACTCGCGGTCGCTTCGCGTTTGTTTTGCACAAGTGAAAGCAACACGTGTTGTTTTATGAACTGCCAGACGTTTGGGGGCAGAGAAACGAGCTCTCCACCCACGGGGCAGAGTGGAAAGGCTTCCAGTGCTCCAGTGGTATCAAAAAAAAGATGGATAACACTCGAGGAACTTTGCGCCTCACTCAGCGCACAAATCCCACCCCGACCTTCCAAACCTGGGATGCTGCAGGGTCCCAGCGAGACAAAGGTGAACTTTGGTGTTCATGTGGCACAGCTGGGGCTGCCCTGGTTCATTTGGGTGGTTTCGGATTAATTTCTATGACAGATCCTGTTTTTTCCATCCCTACAAAAACATCCGACCGTCCCGAGCAGATTTGGAGCTGCTGCTCGTCCAAACTCGCTCCAAATGGATTCCTTTTGCTAACTTAGCATGACACCAACCTTTGGACTTTCTCTCCGTTCTCGTTCCTTTTGGAGCTTATTTGTGGAAACTTATAATTAGATTTTCCTCTTCCTCCTTCTTCCCCCCCCCCCCCCCCAGCTGATAAAATAACATAAATCCTGACTCTCTCCCATGAGTGGAGTCTTTTATTAATTTTGCTATTTTATTTGCACGTCGCACCATATGTAAGACAAACTAACCGAGAGGCACCGTTTTCTTATTCCTGGCATGCAGGAGAGTCCCTGAGAGATATCATATGGTCTCCTGGCAAAAGTACAAAGTGGCTCTTGTCGTTTGATCTGCTGTCTTAAACTTAAATGCAAAATCTGATAATTGGGTCAGGCAGGAGAAGAACCTCGCTAATAAAGCTCTTTTCATTTCCTTTTCCTATATTTCCTCTTTTCATCTTTGCTTTTCCTTGCTCGGGCTGAGGAGATGGAATCAGCTGTTAGCAGAGGAGCTGGGTGGATGGAATTCCATCCTCTCCCCAAAATCCCTCCTGCCTGTCATCCTGCCTCCTCTCAGCTTCCCTGCCAGTGGATTCTCTCGCTCTCCACGAATGTTTGTTCAGCAATATCTCGGCTTTTCCAAAACCAGGAGTGTTTGTGTGGTAAACACTCCCCACAGTCAAAGCCTCTCCCAAACCAGAAATCATCCAGGAATCTCTTTTTTCATCCAGGAATGCCTTTCATGCTATTTTTAACAACGCCAGAGGTTTGGACTCCCCGGGATACACAAATTACACGGACACTGAAGTTTCCTTGCAACCCAAATATCTCTGAGCACTCCCTCATCTTTTTTTTTAAAGCAAAAACCCAACACTTTTTATTTTCTGGTAGCAACAGCACAGCAGGAACATTCATTCCATGCTCATGGAATTAGATACTTGATGGTTGAGTGGGTAATTCCAGTGGCTCTACTTTCCCTCCATGACTTTGCCTAAATTTCATCCCAATATATGAATTTGGAACAATCAGCACTTTAAAAAAAAATCAAAACCTTCCAGACCTATGAAAAATGATCAGTTTTACTACAAAAATCCTACTCTTGACTTTCCTCCCCATCTCCCCTCTGGAAGCACTGGGAGTTCTTTAAGGCAGAAAACAGGCTTGATGTTTGGTGAAGAACAAAAGTAGGTGGTTTTCCCCTCAAATATTGTCCTCAAACACTGTTACAATCAGGAAAAAAGCCTGTTTTTCCTATTTTTCTGTTTCTTTCTAGCGAGTTAGGTACAGAGCAGGAGAGATTTTCTGGGTGTACCTGTGCCTGCTCTCAAAACTGCTCCTGGCCTGGTGTATTTGTGGCAGCAGTTGCCCAGTTGGAGTCCTTACAAACCAAATGGCCTTGCTGGTTCAGAATTCCTAAATAATCCCTTGTTGAGGACACAAAATTAACTGATAAAAAAATAAAACAGCCCAGAAACCAAAGCAAAACCCTTTGGAAAACACGCACTAAATAAAACGTGTTGGAAGAGGATATTTGTAGCAAAGGTTACATTTTCACTGTGCATTCCAAGTTCAGCTTTAAATGCCTCAATCCTGCATTTCGGGGCTGTGGAAGGGACGTTCAGGCAGCTGGGTGATTTCAGGGAAGGAAAAACTGGAGCCAGCAAGGGTGGGACACTCGAGCATAGAAATAAAATGGAAGAGCTGTAAGACACCCTCGAAATACGTGTGGAAGTGGAACTTGGGAAGGATGTGGAGCTTTGCAGCTATTAAATAACGGGGAGAAATGATGACACAAAGGGCTCAGAGGAAGTTTTACCCGTTACCAAAACGTTGTTTTCTCACGTTTCTTGTTTGGAGAAGGTTAAACAAACTCGTGGTGGAGGTGATAAGAACACGAGCAAGGGCTGTCAGCAGGGCTGCTGGGTTATTTTTATTTTTGGCAGACCTGAGAGGGTTCAGCTCCTGGGCCTTTTTGTGAGGTGACTTAGACCCTTTGCAGGTTGGAATATTTGAGCTTGGGGCCAGCTTGGAGGGCTGGTTTTGGCTGTCATGTGTCACCTCCAGGCTGGGTCTTTATTGCACCCTGGTTTACACCCTGAGTCGTTTCCATTCCTGCTCTTATTGTCATTAATTACTTCTCATCCCATCACATTCCTTTCAGTGCCAGAAGGGGCTCCAAGGAGGCTGGAGAGGGATTTTTCAAGCAGTGAGAGGACAAAAGGGAATGTCCTTAAGTTGGAGGAGGGCAGGGTTAGGTGGGATTTTGGGAAGGAATTCCTGACTGTGAGGGTGAGGATGGGCTGGGATAGAATTCCCAGAGAAGCTGTGGCTGCCCCTGGATCCCTGGAAGTGTCCAAGACCAGGTTGGATGGGGCTTGGAGCATCCTGGGCTGGTGGAAGGTGTCCCTGCCCATGGCAGGGGATTGGAATGAGATGATCCTTTAGGTCCCTTCAACCCAAACCATTCCATAACTCCATGAAATGACTGCAAACCAGAACAACCTTTTTGGGTTCCTTTTGGGGGCTGCTTTTCCCCAGAGTGACAGTCCAGGAGGGCAACTGTGGTTCCTTCCACCCACCCACAGTTGGCTGGGCTGGAACTGCTGCCCCACCTAACACGGGGAAAGGAAGAGAGGCAATAAAATTCCCACTGCACAAAGTCTCCCAGGAATTGCACAGCTCCAGTTATAACCTTTATGTGCCGTTGGGTCTGGACCTGTATCATTTTTCACTATTATTATTCCACAGTCACCAGTTCACCATTTAATTCCACCCAGAACTTCCTCTGCTTGGTTCCCCCTTTCAGCCTGGCCGAAGATTCCCCAGCCTTTTCCACTCGCCTGCACTTCCCAGTTGACTTCCCAACAAAGTTTTGCTCTGAAGGGCAGGAGCGGGAGCGGTGTCGTTTTTAGTTCAGAACCAAAAACGTGAACCAAACTGCTTCTGACAGTTTAACAAATAGAGCAAACCCGCCCGGCTTCAAGGCTATTAAACAAGAGCAGCAAAACGTTCCCAGCAGTTGCTTAATGCAATTACTTGATTAGAGAGAGGCATTTCATTTGCCAACCACGACAAGGAGAAGCAATATAGCTGTCAATAATTTCCCAGGCAGGGCTGGGGGCTGGTGGTCAGCTCAGCCCACAGCTTTGCATGGTCATTAACACTTATCCATCACCGGGCCCGGCAAAGCCCCGGCAGATCCTTCGGGGATTTCGGCACCGCGCCAATGACCTTTTCCTTCAGCACTTCCCGGGATGTTTTTCATTCCTGAATCTGCAGCACATCATCGTGTTGTACATCAAGGCTCCATTTATGTCGTCTCCTGTTACTCTGAGCTCGGCCACCTTCGGTGTGTTGAGGAGTTGATGTGTCACTGGGGTGGGGCCCCCTCGGGAAGCACCAGCAAGACCTGCAAGTGCTTGCTCAAAATATCAAGAAATAGAGGGATTTGTCTTTTTTCTGGCTTGTGTTGCAACCAGGGATTAAGGGAGAGGTGCTGGTTGCTCAGGGGATGGTTTGCTCAGCTCCTGGGGCAACATTGATCTGGTTGCGACTTCCTGAAACCATCCTGGGGGCAAAACTGCCTCCATCCCAAAAAGGCAGCTTTTATCCCCTACAATGTTTGTTGGTGGGCAAGGGTGGACCTTTGCAGGCTTCACTTGGTTGGGAACAGGTTTGAAGCTCTGCAGGGCATCTCCCAGTCGCCCCCACCCCGCTGTGGGGAAGGATCTGGAATATTTGTCCTGTCAGAAGGGGTTGAGGGGGTTTAATCTGGAGAAGAGGAGGTTCAGGGGGGACCTCATTGCTCTCTCCAGCTCCCTGACAGGAGACTGGACTAAAGTTGGGCTCTCCTGCCATGTCTCAAGTGAAAGGATGAGCAGAAACGGCCTCAGGTTGCACCAGGGCAGGTTCAGAGCAGAGTTAGAAAATAATTTGCTGGTGCTGGTGTCACCAGGGTGAAGAGCCAAAGTCCACGTGGCCACAAAACCTGGCACATGTGGAATTGGGCACATTCCTTTGTTTAAAACAAGGATTCAGAGGCAGCTGAGGGTGGCAGGGCTGGGCAGTCCGTGGCCAAAGATGTTTCCCTGGCCCCTGTGGCTGGAGAATCATGGAATTATAGAAGGGTTTGGGTTGGGAAGGACCTCAAAAGTCATCCCATTCCACCCCCTGCCATGGGCAGGGACACCTTCCACCAGCCCAGGTTGCTCCAAGTTTATCCAGCCTGGCCTTGGACACTTCCAGGGATCCAGGGGCAGCCACAGCTTCTCTGGGAATTCTATCCCAGCCCATCCCCACCCTCCCAGCCAGGAATTCCTTCCCAATATCCCATCTAACCCTGCCCTCTGGCACTTTGAAGCCATTCCCCCTTTTCCCATCATGACAGAGAGGCAGGAGAATTTTAGTTTCCAGAGAAGATGAAATAGTTTGCAAAGTATTTTTCCTTGACCTGAATATGGATGGTTCACTCTGGGCTTGGCTTAGCATTGGTTTGTAACTTTTTATTCCTGTTTTTTTAATGTAGATTAGTTTCTTAAAACAAAACAAACCTCCCCAAAAAAAACCCAAACCAAAAAAAAAAACCAAAAAACCACCAAACAAACAAAAAGAAAACAAAAACAAAAACAAACAAAAACAAACAAACAAACAAACAAAAAGAAAAATACAAAAAGAAAGAGTTAAAATATTAATTTAAAAAATAATCTCAAGAAATTTAATTTTAAAAACATCATTTAGAAAGGGTCAAAGAAATTCAGGGCTTCAAAACAACTCTATTTTTCTGGACTGAATCTATATGTAAATATTATTCGAGTTCGTGAACTGGAGTTGATCCCACTGAAATATCAGCTTTCAGTGGGAAAAAAAAACATCTTCAGCTTCACTCAGAATTCTGAATAAGAAAATCATGGAATGGTTTGGGTTGGAAGGGAACTTAAAGCTCACCCAGTGACACCTTCCACCAGCCCAGGGTGCTCCAAGTTTATCCAACCTGGCCTTGGACACTTCCAGGGAGTTGATCCCAGAGCAGGTGATGAGAGCAACCCTTGGAGATGGAAAAGGAAAATCCCTTAGAGATGAGAAAGTAAATTCTCAGTGCTGGAATAGAAGGAAAATCCCTCCTGTTGTAGCAGCTCAGGCTCCAGTGGGGCCCAGCACGTGCCCCCCTCACCTTCCCACACAGGAGCTGCTTTCTAATTTTACTTCAAAAGGAATTGGAGCATCTGCATTTCCACACTTGGGGAAGAACAGGATCCAGAAGTGCTCCCCTTGATGTGTTATTCATTCTCTTACTTAGTGTACCAAGGGCAAAATTCCCCCTCCTTTCTGATCCTGAGCGTAGATCAAAAGGGGAAAAAAATTAAAAAAAATAAAGATCCTCTGTTTGTTGTTTGCATTTTTGGGATCCAGCCTTTCCACACGTGGTTGCAGCAGCAATGCCTGAAACCTGGAGCTCAGGAAACTTCTCTGTGTGGGAGAGAGTTTGCAAACAAATCACCAGAGCTCTGACATCTATATAAAATTGTGTTTGGAGTTCCAGGTCTGGCTACAAAACGTTCCCGTGGAGACTGGATAGGTTTGGATTAGAGATTAGGAAGGAATTCTTGGCTGGGAGGGTGGGGATGGGCTGGCATAGAATTCCCAGAGAGGCTGTGGATGCCCCTGGATCCCTGGAAGTGCCCAAGGCCAAGTTGGATAAACTTGGAGCAACCTGGGCTGGTGGAAGGTGTCCCTGCCCATGGCAGGGGGTGGCACTGGATGGGCTTTAAGTTCCATTCCCACCCAAACCAGTCTGGAATTCTGTGACAGTTTTTATCCATCCAGTTCCTGGACCTGCAAGTAGTTTCCCTGCATGAATAATTCCTCTGAGTTTGCTCTCATATAGAGATTTTTATGGTACCAAACCCTATCTTGAATTGATCACCAGTGTCACATTTCATGGGAAACGAGGGGGGCTCGGGACATACTTTTGACTCTTAATCATTTTAAAAGTTCTACAGATTCAGTGGCTCTTTTTTCCTCTCTTT
Source organism: Lepidothrix coronata (assembly GCF_001604755.1). Classification (NCBI taxonomy): domain Eukaryota; kingdom Metazoa; phylum Chordata; class Aves; order Passeriformes; family Pipridae; genus Lepidothrix; species Lepidothrix coronata. The sequence goes on from NW_016690391.1 coordinate 910,116, forward strand.
TTTGGTGCCTGTGTGTTCCTACATATAACCACGGAATCACAGAATGGTTTGGGTTGGGAGGGACCTTAAAAATCATCTTGTTCTGCTCCACACCACGGGCAGGGGCACCTTCCACCATCCCAGGTCGCTCCAACCTGGTCTTGGATCAGGGATCCAGGAGCGGTCACAGCTTCTCTGGGCAACCTGGGCCAGGGCCTCCCCACCCTCCCAGGGAAATATTTCTTCCTAATATCCAACTTAACCCATTTCCTGGTAGTTTTAGGCCATTCCCCCTTGTTTTGTCTCTCCAGGCCCTTGGAAAAAGTCCCTCTCCAGCCTTCTTGAAAGCCCCCATTAGGTACTGGAAGGGAATCTGTGTGTGTGTGTGTGTCCATAAATATAAAAATATAAAAATATAAAAATATAAAAATATATAAACACATAAATGCATAAATACATATATGTAATGAGTGCTTGTGTAAGTTTGTGCCCACAAACCCAGCCGTGGGCAACGTAATCCCAATTTTTCATCCAAAATGCTAAAACTCAACTTCCACGAAGAGTCTCCTGGCACGGAAGAGCAAATCACACCCCAGGAGCCTGAATTCCACATTCCCTGTGTTTTCCACGCCCTTTCGGCCACTGCAGTTGAAAAGAGGAAAATGGGAAAATAGGAAAATAGGAAAATATAAAAATAGGAAAATATGAAAATATAAAAATATGAAAATAGGAAAATAGG
>NW_016690391.1:913034-913848 GCF_001604755.1 Lepidothrix coronata
TATATTTATTATATATATATACTTGGTTGTTGGGGTTTTTTTTATTGAATAATTACAGGACAGAATTTATTTTTATTCCCTCCAATATTTTTTTTTAACTTGGGTTATTCATTCCCTTCTTTCTCCTGCACAAAGTTTCTTTTGGGCTGGAAGTTGGGTTGGACTTGCAGGGGGAATTTTGGAGCCCTTTTGATGCAGGAACCCCAACGTTTTTCTCTCTCTTTTTTTTCCTGGTGGGTCTAAAATGGATAAGATAATTGTGCTTCAAGACACTGCCCCTAAATCAAAGGATTTAGCCCAGTTTTGTAGGACACAGAGCCAGGCTTAACTTGCTAAGCTTAAATCCCAAATGTGTTTTTCATTAAAGAATCCAATCCTCAGGAAAAAAAAATAATAAAAGAAACACCAAAAATCATCGTTTACAAGAAAACATCAAACAATAAAATTATCATTATCTTGCTGAACCCTTGCTAAAGGAGAATCCCCACATTAATTTGGGTTTTGTAAAGTGCCCTTCAAAAAGAGTTGAGGGGAAATAAAGCATTTGCAGGCTGAAATTTAAGAGAATTCTCCACTTTTACTGGAATCAACGATTTTAAAAGTCTGGGAGATAAAAAGTTCTGGTGATCGGGGGGGAAAGAGCTTGAAAATGTTTAAGAAAATATTCAGGAAATGTGTAGGATCTTCTTAAGGTAAGGAAAGCACTGAATAAAAGCATGTTGGTAAAATATAGAGAATAAAAGCATGTTGGTAAAATATAGAGAATAAAAGCATGTTGGTAAAATATAGAGAATAAAAGCATGTTGGTAAAATA
>NW_016690391.1:914871-924683 GCF_001604755.1 Lepidothrix coronata
TACACACACACAAAAAACCTTAAAACAAACAAAAAAAAACCCAAAAAAACCCCCAGGTTTTGTAGTGTTTGCGATCTCCCTAATCCAGAGCACATTTCCCAAGGACATTCAAGGACAGGGGAATATTTTACCCAGGGCAGGCCACGTCTTCTTTTATTTTGGTTTTTTTTTCCTTTCATCTGAAGGATTTGGAGCCCAAGCCAGAGTGGCTCCTGCTCTTATTAATTATTATTAATTATTAATTCTAACCTTCAGCCCCCCTGAGCCGTTGGCATCCTTAGTTTCTGCCCATCCAGGGATTTGGGGTTGCCAGGATGAGCCTGCCTGGGTACAATCCCAAAATTATTGAGGTTGGAAAAGATCTCCAAGACCAGCCAGTCCCTCCCTGTGTCCCATGCCCACCACTCTGATCCTCCAACAAAATCCTTTGGGATGAAAAGAACCAGGCAAAGGAAAAATTGATATTGTGGATCCTGCTAAAATAAGGATCTTTATATTTGCAGAGGTATTGAAAATCCCACTTATTTTAGCCTAAGTTTTTTTTTCCCTTGGATTGCGCGTTTGTAGGACACGGAGCAAGAACAAACTGGCACTTCCAGGAGAAAATTTGCATGTGGGAAGAAGCAAAAGTTGAGGAAAATAGGCAAGAATTTACAGCAGGGGTTTTGGAGCCAAGGTTATTCCAAGCTGCAGTTCCAGAGAAGGGCAGTTCAGCACTGTCAGCTTTTTTTAATTTATTCATTAATTTGGGAAAGGAGATGGACGTGAACAAATTCACTCCAGGCTGAGGAAATGAGAGCCCAGACTACGAAAGAATCGCTTATTTTTTTTTTTTTTTTTCCAACTTTCATTCAACAAAAATCTGCTGGATCCAAAGTGGAATAATGAGTGAAAAGCAGATTATTGGCTCATGGAATGGCCTGAACTGGGAGGGATCCACGAGGATCTCCAGCCCAGCTCCTGGCCCTGCACAGGACACCCCAAAATCCCACCATGTGCCTGAGAGAATTGTCCTAATTAAGCCAATTAAGCAGGACTTTCCCTGATGAACCTGTGCTGTTTGTCACCAGTGACTGGGTTGATTTTGGGGTGTTTTTCAGTATCTCCCACAATAATCTCCACAATTTTACCATTCACTGAAGGGCTGACTGGCTCAGTCCTTCTTTTTTCCCCTCCTCCAGCTAAATAAGAATAATTTTCCAAACAGAAATTTAACCCTAAATGGTTTAAAAATAAAATCTAATGGCTTAGATCTCAGACAGAACATGAACTGAATTCAGCCTCAGGATGTACAAACTTGCCTTTATTAATTCTCCCTCCTTGCTGGAAGGGCTGGGTTTGGCTGCACCTTTTTTTCCCCCCCTCACAATATTAAAAAAATGGTGTTGAGTGAAGCTGAAAACCTGCATTGAGCGAGAAGCAAATTCCCAATTTTGGCCTCGTTCTTCTCCAGGCTTAAAAAAAAAAAAAGGGCTGAGAATGGTGCTACTCATGATCTTCCCAAAAAAAACTCATCTCCCAGCCTGAGAGCAGCACTGAGAGAGCTCCAGTTTCCCAGAAACAAATCCTACCAGAGAAGCATTTCCTTCCAAAAACTCCTCGGCTTTTTTGCTTAGTTCCTGCTCTTTAATATTTTAGAATATTTTAGATGCCGGATTTCTCCTGGAAAACAGGCAGTGTTTGTCCTCCACAAAGGTCTCAGGGGTTTTGGGGGTCACTGGCATCCCTTTGCTCTTCAGGTGTCCAGCAAACATAGAAAAAGGTATTAATGTGTGTGAGAGCAGCCAGGAAAGCACCCTGGTCACGGGAATGATTCAATTAACCAATTAATAATTGATTAATTAGAGTACCCTGCTCATGTGAATAATTCAATTAATCCTCCACTTAAATTCTGTTCGAGAACAGTGGGTTTGACTTTCAAGGGACGGGCAGTCCACAAACTCTCTGGGCAACCTAAGCCAGGCCTTCCCCACCCTCTGAGCCAAGAATTCCTTCCTAATATCTCCTTTCTGCCAGTTTAAAACCATTGCCCCCTGTCCTGTCCCTCTGTCCACAGAAAAAGCCCCCCTTTCTCCTTTTTAGAAGCCCCCCAAGGAAAGTTCTTGGTCTTCCCTTCCAAACTTCAGCTCTGCTTTCGGGCTTCCCCGGCTTCCCTCGGTGTCCACTGCAGGGGCAATTTGAAATTCAATTCATTGAAATTCAATTTATTGAGTGTGAAACGTGGAGAGGGGAGGCAGGAGGAGAGAGGAAACCACCCGGCAAGGAGGCAGAGCCAAAGTGAGAGCAGGGGGTGTGTGCTCACGGGGTTGGTTTTTGGTGGGACTCTTAGAAAAAATTTCGGTGAGATGTGGGCCTGGTGGGACATTTGCTCAGCCTTGGGGAGCGTGTACCTGGCCCTGTGTGTGGCAGGGGATGATGTCTCACTTTGAATGAAGCTTCCCAGTGTCCTGTGGGGTTATAAAACGTGGACACACACTTGGGGAATCCATGCGGGGGTTTGGTGGCTCTTTGTTCCAGGGGTTTAACTCACGGGGCAAAAGGTCTTTGTCGTGGTCAGGAGTAGGGAAGCTCTTCACTGGGGATGGCTGGTGGACTGAAGGGCTAAAAGTGTGGAATTTATTTAAATTATAGAGTCATTAAGGTTGGAAAAGAGCTCCAAGGTCATCCAGTTCCCCCTGTGCCCATTCCCACCTCATCCCCCAGCCCAGAGCACTGAGTGCCACGGCCAGGCCTTCCTGGGACACCTCCAGGGCTGGGCACTCCAAACCTCCCTGGGCAGCCCCTGCCAATACTCAACAGCCCTTTCCAGGGAGAAATTCCTCCTCCTGTCCAACCTGAGCCTCCCCTGGCCCAGCTTGAGGCCATTCCCTCTCCTCCTGACCCTTGTCCCCTTCAAAAGGTGGCAAATGGGATTCAGGAAACTCAAGGGGTGAAAATGTTGCAGGTTGAAAATAAGTTGTTTTAGGTCAAATCCTGAAAGTACGAAGAGCACTTTCCACTCTTCATGGTTCATGGAATCAGAGTATCCCAGAATTCCAAGATAACTGAGGTTAGAAAAGCCCTCCCAGCCCATGGATCCCCCCTGTGCCCGATGCCCACCTTGTCCCCCAGCCCAGAGCACTGAGTGCCATGGCCAGGCCTTCCTGGGACACCTCCAGGGCTGGGCACTCCAAACCTCCCTGGGCAGCCCCTGCCAAGGCCTGACCATCCTTTCCAGGAGGAAATTCCTCCTCCTGTCCAACCTGAGCCTCCCCTGGCACAGCTGGAGGCCGTTCCCTCCCCTCCTGTTGACAGGCCCATGAACTCCTTTGTGATGAATCCACATCAACACCTTCATCCAGACTCTGAACAAATATTCCTACAGGAATCAGAGGATGGTGCTCCAGTTGATGTTCCTTCCTATCCCAGTCTCCTGCTTGCCCAAACAGCCAAAATAAGCCTGACTGGCAGAGGCTCTGCTGTCTTACAACCCCCTCTTTGAGTCACCCCTGGGAATCAGGTCACTCATTTTCTCTTCTCCTGATGAGAAACGAGACAACCACCCAAGGAGGTCGATTTTGTTGTTCTTTCTCCTTTCTCCACCCTAACAACCCCAATATCAGTTTATAAAATAACGAGGCAGGGGGCTAACAAACCTATTTAAGCAGAATTTTTAGAAAGTCGTGAGCTGAAAGCAGAGCTTGATGCTTCCAGGGTGATCAAGTGCCTGCAGAGCAGGTTTTCCACCACTGCTGGCAATAATTAGCCATTCAGACTGCACTAAAAGCTGCCTGAAGGCGGAGAGACATCACTAGTCAAAAAAAAAAAAAAAAAAAAAAAATTAAAAAAATCAGTCAATAATTTTTTGCCACCGTTTGGCTTTAATTCCTTTCCCCTTTTTCTGTGCACAACCTGGAAAATTCGTGGTGCCCAAAAAGCAACAAACTGCCTTTTTTCTGTCAGCTTTTCAGGCAGTAAAGCCTTTGACAGAAGTGCAGTTTTCTATTTTCGTGGCAAATCCCAACCATCTGTTCCCCAGGAGAGGGTTTTGCTACCAAGCACTACTGTTAGATTTCTCGCCAACAAGTTTCGTGGCTTCATGTGGTTTGTGTTTTTGTTCTTTAAACAGTTAATTACGTTGCAGCCTTTCTGCCATAAAAGCTAAATTTAGCCCAGGTCTTCTCTAATCTGAAACGTTTTATGGAAACGACAGGGTTGTTAAAGAAAAAAAAAAAATTAAAGAAGCATTCTGGGTAGAGTTTACAAATGTCTAAAAGGAGGGAGCAGAGTGTCCTTTATGTCGTGCCTGTGTTCAACACTCGGGGTTTGATGAGTAGGAGCAAAGACTGTTGTAAATGGAGATCAAGCAGCTACTGCAGAGACACGTGTAGCAGCACTCACACACTGCTGGACACACACAGAGCATCCAGCCCAGCTCAGGGAGGGGGAGCCCAGCCCAGCCGCTGGGATTGAGAAGGAAGTTTTGGGATATCTCAGGAGAGCAGGGCTGGGAGAGGCCTCAAGAAGTCACTCTGTCCTCTCCCCGTCCCCCAGAGCAGGCAGAGCAATCAGAGAATCAGAGAATCACAGAATCACAGAATCAGCTGGGTTGGAAGGGACCTCCGAGATCATCAAGTCCAACCCTGGATCCAACCCCGCTGTGGTTCCCAGCCCATGGCACTGATGCCACATCCAGTCTGTCCTTAAACACCTCCAGGGATGGAGAATCCACCCCTTCCCTGGGCAGCCCATTCCAATGGCTGAGCACGCTCTCTGCAAAGAAATTCTTTCTAATATCCAACCTAAACCTCCCCTGGCACAGCTCCAGACCCAGCCCTCTTGTCTTGCTGATGGTTGCCTGGGAAAAGAGACCAACCCCCCCCTGGCTCCCCCCTCCTGTCAGGGAGTTGCAGAGAGTGAGGAGGTCTCCCCTGAGCCTCCTCTTCTCCAGGCTGAGCCCCCCCAGCTCCCTCAGCCTCTCCTCCCAGCACTTGTGCTCCAGTCCCTTCCCCAGCCTCGTTGCTCTCCTCTGGACCTGCTCCAGCCCCTCCATGTCCTTCCTGAGCTGAGGGCCCAGAACTGGACACAGCACTCCAGGGGTGGCCTCACCAGCGCTGAGTCCAGGGCAGGAATCACTTCCTTGGACCTGTTGGCCACACTGTTCCTGAGCCAGGCCAGGATCCATTGGCCTTCTTGTCCCCCTGGGCACACTCTGGCTCCTGTTCAGCTTCTTGTAAATCCTGAACATCCTCAGGATCACCAGAGGGAGGGGGGAGTTTTCCCGTTAATTCCAGCATCAGGATTTCACCTTTTCACTGCAGGGATATGAAATGAAGAGTCAAACCTGAAATATTGCCCAGAATGCTGGTTCTCACTTATCTGCCCTTCAGATTTTATCAAACCAGAAGATAAAATCTGTTTTGCAGGAAACTGCTGAGAAATCAGTCAGCAGGGAGGGGGTTTAAAACATCACTTTTTATAAATATCCACAGAAACATAAAATCATGGAATCCCAGAACGGTTTGGGTTGGAAGGGACCTTAAAGATCATCTCATTCCAACCCCTCCTGCCATGGGCAGGGACACATTTCAGCAGACCAGGTTGCCCCAAGCCCCGTTCAGCAGCTGCATCTTAAACTGATTCTTCACGTTTTGTGGGTTTTCATTTCTCCCCTCTGTGTAGGGATGCAATTTAATGTCCCCATCATCTCTAGGATGATGAAATTTGTTGGAATAAGTGGCCCAGGGAGGTGGTGGAATCACTATGTCTGGAAGTGTTCCAGAGGTGTCTGGATGTGGCCCTTGGGGACATGGATTTGGGGTGATTGTGGTGGTGCTGGGTGATCTTGAAGATCATTTCCAACCCTGATGATTCTGTGACAACTATGGGAAGCTCATGACCTGAAAATCCAGGTTGGATCCTCCTCCTGCCATCCCATGTGGAAGGGTGAGGAGGCTCTACCTGGCCACCTGCTTTGGTAGCCACACATTTCTGGCCTTCTCCACCTCTCACTGAGCAGGAGGGAAACCAAAAAACCTCGAGGGAAACCAAAAAACCTCGAGGGAAACCAAACAACCCCCTTTCAGATTTGCATGGCAGCACAGCCACTGTTCCCTCCTCCTGCTGCTCCCTGGGATGTTCCAGCACCTCCAGGCAAGGAAAATTTGCATGGAGTTTGCATGGGCTGGCACAGGGAGGTGCTCACAAATCCCAGGAATGTCTCCTGCCCCTGTTTGCTGGGGGGAAAGCAAAATTACCACGGTGGCCACAGCAGGGTTGGGATGGATCTTGGCAGGGTGTTTTCCCTGCTGGATTTGGCAGAAATGTCCTCAGCAAACCTGTGAGGAGAGGTAGGGGGGGGAAATGAAAATAGAATAAAAGAAGGGTTAAATTTGCTTGGAGAAAAGGGGAAAAAAATCCAGGGGAAAGCTCAAAGAAATGGAGCAGAGAAGGCTGGAGAAGAGAAGGATCTGGGGAGACCAAGTTGTGGCCTTCCAGGGTCTTAAGAGGGCTTGTAAAAAGGGGGGAGAGGGCAGAGTGTGACAGGACAAAGGGGAAAGGCTTTAAACTGAAAGAGGGCAGGTTTGGATTAGAGATTAGGAGAAAATTCCTCCCTGTGAGGGTGGGGAGGCCCTGGCCCAGGTTACCCAGAGAAGCTGTGGCTGCCCCAGCCCTGGGCAAACATGAGGCCTTTTCATTCAGGGCAGTTTTAAGAGGCCACAGCCCAGGAGGTGCCTTTCTGAGCTCTGTAAAGGCCACTCTGGGTCCTCCTCTTGGGGATCTTTTTTTTTAAAAAAACCATTATTATTATTGCTGTTATGACAAGAAAGAATCCTGTGCTCTGGGCACTTTGTAGCACGAAGATTTATTTTTTTATTTCTATTTCACTGATTCTTCAGGGATTCAGCAGCTCTAACCACCTGCCCCCAGCTCTTGAACTGTGCTTAAACTGAGCTCTCTGGGCAACCTGGGCCAGGGTCTCTCCGCCCTCACAGCCAAGAATTCCTTCCCAATATCCCATCTAACACTACTCTCTGTCAGTTTGAAGCCATTCCCCCTTGTCCTGTCCCTCCAGCCCTTGGAAATAGTCTCTCTCCATCTTTCTTGGAGCTCCTTCAGGCCCTGCAAGGCCACAATCAGTTCCCCCCAAAGCTTCTCTTCTCCAGGCTGAACAATCCCAGCTCTCCCAGCCTTTCCTCCCAGCAGAGCTGCTCCAGCCCTGGGATCCTTTTGGTGCCTGCTCTGGAATTGCTCCAACAGGTCTTTCCTGTATCCCAGCTTCTGGACCTGCCTGTCTCCAGTGCAGGTCCCATAAAAATGGGCAGGAATGCCCTGGAAAAATACCCCTCAGCACCCTGTGTCTTCCCCAGAGCTCCAATATTCCTCTGTGCTCCTCCCTTCTGTCCTTTACAGGCATTTGCAAACTCCCAAGCCCCTTTCTCCCCGAGAAATGTGGGACACATCCTCCTGAATTTTCTGCTCGGCCCTGTCAAGCTGCAGCCTCAGAGATACCTGTCACTTCCTGGATCTAATTTAGCCTGGGCTATAAAATGGACCACCCAGCTGCCGAAGGAAATACTGTTATCTCCCTGCTAATTGCCAGAGCTCAGGCTCCCCTGGAAAGGAGCCAGATGTGTGGTGGGACACAAACCACCGAGGGCTGAGCAAAAAGACCACCAAACCCACTGCTCCCTCCACAGGCAACTCCCCAAAACCACCCAAAGCCACCAAGCAGGGCTGCCTTTCCCAACCACCTGAAACTGGGGCTGGAATTCAGCCACACAGTCCGACCAGTTTTCCACCACATTCCCCATCCTTGGCTCAGTGCTGAGGTACCTGTCCCTGCCTTGCTCTTATCCAGCAGATTTCCTTGGAAAATTGGCATTAATCGATCTTTCTGCTGTATTTACATTTTTGTCAAGCCTTTTTTTCATGTCCCCTTTTCCTGCCAGAGGGTGCCTTGCTTTTATCTGCCCTCAGGACAGGGCCTGAAGCCGTTGCCTTTCTGCTTGAAGATAAGCTCAGCATTGTTTTCCACCCCTGTCCCAGAGCCTGGCTCTGCAAAGCTTTTTCACACAGAGCTCAGTGCTTGGCTGGGCTGCAAAAAAAAAAAAGCCTCCCAGGGGGATTCCTCCAGCATGGAAAGGGGTCTTGGCAAATTCTGACAGTGATTTAAGCCACCTAATGCCAGGAATGATTTAAATTTGATTTTTAAGTCAGTTAAGATATGCAAAGAGTAGCTGGATGAAAAAAATCTTCCTCCACACACCCATTGGCTTTCGCTGAAACAAAATTCATGAAACAAAATTCATGAAATAAAATTAAATGAAGTAAAACATGTTTGCCCAGAGAAGCTGTGGCTGCCCCTGGATCCCTGGAAGTGTCCAAGGCCAGGTTGGATGGAGGTCTGAACAACCTGGGCTGGTGGAAGGTGTCCCTGCCCATGGCAGGGGGTGGCACTGGATGAGCTTTAAGATCTCTCACAACCCAAACCATTCTGTGATTCTATTCTGTGATTCTAAGTTTAAAAACAGGCATTAATTCACAAAATGTAGGGGGTTTTTTGCCTAAATCTGCATTATTTCAGTGGGAAAAAAAAAAAAGGCATTTTGGCTGTTAGCTTTTATCCAGCTCCATAAAGCAGGATCTCTTAAATCTGTTTTTTCTTTCACCCATCCAGCCTAGAATTTGTTGCCTGCTTTTCCCACTCTTCCTCCCCTCTAAGTATTGCTGTGGGTGAGAGGAGGAATCCCATTTCCTGCAGGATTGGCCACCTGCCATCCATCCCAGTGGCTGCTTCCACATCTTCTTTGTGTCAGAAAATCAATCGGCGACTTCGGCGAAATCTTGACGCTTTCTCCCATCTGCAAGGAGGGAACGTTAATAATTCATTATCGACCTCTCTGCTCTCTCTTCTTTCTCCAAACTACTTTCTCCCTAAGCCAAGCACCCCATAAAATGCTCATTGAGGATGCTCTGTCAGAGCTAAAATAAATCGTGGCGGGGTCGCCGGGATTTTTAAGCGACAAAATGTGGAGGATTTGGCGACAAAGAGCTCCGAGGGTGGAGGTTGTTTCGTGGTGTGGGTTCTGTGCTGTGAAGGCAGAAGTCAAGCCAGCTCCTACTGTAATTTCATAAACAGGATGGTCTTGGTGACATTAATTTCCTGTAGCAGCTTCGAGATCTTGTCACGAGGCCGAGCGCGGATAAGAAACGTTCTTCTGGTCTCGATCCACGAAAGATAAAAAGAAGGCAGAATTTCTCGAGGTGAACGTGGGTAAAAATAGGTTTGTGCTGCAGAAAGCTGCCTCGTTTTTTCCCCCCTCCTTTTTTTTTTTATGACAAAAGCACCTGTTTCTCCCCACAAACACTTTCACATAAAATATCTATTAAAAGAACGCTTTGAGGGGGGGATGTTGCTCCGCTCCTCCGCTGATGTTTCTGTGGTGTTTCATAGAAAGGGAAGGAAGGAGCAAAAAAGAAATAAAAAAAAAAAAAGGCTCTTTGAGAACAGAAGCCAAACAGTGTTCAACATGTGAAGCCTTCCTGGAACGCATAAAAAAGTTGGGGATCTGACCTTCTAAGTTATCCAGGATGGGATTCCCTATATCAAAGCACAGATCACAAGCAAGGGAGCTCATATCCTCTATAAAGGATGGAAACATTTCCAGTGGTGCCCTCCCCACACCCATCCAGGTCAGAGTTTTCAAGCTCAGTTATTTAAACAGTAGATTTCTGAATCTGTGATTTGGAAAATAATAAATGCCTGTAATTTTCTCAGGTAACGTCATTAAATACAGGAAAAAAAAAAACACAAGGGTTGTTTGGTTAGC
>NW_016690391.1:925205-930356 GCF_001604755.1 Lepidothrix coronata
CTGTAAAAAACCACCAGAAACGGGGGGTTTTTTTGTCTTCCCGCTCCAGACTCATCCATAGGCAGGTTTGTAGCGACCCTGGGTTTCAAACCAGGTGGAGAACTTTGTATGGACAAGCTGTCCCAGCTTCTATTCCCACACTGTGCAGCCTCTCTGCAGCTCCACACGTGCCGTTGTCTCCAGGAATTGTGTTTTCATACCTAAATTTAAATACTACAGGGGGGCTCCTGTAAATAACAACGAGATTCCCTCACCCTGCCAGCCTTGGAGGCAGCACATGGATTCAGGTTTTAGACAGCACTCCCTGGAAAAGGCCTTTCCTTTTATAGCAGAATATATTTAGAGTCTTTTAAAGCTCTGCTGCATCGAGTCATCGGGCCCGACCAACGGCAGAGTCACAACTTCATGTCAGTGCAATACATTGTTAACTGATATGTCAGAAAATCAATTAATTACTTTTAAGTAGCAGTTAAGAGTATCCACACAATACTGGCCTGTGAATTATTAAAGAAAGCAAGGTTGAGTTTTCTCCGCAATGGAAAGCCTGGCTTGGAAGAAAGTGCAAAATGCTGCTTGTGCCCTGAAGCCCAATCAACGTTGTTGGGCAGGGAACAGGAGCCAAAAGAGTGGGGCAGGGAGCAAAACAGGGAGGATTCTGCCTCCCAAAGGCACTGGAGATCTGTCATGGCTACACAGACCTGGAAAATAAATCCTCCCTTCTCCAGAGGTACAACAACCTCCAGCTGGGAATAATGGCAGAGGTGGCTCTGAGAACCTGGTGAGCAGAGCAGAAAGGACCTTCCCTACCCCTCTGTGGCCTCACCAGGGACCTGCTCAGGCTTTGTGCACCCCCTGTTACACATTTTCCCCTGGGAGAATCCCCCGGTGTGCTGAAGGGAGGCACGGCCTGAGTGGGACATGAGTGTCGTGGAGCTTCCTGTCCTTCATGGCTTGGGCTGCTGGAGGTGAATAAATCAGTGGAGAGGGGGCTGAGTGGTGGCATTTGGCTTGGGCTTCATATTTTCTCTGTTCTTGTGGTGGGAAAACTTCACCAAGTCGAGTCTGGAGAGCACCAGCAACCCACTACCCAAATTCCTTGGGACACGTGGGTTCCAGCAGCTCCAGCCCAGACACCGTGGTTTGGTTCCTGGGGCTTTCAGTCCTATCTTTGAGCTGCTCCCCAAAACTCCAGGTGGGAGTTTGAGGCCTGGCAGGTGGTTCCATGGAGGTCTGGGAATGGTTTTGCTCCAAAAGCTGATGAGTCCTGGTGTATCTCTGGTGCCTGTTTTGCCTGGCAGGAATTCTGGCTCTGCGGGTTCAGATACAGAACTCCCAGGTTTGGTGCTCAAATTACTCAAATTCATGCCTTATGCTTGTCAGGGCCCTCTCTGGTGGTATTTCTTTGGCTGCCCAGTCACATCTGTCCTTCTGTTGAACATGAGAAGTGGGAGACAATTTTACACGCACACATTTACTTCTTTTTTTGTCAAAAAATGTCACTTGTCATGAAAACCGTACTGGTTTTGACAGCAAAACGCTCTTCATCTTCTGGGATGGGATATTGGGTCAAACTAGAGATTGTCCCTGCAGCCCTGCCTGGATGTGGGAGGCCCCAATCCCATCCCTGATCCAGTTGTACTCAGCTATTCCTGCAGCCAGGAGAAGCTGGGAGAGGCCCCTGCTCCTCTGGGCAACCTTCACCTCTTGGGTGTGGCTCATCCTGGGCACACAAGAAGCCCCTGATCCCACTGGGAAGGTTTCAGAGTTTGAAGTCTTGAAACAGAGGAGGAAAAGCTCCTGAGGGATCACAGCCAGGCAGGAGAGGAACTCCACGTGGGTCCTCCATCAGGTCTCTTGGCAAACCTCAAGAAACCAGGAGGTGCAGGGTCTTCGTGACGGTGCCAGAGATGTTGGTGGCTCGTTGGAACCCGTGTGGGAACAGCTCTGCCAGGTTTTCAGGAGTGGTTTCATTTGGCATTTTGGTATTTTAGCTGTGCTGTGGCACAGAACCCTCCAGCACCTAAAGGGAGCTGATAAAAAGGAGGGAGAAGAACTTTTTTTATGGACAGATGGTGACAGGACAAGGGGGGAACAGGTTCAAGCTGACAGAGGGCAGGGTTACACCAGAGATTAGGAAGAAATCCTGCACTCAGAAGGTGGTGAGGCACTGGAACAGGTTGTCCAGAGAGGTTGTGAATCCCTGGAAGTGTCCTAGGCCAGGTTGGACAGGGCTTGGAGCAACTTGATCTAGTAAAAGACATCCCTGCCCACGGCAGGAGGTTGGAACTGGGTGACCCTTCAGGTCCCTTCCAAGCCAAACCATTCCATGATTCCATGTGCCCGATGTTGTTCCTAGTGCTGTGTTTCCAACCAGTTTAGTCTCCCCCAGTGTGAGTCCAGGGGCTGGTTTTTATGCTGGTGCAAGGCCAGGGAGAGGAGAGAAGCTGAGCTGCCCAAAACTGTGTCAGCTCTGCAGTGACTCTGGCAGGGTCTGCCTGAGAAACCCTCACACAATGAACTCAAATCCCATCCAAAGCGAGCCAGCAAACGCATTCCCAGGTTACAAAGCTCCCTCTCTTCCTAAAAAGAACCATTTCACCACTCCTTGACTTTATCTAGAGGGGGATAAACCAGCTTTCGATGGCTTCCAACCTCCTAGCAGGCGGCTCCAACACAAATGAAATTTTAGCTGTTGTTCCCAACGCCACGGGGTTGAGTTTCACTCGGAGAGCCTCTCCAGCTGCAGCACAAAGTGCACATAAATATCCCCCCTGTCCAAAAAAGCCCTGGCATTTGAATTTCCCCGGTAGCCACGCGTGTTTTCCGTCGAAATCCGCCCCCATCCAAGGCTTTGGCGTTCCCTGTGCTCCCAAAAAAAACAACCTGCTGCCCCGGGGGGGGTTGAAAGCTCTGCAAAGAGGATGTGGGGCTTCAAAGCTGGTTCAAGATGCTGGTGCTGGCTTCTGTTGTCGAAAACAGGACGTGTGCTCCATCCTGTTTCATTTTTCTTACGCTGTCTTTTTTTTTAAAAAAATATGTCACCGGTTTTAGAGAACCCTAAAAATACTCGTGCTGGGAAAGTGAAACTCTCTGGGCTTGGTTGGGTGATCTCCCTGCACAGGCTCGAAAATTCAGGTTGGCACGGGGTGGGTGTGTGTCCCAGCTGTAGGCTGAAGTGTGATCAATAACTGGAGATTGGATTTTTGGAGCCGAGTTTTCCCTGGATAGATCCAGCCCCCTCATCCCTTATCTTTATGCAAACCACCACAATGGGCAAAGAACATCAGGTATTCCTTCTCTTTTGTGGGTTTTTTTGGGGGTTTTTTTTTTGATATCACAGGTCACAAAAGTCCAGCATTTCTACAGGGAGCCCAAATTCCTGCGTTGGAGATTTGAAAATTGAAGAAATATAAGTTTATCCAAGTGTTTAAATGGATATGTGTGTGGGAATCCCATCACTCCTCAGCACTCCTGTTCTTGCATATTCAGGGAAGGAAAGGGTTTTATTAACCTGGACTGGTCCTGCAGTCCATGTGGGATGTTAAGAGCAATGTAGAAGGATGTCTTTCTTTTGTTGGAGGCACCAGCCCTGGATGCAGAATTCCAGGTGGGGTCTCACCAGAGCGAGGAGATGACTGAGATTAGAGAGTTATCACTCACTTCCAGGTGACCTGGACACCAACAGCCCCACTGAAAGCCCAGGAGAGCTGCAGCACCTCCACGAAAAGAGATTTCCACTTTTTTTTTAAAGATAATGCCCTGCTAAAATATGTCTTCCTTAAACAAGTATTGGCTCACAACTTACTGCTGGATCAACACTTGGAATTAAGAATAGTTCCATTTTTGGCTCTCTGCCCCTTCCACCTCCAGGCTGGCTCTGGAACACCCAGGGCAGCAAACTTGAGCTGGGCTTTCCCTGGAAACGTTCACTTGGCCACCTTTGCACTGGTGAACACACACACACCCAGAGTGAGTAAAAACCATTCCTCTGGAAGGATATTTCCTAGAATCCCAAAATAACCCCGCTAAAGTGGCAGGGAATCTCCTCAACTCTCCTTAAAACCCTTTACAACCCCCTCAATTCTCCTTAAAACCCTTTACAACCCCCTCAATTCTCCTTAAAACCCTTTACAACCCCCTCAATTCTCCATCCACTCGGGTATCACATCAGGGAGGAAAAGTGTGAAACTCCAACCCCTCCCGGGGCTGGAGCCGAGTTTTTCCTGGATAGATCCAGCCCCCTCATCCCTTATCTTTATGCAAATATCCCTCAGGTGCTCCCGGGCTGATAGAAGGGCAGCAGCAGCAGGAAAAGGGAGGTGAAAACCGATAATAAAAAAAAAACCAAACCAGGACAGAGAGAGAGAGAAAGGAGCACTGAAGGTTCCAAAGCTCGGGCTGGGAAGGGCTGGGAAGGAGGAACCTTTGGAGCAGAGGGAGCAGCTGCAGATATCAGCTCCTGGGGGGGGGTTATCTGCCCTGGAACAGAGGGGCTGTTGCAGTTCTGCCCAGGAAACATCTTGCTGGGCAGCTGATGAAACATCTGCCCGAGGTCCCTCTCCCTCCTCCCGTGGCAGTTGAATAATGGCATAACCCAGGGTTGGGTAAGACTTGCCACAGGGGAAGGGATGTTGCTGGTTTTTATATCACATCCCTAAGCTTTCTGTTGGGTTTTTCCTTTTTTTTCCCCCTCTTTCCATCCCTTCCCTCGTTTTTCTCATGCAGGTCTCTCCTTTACTCAGGCAAAGTTCCAAAGGAAGGAAAAAAAAACAAGGTACCCCCTTCTTGTTTTCCTGCCTGAACTGCCCCAAACAGTTCCTGGATGAGTTTTTCCCCGGAATTATGTTTTATTTTGTTGTCCTGTGATCCGAGGACACTTGAACCTGCTCTCACAGGCTGTTCCTGGAAGAGTTTGAACCCACACATGGAGTTTTCCTCACGGCCAACCCTGCATGTGTGGAAGGGTTTGTGAGGAGCAGAACTTGGTGGCCACGTGCTGACAAGTGAGATTTCAGCGTTTTTATAAAAAATAAGAGTTAAAACTCGCATCAGTGAGCTCAAAAGATAAAATTTGGCCAGCAGCAAAGCCCCAAACAAACCTCACAGCCCTTTTCCACTATGATTTTGGCAGCTTTTCTTTTTGGTTGTCCA
>NW_016690391.1:931297-933269 GCF_001604755.1 Lepidothrix coronata
GTCAATAAAACCCTTTCCTTCCCTGAATATGCAAGAACAGGAGTGCTGAGGAGTGATGGGATTCCCACACACATATCCCTTCGTGTCCCTTTAAAGGCTTGGAGAAACTTATATTTCTTCAAATTTCGATTCTCAAACACGGGAATTTGGGCTCCCTGATTTCATTGGAAACATCCCAACCTGGAATCTGGAAAACACAACCCCCCAAAAAACCAAACAACCCCCTCCCACATGAACAATAGTTTCGGTAACATTTCTTTTTGGTTGTCCAGCTACAAGTGCTCCTACTTGATTTTGTGTTTTCTTATCCCTGTCTGTGACCCTGTGTCTTATCCCTCTGGTTTCTGGCAGGAGAAATGGGTTGGGAAAGATGAGGGGAAGGACAGGGAATATATTTGGCTCTCCCCTCCCTTAAATTAGGGAAAGGGAGGGAGGGGATCACTGTGTGATCAGTGCACGGGGGGTTTACACCGCTGTGGTCCCAAGAGATGCTGTGGAAATTTGAATTTAGGCTGGATTCTGGTTGTTCTCCAGCTGCTTCCTTCGCTTTTCCAGTGCCTGCAGCTTTTTGGGATGCTGCAAAATAGCTGGGCTAAATTTCAGAGTCTGGTTTAACACTTTGGGAGATCTCTGTACCTGTCTATCCGTCCTTTCTTTGCTCCACTCATCCATAGATCCCTTAATCCACTCTAAATCTGAATTCCTGTGAAACTCCTGGGTTCCATACTGGATTCCACACTTGGTGACAAGTGGGACACAGTTACCTCTGACTTGTGTCCATCTGGGAAGGGCTCTTTCCCTTCAAACCAGAGATTTGAGGTGTGTCATCACTTCACCCGCTGGGAAAAAATTCAAGCTTTGCAGATCCTGATTTATATTTAGGGATTTATCAGAGCACAGCTCCTGTTTCTCACCCAGAATTCCCATTCCAGCACTAGAACTGGAATTATTCCCATGTACAGGTGGAACGAGGGTGGTTTGTACTGGGAAAAAAGAGGATCTCTTGGAATTAGAGGCATTCTGCTGATACCACTGCCTGGTGTGAGTGTGAAATAGTGTGAGCAGGGGAGAAAGAATCATTATCTGGGGCATTATTCTGTTTCCTGCACCCAAAAATCCAGGGGCAACCCCAAGCTGGTTGCTCAGAGCAAAAGTGAACTCAAATCTTCACCCACTTCCACTCCAGTGGGGTGAAAAAATCATCCAAGGGAGCTAAAATGAGAATTACCAGCCTATAAATGCCCGAGGCAAAAAAGAAAAACAACCAGAGAGAGAGGGAGGGAGGGGGAGAAAAAGATGGGAAGTCTCCTGTGAGTTTGGTTAGCGGAGAGGGAAAGGAAAAAACCAACAAAAACCCACCTCCTAAGTATGGCTGGATGTCATTTTTCAATTTGCTCCTGTTAAATAATGATCTCCAAGGGCAGGGGGGGGAGAGAGGAGTGAAAAGGGAGAGCTCTGCCCTTGGCTGGGTTAGTTCGTGCCGGGTTCCTGCAGTGGCTGGGCAGCAGGAATTCCCCCCATGGAGCACTTGGCCATGGCTTCTCCTCTCTCCTGGACCATGTACCTGCTGAGGAAAAACAGGGCAGCCCCGGCATTGTTTGGTAAAGCTGATTTATCTTCTTTTTTTTTTCTTCCCCCCTCCAAAATTTGCCTCTTTGTCGTCGTGAAATGGAAATATCGGTTGGGAATTAATGGGAGGCGTGGGGGGAAAAAAAACAACAATAAAAAACTCTTAAAATCCTGTGATTCCTGTTGGAGGGAAATAAGGAGATCTCACTCTGTGCATGGGCAGGAAAATTTCACAACATGGGGGGGCTTTGGTTGTTCTGATAAACGTGGCACAAACCTTTTCCATCTGAACCGGTTTCTTCAGAGGAAATAGTTCAAAATGGCTTTGGTTTCAAATATTTAGGGGTGAGGGTGGCACCAAAAGCAGTTTCTTCAGAGGAAATAGTTCAAAATGGCTTTGGTT
>NW_016690391.1:934538-936450 GCF_001604755.1 Lepidothrix coronata
TTATTCAAAATGGCTTTGGTTTCCAATCTTTGGGATGGGAGTGGCATCAAAACCTTCAGGAATTGTATAAACCCTGCCATGGCCCATTTTGCTGCGGGTCTGTCAGAATAAAACTTCCTTTTCCAGCATCCCTGGCACCTCTTGCACAACCACTGTGCCAGAGAGAAAGACATCACACCCTTATTTTAACACCTGGCATCCTGCAAAATGCATTTCTTTTCTGTGTTTCCCTGGCTTTTTTTTTTTTAGTGACTCTTTTTCTGTGGGTTTGATTGAGGCAGATCCAATTAAAAGAATGAAAGTTGGGACTGAAGGAAGGAATAATTATTATTATTTAATTCCTTTGCTTTCCCCCCCTCCCACAGCATTTTGATTTTAGCAAATCTTTTTGGCCCCTTCCTCAGGGCAAGCATTAAACTCCTTTGCAGTGGCAGGAGCACAGATATTCTTAAATTTTATCTTTTTTTCTGGCAACTGAGAAAAGAGTATCTTAATTTTTTTACTTGCTTAAGAGCATGGGGGAAGAAGGGATTTCCTGCTCTGCAGGACATTGAAGATACAGTAGATAAATAAAATAAATGTAATGTAATAAATATAATGTATATGATAAAAATATAATATACATAATATATATACTATATATATACTATATATATACACTATATTACATAGTATATACAATATATATACTATACATATACACTATATAATATATAATAAATATCATATAATATGATAAATATAATATAATTAATATTATATATGATAATAATATAATATATAGTATAATAAAAATAATATGTACTATATATCATCATTAGTTGACTATATGTAATATAAAAATATCATATAATATGATAAATATAATATAATAAATATAATATACACGATAATAATCTAATATATAGAGTATAATATATATTATATAAATACTATATGCAATATATAATAATATGATATAACATGATAAATATAATATAATAAATATTATATATACGATAATAATATAATATATAGTATAATATATAATATATATACTATATATAATATTGTATAATATAATATAACATGATAAATATAATATAATAAATATAATATATATGATAATAATATAATATATACGATAATATATATTATATATATACTATATATAATATATAATAATATGATATAACATGATAAATATAATATAATAAATATAATATATACTATAATAATATAATATATAGTATAATATATAATATATATACTATATATAATATAGTATAATATAATATAGTATGATAAATATAATATAATAAATATAATATATACTATAATAATATGATATATACACTATATATAATATAGTATCTTATAATATACCATGAAAAATATAATATAATAAATATAATATATATTATAATAATATAATATATATAGTATATATAAGTTATATAATATATAATAATATAATATAATATGATAAATATAATATAATAAAGAAATCTAAGTGGCTGCCATGCGAGGGGGGTCTGTGCAATGCACAAACCAAATAAGCAACTGCCTCTGTTTGGTTTTGTCGTGCCTACATTTGATTTAGTGGCGACAAATCCACACCTCAAAACCCTGCAGAGGGCTCTTGTGCTCTGGAATAGTCTGGAATATTGGGTGGAATATCCTGAATATTGGGTGAAATATTCTGGAATATTGGGTGGAATATCCTGAATATTGGGTGGAATATTCTGGAATATTGGGTGGAATATCCTGAATATTGGGTGGAATATCCTGAATATTGGGTGGAATATTCTGGAATATTGGGTGGAATATCCTGAATATTGGGTGGAATATTCTGGAATATTGGGTGGAATATCCTGAATATTGGGTGAAATATTCTGTAATATTGGGTGGAATATCCTGAATATTGGGTGAA
>NW_016690391.1:937696-939998 GCF_001604755.1 Lepidothrix coronata
CCTGGCACCCAGATCTCTCCCTGGCACCCAGATCTCACTCCAATTCCCTCCCTGGTCCACACTATTCCTCCCTGGCACCCAGACCTCGCCCTGGCACCCAGATCTCTCCCTGGCACCCAGATCTCACTCCAATTCCCTCCCTGGTCCACACTATTCCTCCCTGGCACCCAGACCTCACCCTGGCACCCAGATCTCACCCTGGCACCCAGATCTCACCTACAACAAGGGGAACAGAGGCTTTGACACGAATTCACACCTTGGCAGTGCCCGGGGGGATGTGTGGTTGGGATCAGAGGCAGGAGGTGGCAGACCTGGCAAATTAAGATCACTCAGGAGAGAAACCACCCAAGAGGAGAAGCCCCGATTCCCATCAAAACGAAGTAACACTTTCAGAGCAATTATTTACGGGTGTTTTAAGGCCAATTCCTGGTGGGAAGGGATGCCAAAGGGAGCTGGGAATCCCACAGCAGCCGGGCAGGAGATCAGCCCAGCCACATCCCAGGAATCTGGGGGGGGGGGCAGCCCCGTGATTTCCCCGGGAATCTCTCCCCACATCCCCCTTACAATTTAAGCCCTTCTTTTGCTGCATCCCCCCAGTGCCGGGGACCTGCCCACGCCCCCCAGTTCTGCCCAGCATTGACTGGCACAGGACACACCCCGGGGTTGGCAGAGAATTCTTCAGTGGCACCCAGGGTGATGCTGAGACTGCAGAATGAGCTCTCTCTTTCCTAAAATTCCCAAACGAGCCCATCTCTTGCTGTGGTGGGGTATCCAGACATACTTTGAGTTATCCCTGGGGCTCTCAGGATACGTTTGGTGCCTCCAGAAGATCCTCAGACTGGCAGAGCATAAAAACTATGAGCAGCTTGTCGTGGACCTGAATGTCTGGGGAAGTCCTTGTTTAACTGAGTGACACAGAGAGAGCCTGCAAACGTTGGCATCAGCTTAGGAGTCCCCTAAAATAATCAGGTCGTGGAATTTCCCTCAAAATAATCGAGTTGTAAAACGGGTTTATGCGGGGAAATGTCGTTGTGGCACCAAAAGAAAGGGGCAGGGGAAAAATAAAAATATAAAAATACAAAAAGAAGTGAGGGAGCTGGGGGGCTCAGCCCGGAGAAAAGGGGGCTCAGGGGGGACCTTCTGGCTCTGCAACCCCCTGACAGGAGGGGGGATGTGTGGGATGGGAATTAGAAAAGCTTCAGGAAGACAAGCCCAGAACGGTTTGGGTTAGAAAGGACCTTAAAAATGCCCCATTTCCAGGAAGGGCCACCTCCCACCAGCTCCATCCAGCACGTTGTCAGACCCGCTGGATAAAGACCCCAACAACAGCAATAAGGGGAGGAAAATATTTGTATGGTTTTGCTGCTGATTAGCTATAAAATCCCCAGCTAAAAACCAACTTATTTCCGAGGTAAAACGAGCACTTGCCACAGAGACACCTAAAATCCTCTGCTGAGCTTCACCCATTAAGGCCCATTCCCAATTTTAGGCTGAGCATGTGTTTATGGGACAAGTGTAGGACTGTACTGGGACTGGTCTTATCCCTGCTTGAGGTTATAATGCCTCTTTGCCTTGGAGAATAACAATTTTATTATGTATTATATTGTTATATATTATTATACAATATATAATATACATTATATCATTTTAATTATATAATATAAATTATATCATATAAATGATATAATATAAATTATATTATATTATACATAATAATATATAATATAACATTATATTATATTATATTATATAATGCCTCTTTTCCTTTGATAATAAGAATTTTATTATATATTATATTATATTATATATTATCATATAATATAAATTATATAATATAAATATTATATTATATGCAATAATATATAATAAAACATCATATTATACTATATTATATATTATAATGCCTATTTGCTTTTGATAATAAGAATTTTATTATATATTATATTATATTATATATTATTATATAATATATAATATAAATTATATAATATAAATTATATAATATAAATTACATCATATAAACTATATCATATAAATTATATAATATGAATTATATTATATTATACCTAATAATATATAATATAACATTATATTATATTATATTATATATTATAATGCCTCTTTTCCTTTGATAATAAGAATTTTATTATATATTATATCATATATTATTATATAATATATAATATAAATTATATTATACGTAATAATATATAATAAAACATTATATTATATTATATATTATAATCCCTTTTTTCCTTTGATAATAAGAATTTTATTATATATTATAATATATATTATTATA
>NW_016690391.1:942495-949643 GCF_001604755.1 Lepidothrix coronata
CTATTCTATTCTATTCTATTCTATTATATTATTATATTATATATATGACATGCAGAGATCCAGGGTTGTCAAACCTCCCTGTGCTAGTGATGCTCCAGCAGCAGCTACTAAACTGTGAAATCATGGAATGATTCAGGTTGGAAAAGACCTGAACAAGGAATCCCATCTCCATTTTAGAGGGGTAAAGGAAGGACATTTTGGGGATTTAACAACCTTTCTGTTTGCACATGTCACCGTTTGAAACGTGGGCCGAAGTCAGCAGTGATTCAGGCTTCTCTCCAAAGTTTTGTGTGTTTGTTGGAAAACAGGGTTGATGCGTAAAATCCACCCGTAATGAAGAGGTTTTTAACTGGCAGAGTGAGAGTCTCCCAGTCCAGAAGCCGTGGGTGGTGTCCCAGAACTCCCCAGGGCAGCAGGAAAATGAACTAGGGATGCCCAGGGAAGGAATTCCTTTATCCCAGGAATACTCTCGAGGCTTTAAATCTCCTGCTGGTGACCCGCAGAAATTTTGTAACCATTTAAACAACCAACATGACCCAGCCACGGGCACTGGCACCCAGGAAAAAAGTGCCCTGGGCTTATCCCTTCCAACCCAAACCGTTTAATTTTGACTGAAAATTGAGCAAACCAACCCAGAGAAAGGCAAACCCAAACCATTCTGGGATCCTCTCTATAATTCACACTGAATTTTGACTGAAAAGCGAGCAAACCAACCCAGAGAAAGGCAAACCCAAACCATTCTGGGATTCTCTCTATAATTCACACTTAATTTTGAGTGAAAAGTGAGCAAACCAACCCAGAGAAAGGCAAACCCAAACCATTCTGGGATCCTCTCTATAATTCACACTTAATTTTGAGTGAAAAGTGAGCAAACCAACCCAGAGAAAGGCAAACCCAAACCATTCTGGGATCCTCTCTATAATTCACACTGAATTTTGACTGAAAAGTCAGCAAACCAACCCAGAGAAAGGCAAACCCAAACCATTCTGGGATTCTCTCTATAAATCACATTTAATTTTGACTGAAAATCAAGCAAACCAACCCAGAGAAAGGCAAACCCAGCCCGAGTCATTTGGATCAGGCACGGTGGGAACGCTGCAGTTACTTTTCCCCCACCAGCACCACAGGTAAAATGAATTATTTTCCCTACCCTGAGTAGAATCAGAGCCCTGAATTTCCACCTGCTCACTCACCACTTCACTGCAGGACTTTCCCCTTTCTATTTTTATTTATTTCCCCCCGTTTGCTGGGACGAGGCACCCCTAGTGAGATCCTACCAGGGCAGGGAGATCAAAAGCCCCAAATGTTACAATTAGTGCTGGAGGTTGTTACGATATGAACCCGAGGACATAAAATGCCACGGAAACACTGGGTGTGGGTGATATTATCTGCCTTAATCAGGGCATGTAATGAGCAGAGGATAATGGCACCCACTGGGTGTTTTTTAAGCCTCCAAACTAGCAAGTACTCCGAGCAGATGGCAGCTTTTCAACAGTTTCCATTCCCTTCTCCACCCCGTCCTCCCAAGTATTTCAAGTAATTGCCTTCTCCTCCAGGGATTAGCCACAGTAAAACCATATTAAATGACTAATTTTCCCTCCTTGGTCTTCCACACACATGCACACACACACACACACACACACTCTTTTAATTTTGAACTGTGAGGAGAAAGAAACCCAAAAGCTCCGAGCGTTTGCACGGTTCTGGTTTCCTCTAGAATTGGCCTTAAAATCATCTGAGCTTCCACCAGGCTGTGCATCCCAGCTTTTTATTTTATTTTATTTTATTTTTTGGCTTTGCTTCTGCTCTTTCTCAATCTCTTCCCCTCCAAGGTGCTTGTCAAGCTCTGACTTGAAAAGTTCAAGCGCTGTCGGAGCCGCAGCTCCCCTGGGAGAGGATTCCCCTCCCTGTTTGATCTCAGGCTCTGCTCTTAAAACTGAACTTGTTTTACTTCACTTGGCATCTCTCACTTCTTGCCTTATCGTTTTTAGCTCTTCAGAACCTGGAAACCAGAGTCACGTTGTCCCCTTGGCTTCCCTTTTGCCCCAGATTATATGGATGTGTTTAATTCCTTTGTCTCTCTTCATAGGCAGTTCCTTCCAGACCTTTAATCTCTGGAATCTCTCTCCTTCCCTGATAATCTGTAACACCCTGGCCAGGACTAAACCTGTTGCTTTCCCTGGGATTTTGAGCGCTGGGAAAATGAAAGAGGGCTTTCCCTCAGCTCTGGGTGTGACCCTTCTGCTTCTGCACCTCCAGAGAGCCTGTCCTCCCACCTGGAATGCTGCATCCAGCTCTGGGATTCCCAGCACGGGGAGGACGTGGAGCTGCTGGAGTGAATCCAGAGGAGGGGCCCCAAGAGGATGCCAGGGCTGGAGCAGCTCTGCTGGGAGGAAAGGCTGGGAGAGCTGGGATTGTTCAGCCTGGAGAGGAGAAGGTTGTGTGGAGACCTCAGAGCAGCTTCCAGTACCTAAAGGGGATTTACAGGAAGGCTGGAAAGGGAATTTTCACACAGGCAGGACAAGGGGGAATGGCTTCAAACTGCCAGAGGGAGGGATTAGATGGGATATTGGGAAGGAATTCCTGGCTGGGAGGGTGGTGGGACCCTGGCACAGGTTGCCCAGAGAAGCTGTGGCTGCCTCTGGATCCCTGGAAGTGTCCAAAGCCAGGTTGGACACTTGGAGCAACCTGGGCTGGTGGAAGGTGTCCCTGCCCATGGCAGGAGGTGGCACTGGATGATTTATAAATTCCCTTCCATCCCAAACCATTCCATGATTCTGTGAGGAGACCCCAAATTCCACTTTGAGGAAGGCAAAATGCATCCCAGCTGCAGGAGGATGCCTTCCAATGTCTGCTCCAGAGGTGAGGGGAGCAAAGCCCACACAGGACAAACCCCCAGAGGGTATTTTTGGAGTGGAAATTTAGCTCAGTCTCTTAACAAACCTCCCAGCAAGGCTGAGCCAGCCTGACCAAGCAGGATAAGGGAGCAGGAATACCAACATTAAATCAGATTAAATCCCCCCCTGGAGCAAGCAGGGAGGAAGGGTGACATGGAGAAATGTCCCCAGGGGTGGTGGCACTGGTGAGGTGCTGCACTGGTCACTCAGCTGAGCATTATTATATCCATGGGGTCAGGAAGAGTCAGGCAAAAGGTGTTTTATCACCCACCCTTTTGGGCTCTGCCTCTCTGAACCCCTCCTGTGGCTGTTGTTTGGATTCATCCCTTCACCCAGCAAAAAACCTTGGAGCACCTGCAACATTGGGGTTGACAGAGGGGAAAATTCACAGCTTGGCCTGTCCTGAAAATCACCCTTCCCTGGCTGTACCTGCCCCTTGCTGCCAGTTTTGGTCTAGAGAGAGGGGTTTTCTGAGTTCTGGGGGAGGTGAAATGGTGGAAGGGATCTCCCTCACCTGCAGCTCCATGTCTGTGCCACCCAGGGCTCTGATATTCAGGCAAATCACTCCCCACATCCCCCAACAGGAGCCACGTCTACCTTCTAAAATATTAGGAGTGATAACAACATGGATTGTCCTATCTGGAAAGAAAAAGCTCCTCAGCTGCTGCCCAGGAGGAACAAGATGGGGTTTTACCCCCATTATCACCTGGGGATGGAGAGGGATGAAGGGAATAAAGAGGATAGAGAGTCTTTAGGAACTTTTCCAGGGTCACAGGTAATTCGATGCCCAGGTTAGAGAATTATGATTTCCCCTCTCCTCCCCACCCTCTGCTTTGCATAAAACGAGCTGCAGCCAATTCCCTGCCCCCGGAGCAAACAACCTGCCAGCAGTTCCCAGAGATCAAAGCCAAGCAGAGCCCTGGAGGGGTTTGGGAACTTCCTTCTCCCTGGAAGTGAGGGAAGTCAGATGCTGTTCACCTGCGCAGCCCCGACCACCTCGCATCCCACCCTCGGTGGCATTTTGGTGCACGAGGGTAAAAACAACAACAAAAAAAAAGCATATTTTGCTGTGTGGGAGAGATCACTGCAGGAAATAAGGAGAAAATGGTCCTTTTCCTTCCCCGCTGCTGCTTTTCTCTGGGCAGTGTTTCATTGTTCCAGCAGCCCCAAAATAATTTATTGTGGCGCTACGATGGTTTTATTCGGGTCAGGCAGTGGTATCATGGCAGTAAATATTGGCAATAAATATTCGCAGGGGTAATTCAGAGTGATAAAAATAAGTTTATAGGGGCGTCTTTAGTGTGCCTTGCTCCTGCTAGTGATGAACCAACGCCCGGGAATGACATCTGTAGGATCGGGGATTATTTTTTTGGAGGGTTTTAATACGTATATAAAATGAATTGAGGTGCAAGAGGCAGGAGAGACCCACTGAATAACCCCATTGATGCTCCAAACATTTAAATGCTCAAGTAATTGCATTCCCTGACGAGATTCCCGGGGTATTCCAGAGGTTGGGCACGTTTTTAAGCTGTAGCCAGTTCTCTGGATTTCTCTGGGTTCTCTGTCAAGCTCTGCATTTTTCCCCCCCTCGAACAAACTGTTTGTTGTCCCTCACAACCCCAAACCCTTCCAAAAAAAATTAAATAAAAAGTCCAGGGCTGGACTTTCTTGGCCGGGGAATCTCTCCCCGTGCAGGGGGAACGTCGGGGCTCTTTGCGGTTCAGGTGTTTAAAATCCATCCCGAAATTGTCGCTCCTTCTCTGGGAGGCTTTTGCTCGACCGCGTCCCGTAAAAAAAAACTCGGTGTTTTGCGGTCCGGGAATCTATTCCGAGGGAGGTAAATAGAGATTCGCTCGCGGTTTGTTCTGGGCTGGGATGAACTGCTGTCAAAATGCAAATTTAAGCGGCGCTGGAAGAGAATCGCTGGAGTTTTAACGCCCGTCGCGATTCCTGCTTCGAAAGGATTCCAAAAGACTCGGTCGGAGCGCAAGTCGGAGCTTTAGGGATGCTAAAAAGTCTTCTCGTGTGAGGAGGGACATCAGCTCTGCGTCGTTACTGATATTCCCGCGAGCTGCTTTACTCCTTAATTCCTATTTTTCCAGAGTACCTGCGCGAGGGGACAGTAAATACGTGTGAGAGTGGCAAAAATAAAATTATAAGGAAGAGGATGAATTGAATTGGCTAAAGAAACGAACGAAAAAAAACCTAAAAAAAAAAAAACAACAAAGAAACCCCCCAAAAACCCCAAAACCAACCCAATAACCCAGGTGCAGTTAGTGCTGACGGGCGCGTAAAATAAATAGCTCGATCTGCATCGAAATACCCTCACCACGGTATTTTCTCTCTTATTTAACTCCTCAACCTCCCTTGCGAAAGTTTCTGTGTAGCTACAGAGAAAATTGCCGCGTTTATCTCCATTAGCGCCCTTCATCTCGGCGTTGATAACGCTGGGAAGTTGTAGAAAACTACATTTTCTGTGGAAAACTATCTTTTTCCACAGAAAACTATATTCTCTTTTAAATCGCGTGCTTTTGCCCCTTTCTGCGTCTCTCCACGCGCGTCGGTGGCGTTTGTTTCGTGTTTACAACGAGGAGCTCAAATGAAGGCGGGATGCAAAACAGGGACTGAAATTCAGCTTAACGTATTCATTAATTTAAATACAGAATCCTTCCCGCCTCTCCACCGAAAAAAACAACCGAGCAAACGCTGCGTATTTTCACATTTTAGGAGGTGCGTGCATCAGTAAAATAACTCTTCTTACTCTGCCGTGCCCGTAAAAAGTTATCAGCCACTGAGACACCTCAGATGTGGTTTATAACAGCCATTTGGCCATATATACATATATATATGTGTGTGTGTGTGTGTGTGTTTGTGTCTCCCTTAAAACAGAAACGTAATTTAAATTCGGGATAATTTCATACAAGAAAGAGGTGGCCGTGAAAAACACGGAATTAAAACAAAAAAAAAAATTAAAAGAAAAAAAAAAAAAAAGGAAAGAAAAATAAGAAAACCACACACGGCGTCAAAGGGCTTCAGCCCCAAACTCGGCTGCTTCTTATAACCCGAAAACCGTCCCCGCGTCCCTTTGGCAAAGGAAAAGAAGGAGGGAGAGGAGGGGAAGGAGGGGAAGATGAAGCTGCAAAGCCGCGGTGCGGAGGGGGGGTAGAGGGGAGGGAGGGATGCGAGGGACCCCACGCCTGGGCTCGTGATTTGGGGGCACCCGGCGCACCCCTGTCCCGGCAGCGGATTTGTCTCCCCCAGAGCACTCTCAGTTTAGATGTTTCGGGTGTTTTTTCCCCAATTTCTTTGCGTTTAACGGGGATGTAGCGACGGCAGTGCCCCGCTGGCCGCTCCATCCCCCGCCGCCCCCACCGACAGTCGCTTCCCCAGCTCCGGAGCGTTTCCAAAGAGGGAAAACCAACGATCCCCCCCGTGTCCTGCCATCGCCCCGGGGTGGGTGGGGGGTGTCCCGGGGGGGTGTCCCGGGGGATGCGGGGGTCGCAGTCTCTGTCGCGTTCTGGCGGGGATGGCCCGTGGCGGGCGCAGCTCCCGAAGGGGCGGCACCCGCCCTTCAGGGGGTGTGCCGGGGGTCTCCTGGGAGTCTCCCGGGGGTCTCTCGGGTGTCTCGGGGGTCTCACGGGTGTCCCGGGGGTCTCATGGGTGTCCCAGGGGTCTCACAAGGGTGTCCCTGGGGTCTCATGGGTGTCCCGGGGATCTCACAAAGGCGTCCCGGGGGTCTCACAAGGGTATCCCGGGGGTCTCATTGTGGTGTCCCAGGGGTCTCACAATGGTGTCCCTGGGGTCTCATTGGTGTCCCGGGGGTCTCACAAAGGCGTCCCGGGGGTCTCATTGGTGTCCCGAGGGTCTCACAATGGTGTCCCGGGGGTCTCATTGGTGTCCCGGGGGTCTCACAAGGGTGTCCTGGGGATCTCACGGGTGTCCCAGGGGTCTCATAAAGGTGTCCCGGGGGTCTCATGGGTATCCCGAGGGTCTCATGGGTGTCCCGGGGGTCTCACAAAGGTGTCCTGGAGGTCTCACGGGTGTCCCGGGGGTCTCACAAGGGTGTCCCGGGGGTCTCACAAGGTTGTCCCGGGTGTCTCATAGAGGTGTCCCGGGGTCTCACGGGTGTCCCGAGGGACTCACAAGGGTGTCCCGGGAGTCTCACGGGTGTCCCGGGGGTCTCATAAAGGTGTCCCAGGGGTGTCCCGGGGGTCTCCCAAGGGTCCCCCGGGGGTCTCCCAAGGGTGTCCC